>NW_028232787.1:0-600000 GCF_057557595.1 Rhyacophila brunnea
TCGCCCGATCGCATAAATGCTTATAGTTATAATTAAAATAATTGAGAATTACATTTTTGCAATGTGAGGATATATAATTTACGTCCACTACTATTTTACGCTGTTAAACATCAGAAGTGATGATTTTTTTTTATCCAAAAATAAATTTTTCAACTATAATCTCTATGGGGTCATATAAATTAATAAAATCTTGATTATTTCAAGGTTTTTTTTTAAAAAAATAAGACCACTGTAAAATTATCATTTTTTTCACCTTAAATTAGAGTTTATATATTGCATAAAACAAAAAGAATGCCATATTCTTTTTATATACCATCAATAATCAAATGGAAATTTTTATGTGACAGTATAATATTTATAAAACAAGCATGATATACATCTTATTGTATCTAAAATTGCATGCTTTGATTTAAAAAAATTTTAATTTTGCTAAACCTTATAAATTAAGTATAAAAGTTTTTAATATTATATGAAAGTGCCAATTTTTATCGCTGAAATATAATTCATGTCTTGAGAATGGTTAAGACAGTGAGTATTATAACAATATAGATTATATTTATACCTTTATGTTAAGTTTGAAAAGTCAAATATTCATTATAATTTAAGTATTTACACATTTAATACCAATATTGAACTATCAGTCTAAATTTTTAAAAGAATATCTATTATATTTAAAGCCAAATTTTCACCGCTTATTAAGTTTTCAATTTTTGAAATTTGAGACAAAATAAGAGTAATACAGGCCCATATATGTTTTAATACATTTTAAAACGACATTTAATGTTACTACTATAAATAATTGCATTGCTCATTTATAAATAAAGTAGTTTTACATAAATACACATAAATTAAATTCTAGTGGTCAAATTAAATTATGTAATTTTTTAGACAGTATAAATCCCTAGTTTTAAAATTTAGTAAAAATGCAAGTCGCTTTATTTGAGCAAAAATATTTTAATATTACTATCATGATTTTGTTATTTAATTATTTCTTTTAATATTTTATATTAATATCATCCTGCCCTTCCGAAAACCTTTATTAATTTGTATTTTATTTGACCAAAAAATGATAATAAATTGAGTTAAGGCATAAAAAATACTCAAATATAGTATAAATTTATCAGTATTTGTGTTGCTTTTTTAGATTTGTAAGCATAATGGAAAAAGAACAATATTTTTTAGGTTTTGGATTTTTTATATTTTTTTTTAAAATAGAACATAAAATATAGCTTCTTATATCGTATTTTTAACTAATTTACAAGCAGATGTGGGAAAAACACGGTTATTCTATTATAAAAATTAGTTTTAATGTAAGCTCGTACATAATTTATATCAAATTGAATTTTATTTGTTTATCAACACGATGACCATAAATACAAATATATTTTGACAATTATAAATAAATAGCTTAGATTTATTTTAATTATATATATTTAAGGAAAATTTGCTCTCAATAAAAGTAAAAAAAAATAAAGAGGTTTAATTATGATTAATACTAAATTCTTTGAATTTAAAGCGACACATTAAGCAGATAATAGTTTTATTTGATAATCAAGTTTATAATGTTAAGAAAAAAATATTAATCAGGGGTGCTTTCAAGATAGAATCATGAATATTTCAGGAGAATTACCTGCATTTTTTTTTAATAATTATAATGGCTTTTACAGCATTGAATCTTGTGTAGAAAAGAAGCCACGATTCCGGAAATTTACCGTAAAAAAACTATGACATCACAGTCTACACTTTGAAAATAAAAATTATGAACTGTAAATCACATGAAAAACCCCGCGTGATACGTTTGGGCTACTTTTAGTCCAATAATCACTTTGCATGTATTTTATAGGAAAAAAACAAAAAGAAAATTCAAAAAGTAATGTAAATTCATAAAACCTATATCGTAGAGTTTATATAAAAGTCTTTTTCGGTGTATTATAGTACCCAAATATAAAAGCTTAAAAAGGCAATCTTATGTTGTAATAATGCATATTATTCATATATTTATAAGTTATTTGCGTACTTGCCTGGCAGAGATTTTCAAAAATAATGAATTTCTATTTATTTTTCTTTTTATAAGAAAATAACACTCAAAACTATAGAAATGACACCAGGCATAACACAGCTCTGTTTCTCCCCAAAAAAACCAAAAAATATTTATTTTTTGCTATATTTCTAATTTAATACCATTATCTTCTCCTTCTATCGTGTTTTTATATACTCAAATACTATAATATTTATAGTTTTTATTATGATTCGCAAACTTAGCTTCGTGTTCAAACTCAGTTTAAACCTTTTGATGGGCTTTTCATCCATATGAATAGATGATGGATATCTTTTAATTGTAATTAATCATATTTTTATATATCACTAGCATTTTCTTAGCATGATCATAAGCCAAAAGGTCTTTATGGCAGATCTTTCATACCCACGATAAACGAACCTTTCGACTTTCTGTCACTTTTTTATTTTATATTGTTAAGTTTCGTCTCGAAAACTATTAAATTTCGCGTTCCTCCTATTTTATTTTTTTATATAACTATTTTACCAAAACATTTTCTTTTAAGAAGTCTACACTATCTATTGGCTACTTTTCATAATGCCTGCACTTTCAACTATACTTATCATAGGTATCTTATTTTGAAAGAGATAAGATTAAGGACAACGTTTGTTAATTGTAGTATCTTAAAAAAATCATCACATTTTAAGGTCATTCATAATCCATATATATCAATACGATTCCATTATCTGATCTAAACTACATTGAACTTACTTATCACCGCATTTATTTGCAATGAAATTACTTTTAAAGATAATAATTATCTTATTGCTCTTTCTTTCTTCGCAAATATACCATTTAGTCCTGATACTATATTGATTTAGAGGTTAAAAAAGCCAAAAAGAATACATTCAAAATAAGACGGCTAGAAATTTTTAATAAAAAATACAAAACGAAAATAATACATTTTCCCTTAGTTATCTAATTTCAACTCTTTTTCGGGAGATGGAATTTTTTTCTGCGAAGTAAAATCTAATCACATTAACCCTATAAGAAAACTCAACAAGAGCAAATTTATACAATAAATACACAAGAAAATGTACTTGCTGCCATAAAAAATTACATTTTGCAATAAGATGCTAAAATACAAGTCTAATAACTTTCTTAAATAAATAAACAGAATATTTATAAGATATTATAACGAAATTTTATCAACCACTGTTTTATAAATTTTTAACTTTTTTATCAAGATTTTTTACTAAGTTGAAATGTTAATATGATAAAATTTTATCTCATAATCTCCCTTTTTTCTTATTTCTTTGAAATACCTAATTTTGATTCTTCAAGCGAACTAAAAATAATAATATTTGAATCGATGAATTCTAAACATTTATAGTAATTTCTGTTGTGCATAAAATTAGTTTTAATTTCAACTAAAAGTTGTAAAAATCCTGTTTGCAAAACAATTTTTCGTATATATGAAAATTGTATCCTGTTTATTTAAGCGGGATTTTATCATCTATTTGTGCATATAAAACATAATTTTATAGCCAAAATTATGTTTTTATTCAAATTTGCGTCTAAGACAATTTGAAATGGTATTTCTTGTGTAGCAATATTTAGTATATATATCCTATTAAATTTAAGACCTTTATATGCGGTATTTCAGCTATAAATAAATAAATGATATCATTTAATATGAAAATATTTACAGTCTCTTTTTTTTAAACAACTATTCGCATTTTTTGTGCATTTATTTGTGGTCTAAAAACTATATTAACATTCGAACTGGCAAAAATACAAAACAAAATAATATTCATATTTAGCCAAGAATTCTTTTCTCAAAAAAGATTTAAGTAATTTCGATATAAAAAATATTGATGATTGCATATTCAAATTGAAAAATAATTGGATTTCATGTTTTACGCTGCAATTATTATTTTTTAAACCCGCAAAATACATTTATATATTCTCATAAATGTGATCTAAAATTTTGCCATGGTTTCAAAAATAATTGGGGATGATAAATATAAGGAATTTGACTTTTTCTAGTGTTTTAAAATGTTTTCTTTGCGGTTTTACAAAAATATTTAGACATGAAGCTATTTTATTATTTAAATAAATTGAAAAAGGTATCTAAAACACACAAAATGATTTTAAAATTAATTCTAAATACAACTTGCTTATTTTAAAGATTTTTATAACTGGGTATTAAAACAAATTAACGGCATTGAATGGTAAAGATCCTGCTATACGATTCAAATTAAAGATTGAGGTTCTTTATATTGCCAGAAAGACAATATTTTTGAATAAAAATTTATAAATAAAGTTATAATTTCTAATCTACTCTAATAATAGAAAAAATAGACAAACTTTGCAATTTGAAATTCCGAAATTAATTGGAGGTATTTAAGTGAATATATATTTGTCAATTGAAATTTTAAAAAGACAAACAGCAATTCTGATTATAATATGAAAAACACATTTTATTATTTTTATACTTTTAGGTTGTTTTTAGATTTTAAATATATTGATTTTTTCTATAGTCCCTGATTACATCTGAGTCTGCAATTTATTATTTTTTCTATTCCATTTATTTTGATAATTTTTGTAATTTTTTGAAAATCTCGCTATTTTTGTTATTCCAGGATTTATTCTATTTTTCTATATTTGCGTATTGTTTAGTTAATATGTCAATTATTACGGAAATATATTATCCGTAGCATTATTTAGAAACCAATAGTATGCTTTATTAATATTCTAGGATTTTATTGGTGATTACAATTTTTTTTTTATTAAAGATATTTTCAATGTTTAAAATTAATTTAATTTCCCTAGATTTCAAACTTTGGCTCTTTGCTATAATTTTTTGATCAGTCTAAATTTCATTTATTGATTAAAATATTTTTTTTTAGTTCTATGCCAAAATTATGATCTGCTAGCATCTGAGCTGTCACTAATATACAAGCGAAAGACAAAAATTATCCCATATGTTATAGACTGTGACGGAGTGATGACACAGTATCATAAAAGTACTAGGACGAACTCGAAGTCACAAACCTGATCAAGGCATATATACAAGCCTTGGGGTTGAGAAACACCCTTGAATTAATAGCTCTCGAAAGGGTGAGAAGTATTATAGAAGACTTCGAAGAGGAGAAGATAGCCGAAAGCAGAGATACGCTGCGCGCATGGAAAACCAAGCAAGTTGTGCTCGAGAACAAAAACAGAAATTTCAACTATAGATTTAGCTGTATAAATAAATCCATTAACTAGTTCTATGACATATCTTGCTTATTATATGGCATGGCGTGGTCACTAAATACCATAAGTCGTATATTAAGGAGTTGGGATGCAACCAAAGCAGAAGCATATACACAAACAAAAAGATTGAGGAAAAGGCTTGAATTAATAAGTCTTTAAATGTGAAGATTGTAAAGATAATGCGACTGCAAGAAGTAATAAGCAAATCTGCTCTATAGAGCAATTTATGGTTTTGTTGAACAAATTCAAATAGCTGAAAATCAAACTTCCCCTTAAAAATTTTCATTTTTAATTTAATGAATTTAATACTGGATACGAAATAGCTATATCTTCATAAAATTTAATAATAAGCGAAGCTTTGTAGCCAGTATAAATACATCTATCTACATATTCATGTAGAAATATATATTATCAATTTATACTAAAACTCCGACGAAGTTTGTATTATGTTTATGATTCTCGTATTTAGAAATTTATAATAAAGTTTTATCTGATTTAATATGACTGTATTATATAAAAAAAATTCATTTATGCATATTTTTAAAGGGTCAAAGTGTATTTCGCAAGGCTAGCTTTTATATATTGACGCAGTTTCTCATTTTGGGTGAATTTAGACAAATAACATTTCCTTTATTTGCTAATTAATCGCGTCTAAAAAGAAACTTATCATGATAAAGGTTAAATTTATTGTTTTGTAATACTTGGAATTAAATATAAAATACATTCTTATAAATTCAATATTTCAAAGTTTACAAAAGGATGGGAATATACTTTTATTAAGAATGTTTTTCAATTTATTCAATTAAAAGTTATCATAAGAATCAATCAATAAAATTATTTTATTTATTTATGGGTTAATTGTCTTTAAATCAATTTTATCTATTTAGGCGTGGTCAGTCCATTGGGAATATTGCACAACTCCTTGATGCATCTTTTGACACCTTCCCCTGATCTATCTTCATCAACTGCTCCTTTTCTCTGAAATGAGATAGTTCAAGTGTCTTGCGAAGTGTGAGAGCTTGCATGTAGGCTTCTATTTCATCCAGATTTTTAAATACTTAGCATATTTTTTTATGGATTCTGTAATCACTCCATCCCATGTCATTACATATGATATTATTCTTGTTTTACATTTGTCAATTAAACCAAGTTCATTCGCCAAGATGAAATACTCCTATAATTATAAGGATCAAGAAATATATTTTTATATCCTAATTTTTTTAGAACTCGTATAATGACGCAACTATATACCCAGTGATTAGAAACAATATATAAACTAAACATACAACCAGATACAAAAAATTGAATCTTGATAGCTCTTTAAAAAGTTTCTTGAAAATTTGATTATTAGTTCCCATACTTTAGAAGTTGAGCCTATTATTCTTCGGGATTAAAAAATAAAGTCGACATCGGAACAATTTTTTTGAAATTAAGCTTATTTAGAATCCTTCAAGGATTAAATGGCGGGTTATTTTTTTTAATAGAAGAACCAGAACTATACTTTTATAATGTATTTCATATAATAAATATCCTTTCTCTGTGCTCAACGGATTAAATATAAATAAATTCTTTCTCGATAATCTGATTCTCATCAGATCTATTTTTGCGGAAATTTATGCGATTAGCGATAAGCAAAGCTCTGTAAAAATTCAGAACAGCCGATTAAAAGATTAAAAAATATTATGTGTATTAAATAAAAAAGTATAAGATATCTATGATTGATATAAAATTAGATATAGGAACTTTTTTATTGGTAGAGTATTTGATAGCACCGTTTTCTAACTATTCTATTGGTATACTAATAAATAAACTTTATCTATATAAAATAAATCATTAGAGTAGAGATAATCAAATTTGATAAGTTTTCAAAGCCTCAAGCTATACAAAGAAGATTAATTTTAGATTTATTTAGAGATAGTAAATATCATTTCTAAACTTAATAGAATGATGTGGAATGGATAAGTTTATCTAATGCATTACGAAATTATATGCGATAAGAAAATAATGGTATATAAGTCATCATTATCTGTAAAATAAGAATGAATTTTGAAAGTATTTCAATTATATTTTTCGTTTTTGTGAATTTAATAGCTGCAAAGGCAAATTTTGATGAGAATAACCAAGTTAGTGGTAATGAAAGAAGAGAAAGACTAAAAGCAATTAGGGAACAGGCTGCAAGTAGGAGAAAAGCGAATCAAGAGAAATGCGGACCAGGTGGATGTCCTCCTCGTGGTGGTAAATGTGGGCCAGGTGGATGCCCTCCCCGTGGTGGTAAATGTGGGCCAGGTGGATGCCCTCCTCGTGGTGGTAAATGTGGACCAGGTGGATGCCCTCCCCGTGGTGGTAAATGTGGACCAGGTGGATGCCCTCCCCGTGGTGGATGTGGCCCAAGAGGATGCCCTCCCCGTGGTGGATGTGGGCCCGGGGGATGTTAAGTTTTCTAAGTAATTAAAGTAATATATTGATAAATTATATGCATACAGCTTGTTTAGAACAATTAAAAAATGTGAATCACAAATTATTCAAATCAAATGTAAATAATAGCCTATATTACCAATATTATATATTCTTGCATAATTATGTTTAATTGGCTAGATAAAAATCGCTATTAATTTTTGATAAAGGGGAAAACAGTTCTGAACGAAATATAATAAATGTTAATAAATAATTAGGCGCCGAAAATTATGCTACTTTATTAAACAGTACTTTATAAGATAAGTATTTGAACAGATTAGAGTGTTCTAATATTAATAGATAAGTAACTAGATAAATTTTCAGTTTTATTGCACGATTTATTCTTTCATGTGTTGCACACAGTAAAAGTTTTTTTTTAATATTATAAATTAAGCAATCAAGAATGATCAATTCACATAAAAATTATATTTAAAAAAAAATTAACTGCTAAATTGTATATAAATGCCTTAGACTAAATCTTAGAATATGCAGACTTTATGATTTTCGTTATATGCCTAGGGACCCAGGGATTTCGATTTTTAATATATCTAAAAAAAACATCTAAAATTTATAATAGTGGAAAATAAATTCACGTATTTAGAGTAAAAATAATTTTTTTCGAGCATTATAAAGTTTATTCTTGAGGTATCTAGAAGATAAATAAAAATAATAGCATTAAGCATTAAAATTTTCAAAATTTGGCTATTTATCATGATATATAATGGAAAATGGTTGGTATTACATTCAATCGGCAGTTATATATATAATAACACCCAAATATCACTGTAATTTATGGATTAATATGTTCAGAATTATTTCCTTTCAAATTCTAGTATAACTTTACCCCTTATTATGCTTTTATAAGTGATTTTCGTCATTAATTATGCCCTAATTATAGATTAGCTTTCATCTTTCAGAATCAGTGAAAGTGAAAAATAGCCTAGTTTTTATCCTGTATCAACACTTTTCACTTATAATCAGCTAATAAGCCTAAAATCCATTAATAAACCATATAAATAGATTATAAATTTCCGGACTATAAAATATTAAAAAAACAAAATATTTTATTATGTTAAAAAAAACGAAAAATACAAAATATTTGGCGACAATTAATTTGAAGGATCGCATATTTAAATGCTTTAAGTTCTGAATAATTTTCATTGTTATTTAATAATAGAGAAAAAACAATTTGTGATGCAGAATTTAGAAGAAATAATATAATTTGCGATATTATAGTATAATTATATAAAGGATCAAATATTGATGAATTATTATAAATGATGTTTAACCCTAATATTATTTATCAATAAGTTTTATTTAATTTGAACATATACAATTCATCAATGTATTTAAGTTATAACCAAGCATAATAGTATCAATTATAAGATATTTAAGTTTTCTTTTGTTTCAATTTATACCCAAGAAATTTGCAATCGATGTCGATAATAAAACTTTAAAATATTTTGATTTCCTGGGTTAAGTTTCTTTTTATTGATTCCATTATTGAGACGTAGTCAAACCATTGGGAATATCGCACAACTCCTTGATACATCTTTTGGCACCTTCCCCTGATTTATCTTCATCAACTGCACTTCTTATCAAAAATGAGATGAGCTAAAGCTTCTTGTCAATAATAGAATATTAACGAATTCAGATAAGATCAAAAAGCTCACAAATGAATCCATATTATAATTTTAAAAAATATATGTAATTCATGCACATACAAATTATTTATCAATATGAACACAATTTTAAATCTGTAAAAAAAATAAATTATAATGTGATTTTGAGTTTGAAACATAAATATTATATACTCGATAATGAATGCTGTGAAGTATAAAACATATTTACTTACAAAAATATTACAAGTTTAGACAAAGGAACACAACGCAATGAATAGGAATAAAAACCATTCATCATATAGTAATAGATTTTGATAACCGTAAAAAATACAAATAATCTTTTACTAAAGAAATTTATGGTAATTGTTTTGTATTTTTATAATTTATTTATTGTTTATCATATTTTATTTTGTAATTCTTTTACTTACAGGATATAAAAATAATTGTTTTAAAACCACTTTATAAAATTCTAATCGAATTTACTTTATTTATTTATGTTTTACTTCTATTACTTTTTAGGAAGTTCGCTTTATATACATAGGAACTATTGCTTAACTGCTGCATCTCTCTGTGGGACTCCTCCAGCACTTCTTGTCACCCGTAATCACCGTGGATTGGGCCCTTTCTCATAGGCGGCAGTCATTATGTGGAGGGAATGAGATTCTGTCTACTGTTCATCGCTACAAGTTACAAGTTACAACCACACTCTACACTTACCTATATCCTTGCTGAACGGTGTGGGATCTTTTTCAATACTGAAGGCACAGTTCAACGGCTTACACAGCAACCTCCTTTTTGTAATGGCTTGTCAGTGCTTTATTATGGTTTATCTTTTATGGTCCACTGGCCGCCCCCTTGGGTATTTTTCTTTAGAGTAAATTCGTTTCGGAAATTAGTGGGGTGGGTGGAAATGGAACCCGCGACCCCTGACCTAGGGGTCAGACTTGTAAACCACTCAACCACACCACCCAAAACCACTTTATAAAATAATATTTATTTGATTTTCAAACGCTGGATAATATGCACATAGATAGTATTGAGAATAATACTTGAGTGTAGATGTGTATAATAAATACTGTGAGGATCATGTACTTGAAAAAAGTATACAGCAAATCCGTAATATAGAGCAATCCAAAGTTTTGCGGGAGCCAACATTAAAATTTAAAAGAAAAATTAGATCTTAAAAAAATTCAATAGTTAAATTCAAACTATTTAAATAATTATGCCGTTATGGCTAAAATTTATCATTCTTTGTAATTAACTAATTTAAAATATAAGTTTGAATGATCAAATAAAAATTTATTGAGAAAATAGTTCTTGAAACATATATGGCATTTGATTTACGATGAATAAATACTTTAAATGTCATATTTATGATTTTAAAGTCTCTTCATGCTACAAAAATTATCCTATCTTATATTTTTTTTAGCTATTTAAAATTATTCTAGCATAACATTAGAATGCTCTTTAGAATAGCTTTAGCTGTCATTTCTTTCTTCATCCACATCTTAATAATATACTATAATACATATTCATCTTTCTATACTTATTAGCTCAGATGTCTTCCTCAATCCTAATGTTTGTACGCATGCATCTGCTTCAGTTGGAATTTTCAACAAAAGAATTCTAGTACTATATTTTTATGATATACACGCTGGGTATGTTTTTATATTTGCAATCACGCTACCAAATTTTATACATATAAAAAAAAGGTGTTTTACTTTGATCGGGCTATGATATTATAAACCCAATCGTATAAAAACATTTATAAGACTTACATAATTTTTTACCACAACTATCTAAGTTATTCTGATACCATGAAAGGATTTTTTCGAACATCAACTGTTCACATCATCTTATTTTTTTAGTGATTACATATATTATTGACCAATATTTAAACGATATTGCTTTTAAACTTTCTATAGTATTTTATATCTATGAATATTGTTGCTTTTTTATTTTCTATAAATATATATGTCGGATTTTAACATTTAGTGTTTTTCTTTTAGTAGCTTAGTATATATCATATAATTGAATTTATTTTTCATAATTTTTCTCTATAGATAAAGTTTTGATTATCCTATGATCCTATTACGAGAAAAAACCCAAAGCTATCATTTATAAAACCACAGCGTTATATTTAAGAACATAATTGCCTATTTCGCGCGCATGAATATTTATTATCTTGGAAAGAATACTTACATCTGTCAAAAAAATGCATAATTAATGATATAATAATATATACCTGCCTATTATCGTGATATTTGTTTAAAACATATCAAATTTATATAATTTTCTGTGAACTGAACTATTTCTGGGTCATATTATTATTTAAGCAGAGAAATCGCTTATATTATTTTAACAGCACCTATTTATTTTATAAAAACGTTTTTATAGGTATTTACAATAGACATTATATGTATTTATAATTGTAATTATTGAATAGACTATATAGGCCAAAAAAAATTCTTTTAGTGAAAATTAAGTTTCACATTATAATGAACTGTTTTTTGAGACTATAAATAAAAAATTTTTTGTTCTTAAATACCGATTATTTTATTTAGATATGATAACACTATCATAATCTACAAAACATGATTTTATTTTTTAATTTGTCAAAATAAAGATTTTTTCTAACTATAGAAAATTTAAATTCTCTAAGCAAACCATTTCTAGATTTTTCTATATAAAGAGCATGTAATATAACATAATATAAATAAATTCATTTGAAAATTATGGGAAACAATTTAAATGTGAAAAAATGTTCTTGAGCACGATGATGATGAATTTCAATGCGATTTTGCAATATTTAATATCCATAAACATTCTAAGAATGTACAGTATGTTATTTTTTTATATTTCATAGTAGATTTCTAGATACTTAGGGCATAGTTTTATAACCACGTGAAAATATATAAATAAATAGGATCTGTATTTCGTCTAAAACCTATTAATGTGATTACAGCCTTTTTAATGAATCAGGGGGAATTAAACCAACACTATCAAATATTGTATTTATATTTTTAGTCCATAAATAATGCGCAGATTATAAAGTGGTTTCGTTTAATTCATATATTTTTTTGGGTCACTTATTTTAGGTTTTTTTAAAAATTATTTTTTGTCTATTACCAGTATTTCTTTCTTTGGTATTCCTTTACAACTCTGTACAACCTTGTTCTACGTGATCAATAATTCAAAAAATATAAATTCAAGTATCTTAGACGATAAAAACTTTGTAAATAGGCATATGGTTCTATTTAAAAATGTAATTCTTGCAAATCGAATATCTTCAATAACCATTTTTTTTCTATTTATATTTGTAATGTAAAATTTTGATTTTTAAAGATCGTATTTATATACATTTATTGAAATCTAAGTTTTTTAACTTTTTTTGTATACTATTTTTGCTCTAAAGTTTTTTTTCACCATATTGTTTTGAATTTGATTCGGTCAAATTGGCATTCAGCACTAATCAAATTATGATCTATGAATTTTAGAACTTGAATAATCACATATTGCAATGTATTATCACGTTGTATATATGTAAAAAAATTTGATTATGTTTCAAATAAATCAATATTTTTGCAGTTGTTTGTTTTCTCTATGCAAAGCAAAATTTAAAATAAATCATATTTTAGGTAAAAAGATATTTATCTTGGAACATGAAGGATTGAAATCACAAATGCGTGTGAAGGTAATATGAAAGTTTCTTTTTGGTTTCTATCCAATAATATAAAGGTCTAGATGAACATGATTTTATTGTAAAAAGTATATTTAAAGCATTTTGAAATCAGACATTAATTTTTTTTTAAAACTTACCTGATATATAAAAAAGAGGATGTTTGTTTTTTTATTATTTAATAGAAACATACAGTAAACAGATATAAGATCGTATTTGTATTTTAAATCAATTTAAATATACCTTTTTTTATGGGTAGCAATTTATAAGTAATTAAATGATAGGAAAACCTTAAAATATGTAAATTTTAATTTTTAATGACTAAATATCATTATAATATCGGCTTTTTTTTAGATATTTGCTTTTTTTTAAGTTTTATATAAGGCTTTATGTAAATATTAATTTTCACAAAGAATCGATTGATGTAAAAAAAGGTTTTTTTGTAATAGGTGAAATTCTATAATTCTGTCATTGTTTTTAATTACGTAACTTTAATTATATCGTAACGATGTTCCACATTAATATTACAATTTTTATTTTGTAAGAACTTGTATTTTTATTATAACTCTTTCTTCTTAATCGTCGTATTTTGTATTAAGAAAAGCATTGAATTTTTATTGTTGTAAGAATAACGTATTTTCAAAAAAAATTGCTTTGAAAGTTGTATTCTTTTGGTTTTTATCACAGTAAGTTATAAATATAATCAATTTATATTCTTTATTTGTTAATTTAATTCATTACTGTTTATATTTGATTAAGCAAAAGTTTAGTTTATTTATGTGTATTATTTCTTATATTTGCACAGGAAACCCCCAATTATATATATGGGTTTTATTTATATATTTACAGAGAAAAACTAAAGTTTTATATAGCTTAATTTTTATTTTTCACATATTGTAATACGAGAACATGTCTTAATTTATATTTATATTTGGATTTTATTTTTTATTTTACCTTTTAAATTTTCCCAGAGGAAATATAGATTATTTATGTGTATTTGTCTTACAATTATTACATTATTCAAGCAAACTTTAAATTGATTAGCAATAAATAGTAATTTTTTATTAATACACATATTCCTAAGGTAGAGGCAATATTTATATTGGTTTCACAACAAATGTTCAAAAAGGGTATTATCGATTACAATAATGCACATACTACCAACATAAGAAAAAATTTATCATTCACGTCATAATAAATAAGGATTTGTTTGAATAATTAGGTGCCGGTGTTACTTATTATTTGAATATGCTATAATGATCTTTTAATACGTATCTTTCTTACACATACTAAATATAGTCTAGACATGTAATAGTATATTATTTTATATGATTTCATTTGTGATTTCATGGTATTGTTTTAAAACAAAATAAAAGCGAATCCAAAGCATAATATTTCCTAAAATTAATAATAAAAAGTATATTATTTTATATGATTTCATTTGTGATGTCATGGTATTGTTTTAAAACAAAATAAGAAGCAAATCCAAAGCAATATTTTTCCTAAAATCAATAAAAAATACATTATTTTATACATTTAGATTTGGTATGCCATGATATTGTTTTAAACCAAAATAAGAAGCAAATCCAAAGCAATATTTTTCTCAAAATCAAGAGAAAATACATTATTTTATACATTTAGATTTGGGATGTTATGATATTGTTTTAAACCAAATAAAAGTGAATCCAAAGCATGATATTTCCTAAAATTAAGAAAAATACATTATTTTGTACATTTAGATTTGGGATGTTATGATATTGTTTTAAACCAAATAAAAGTGAATCCAAAGCATGATATTTCCTAAAATTAATAAAAAATACATTATTTTGTACATTTAGATTTGGGATGTTATGATATTGTTTTAAACCAAAATAAGAAGCGAATCCAAAGCAATATTTTTCCTAAATCAATAAAAAAAGTTATTTCTGATCATTGTCTTTCACATGAAACAGATAAAAAAGAAAAGGATTAATAATTGATATATTCCATGAAGTGTCACAATTAAATTTAATTTAGGCTATATTACTTTAATACATCCATAAATAGAAATATTAAATCAATAAAAATCCTCTAATTAAATTACGCCTACTCTATAAATATGACTAAAAAAAAGCCCATATGAATTGTTTACTATTATTTATAATAAACTACATCATTTGTCTTACAATAAAATCCAAGGTACCTCTGAACCTATCTATCCAAGATGCAACTCTTCTTGAAGATACTACGTTAGAGCAGGACATTCTTATTGAATCAGACACTCGTGCAATAAAAATGATGAATGAGAGTAAAGATGTTCTTCCACAACTTGTTGGTCTTCTTCAGAACCATACCGCACCGCCTTCGTCCATAATCTCGATAGTAGATTCGCTTACTAACGTTTCGAAAAATGAGCTTAGTGAAGAAGATAGTTTGAAGACTGGTAATATTTCATTTGCTATATTCTTTCTTGATAATGTTTCAGCTTCAAAGGATTCCCCCAGTAAATTGGTGGATCATAGTTTGTTAAATAGTATCAAGTTGTATATTTCTTCTGATAAGGAACAAGCCACGTTGTTAGGTGTTCCTTTTCCAGGTGTTTATGGGTATAACTCTTATGATAAAACAGATTATAAGTTGCCATATCGTGGGTTTACTCAAGATATTTCAGCAATACTTACACCTATTTTGAAAGAATTGACAGTTGATTCTTTGAAATTATATGATGACTCTAAGTTCCCCAAATTCTTTTTATTCTATGATGAGTTACCTGAAAATAATAGTACTTTTTTTGCTGAGATAAGTGCTTATGAAAAGAGTGCGAGAAAGCATCGACAAGTGTTGAAAGTAGGAATGCTTGCCTATAAAAGAGATAAACCATCATTAACCCATTTCAGGATAAATGAAAATAATCTTCCTGCTATGGTCTGTATTTTCGATAAAAAGAAATACAGAGCAGTTAATCTTAACGGAGAAACATTCGGTCAATACGTGGATTTATTTTCTAAAGGCGAGCAAGAGCCATGGGAAATGAGTGGTGAAGAACCAAGCGATAATGAAACCCGGAATGTTAAAGTAATAACAAGAAGTAATTACAAAAATTATTTTAACCTTGAGGCTGGATCAAAACATAAAGACACCCTGGTTGTTTTTACTTCACCAAACTGTAGATTTTGTGTGGACCTCAAACCTATTATTGAAAAACTCGGTGAGACTGTTTCTAAGAACGGAAAAGATAAGGTTGTTATTGGATCAGTCGATATGACAGATAATGACTTCCCTGAATTCGATATAAAAGGATATCCCACCATTTGTCTTGTATCTCAAGGTATGGTTAATTACTATCAAGGTAACAGAACAGTCGATAACTTAGCTGAATTTATCATGAAATATGGAAGTGTGGGCATTGATGTGACCACTGGGAAAATAGACCCATCTAAGATGGAAGTCGACGTTGAAAGCATGGATGAAGAAGATATTCATGAAAGCTATGAAGAAAATATAAAAGAAGAGCTTTAAGTATAATATGTATTAAATAAACTTTACTATAAGTAATCATTATTCATTATAATATCATCAAAAATTAATATTTGCATAATATGAATAGATCGATTCGTAATCTAGAAACTATTATTATATAATTAAATCTAGAAAATATTATTATATAATTTAATCTGGAAAATATTATTATATAATTTAACCTAGAAAATATTTATATGATAAATCTAGAAAATATTTATATGATAAATCTAGAAAATATTATTATATAATATAATCTGTAAACTATATTATATAATTTAATCTGGAAAATATTTATATAATTAACCTAGAAAATATTATTATATAATTTAATCTGGAAAATATTTACCATACCATATAAACAAAAAAATATTGCTGTATTATATATCTCTCCCAGAGAATTAACTTTAAAAATGATTTTATTTTATATTTATATCAAGGCATTGCCAAAAAATAATTTTATTATATATTTATAATCTGGATGTAACCGGAATAACAGTAATTACTGCATAAAAATATCCGAAAAATATATGTTATACTATATTTCAAATGAAAATATTGCCAAAAAATGATTTTATTGTATATTTTTTCAAGGTGTAGACCGAAATAACAGTAATTACTGCATAAAAATATCAGAAAAATATATATTATACTATATTTCAAATCGAGACATTGCATAAAAAAATATTTATTACATTTATTTTAAGCCAAGAAATAAATTGTCGAAAAATCCATCTAAATTTAAACAAGATAAAATTATGTTAGGGATTGCATATAATAAAGTCAACGTAAATATATAATTTATTGAAATATTAATAAAAAAATATCTTAAAATTTTATTTATTGTATTATATTTTAAAAAAAGCGAGTATGCATAAAAAATGGTGCTCATATGAAAAATAATAAAAACAACAAGGAAAAAGATATGACAACAGTGCTTAATATTGCTAGAAAACCAGATTTTCTTGAATTTATGAATTGAAACGATACAAAAATATGAATAAAAAAAATGAGCTCATGCGATTTGTAACGAACAAAAAACCATTGAATTATATAAAAGACAATTTTATCGATCGATAGCAAAGGGAAAATTTTCTTTGTAAAAGTCGATGAAAATCAATTGTAGTATTTTGGGGGAAAATGTGGGAAAGAATAGAAAAAGCTTGCGATTTCCATACTATTTTTGTGTGTATCGGAGAGAAAGAGAATAAAGTTTGTTGTTTGTATTTTAAAAATCCGAAAAAAATAACTACTTGCCTTATTAAAAAAATTACCGAATCATACAAAATTCGTAACTTTTTGTATAAAGAAAATAATTATTTTTACCGATTCTTTCATGCTAATGTCACTGCTATGCTCATAAAAAGATATTGGAGAACGGCAGGTTCTATGAAGGAACATTTTACTTAATTGCAAAAAGATATGTTATAAATATAGTGAATTCTAGCCCATGACAATCTAAAAAATCTTTAATATTTGACAACTAAGGTGATATCCCAATTCTCCAGTTAGAGGCAAAATACATAACCTAATATAGGAAAATCAACTGCGCACTGTACGATAGGTACAAGGAGCTAAATAAAAAGACCGATAATAAACACAGCAATAAACAAGGAATATGGCAAAAGCTGTGTGTTACATGAATTGATGTAAAGAAGCTTATTACATGATAAAACATGACTACTTAATGAATAAATTGGCAAAACTTTATTTTTAGGAGTGGTATATAGGTTTATAAGAGTGATGGTACATAAATAATTGATTTCAGCATTATTTAACAGGTATGAAATTTTAAACAAACGCACGAACAGGGGAATACTGCACATGAAAGTTTATCCCCACTAATATGTGCCGTGCATGTGTATATTAGCAGAGTTAAACACAAAATTTCCCTTTGTAAATACACTATTAGACGAATCTTCTTATATGACGCACCATTTATATATATTGAGGATCTAAATATGTATCTGAAGACACAGAAAACAAAAAAAATATGGCAATGGAAAGAATTAATTACTTTCATTGCATAGGAAATAGAAATAAACGAAAAAAAATCAGCATCAAATGATGTTGGTTGCAGCGAGCATGTAACTCTAATGGAAGAAAAAGAGGGCTTAAATGCCTTGGAATTTAGGAATATAGCACTTCTGGAATAAAGGCAGAAACATTTAGCAAGATTTTTTATGAAATAATTTTAAGAATTTTAAATCTAACCAAAACCGATCATGATAGTAAAATATATTCAAATAATTTAACAAGCATATCATAAGCCTATAAAATACTAAATAGGCGTTCTAAAACTAGAATCAGGACTTTGTTAAAATAAGTGAACGCACAAGAAAAACATTGGCAGATACATCAATATATTTATGATAAAAAAACAAAGAAAGGTTATATGTTAAGAGAAAAGAACATGTTAGTTAACTTTTATATGTTGAATTTTTATTGTGAAATATGTTCGTGCGTACCGGCTTAATAAGATACTGACCACTGGGAAAGGAAAAACACAGAGAAGAGCCCCAATATATAAAAAAGAAGAGAAAAAGAACCCCATAAATCATCAAAAAACAGAAAGATGATAAATATTTATGTCATAGAAAATCAGCGTGTATAATATATTGAGCAGAAAAAAAGAAGGGCTAATGCGAAAAATAAAAGAAAAACAACCACATTAAAAACATCTATGATCCATATCAACTCAATATATAGTATGAAAAATCGTAAAGATGGTTGAAATTGGTAATTTAAATATAAAATTTATAGCAGGATTATGTTTCATGCAAAATAGAAATATTTTCTTTGGAGAAAAATCAAAATTTTAATGCTCGAAGCCGCATATGAAAATTGTAACTCGCCTATAAATTAGAGGTAAAATAATGCTTCGGCATGCCTAAAAATAAAGACATAAAAAAATATAAAAATGTATACACTTTATGCCGTGACAAAATTAAATTCTAAAAAATCAAAAGATATCAGTTAACTTTCTATTTAAGAAATAATTCAAAACATCAGCTGGAATAAAAGTAAATACTGGAATAAAAACAAATATAAATTATTGCAGGATCGACCAGACTACTCTGTATATGATAAATAGAGAAACTTGACTTCATTGATAGAATTAAGAATAATAAGTATAGACAACCTTACCAATGTTGTATATTGAAAGCCAAGAAAATGTGATCAACTAGAAGATTAAAATCTCTTATCTACAAATTACAAGACGAATAGTACTAGACGTAATAAACAGGGGTACAAAATGCCACAACTCATTTATGAATAATTTGGGAGATCTAGCCTAATCAAAAAATACACATAAACAACAGGTCTAAGAAAAAAACTTGACATATTAAATTTTGAAAAGATACATTTAGAAAGATTGTAAAGATATTTTTTATATAAAATTATCACATAAATATCATTAGATGTACAATATAATGTTTTTACTGAACAAATTTAGACAGTTGAAATTAGAATTTACCCAAAAATTAATCCAGCATATTTCCTTAAATATAATAATTTATGATACGCAATTAAGTAGATGATTCATAATGTTATAAATTTAAAAACCCGTTTATAGGCATATAAAATACATCCAGATCCATGGCTGAATTCGCGATTCTTTTTTTAATAAAATTAGCGTTCGAATTAGTGTATACGTTTCTTAATGACCAACAGATTTCGGGAAGATTATTCATAAATAAAAATTATTTTGATATCTAAAAATACAGAAAGTATGACATCTTGGCGAATGAACTTGTATTAATTTACAAATTTAAAACAAGAATAATACCATATGTAATGACTTGGGTTAAGGTGGTTACAAAATTCTATAAAAAATATGTTAAGGTGTTAAAAATCCTGGTCGATGTAGAAGAATACGTGCAAGCTCTCACGCTTCACAAGACACTTGAACTATATCATTTTAGAGAAGAAGAGCTGTTGATGAATATAAATCAGGTGATGGTGTTCAAAGATGTATCAAAGAGTTGTGCAATATTCCCAATGAGCTGACCACGTCAAAATAGATATAATTGATGACAGGAAACTTGACCCATAAATAAAAAACAATTCATTACAAGAAAATATAAATGAATATGTCTTATTAAACTGTTTAAATAGAAAAGCTCACAAATACCAAAACTTGGTTTAGTAATACTTGTATTTGATATACTAAGACATAAAATTGCGGAAATAGCTTGGTAGAGCTTTCCCAAAAAATAAATCTTTTATATTTTATATTGAATACCACGCAAAACTTTCAAAATTTAACTCCAGATATAAGCACATTTTAACCACATAAAGAACATGTAATAAAGATATTCTTAAATATTTTTTATTTGTTCTATTTATTATAGGTATTCTAGTTAATATCATTATTTCCCCCCTATACTATGTTTATTAGAAAAAAGAGATACTATATTTGAAGTTTTTATTATGATTTACATGATTTTTGTTTTAGCACGAGCTGATTATAGGTCTTTTACTGTGAATTGCAGCTATCAGTATAGATGATGGAACCTTTTTATATGTTTTTCACAATTTTTTTTATAGAGATGGCATTTCCATCTCCTAAATCACAATTAAAAAAAGAGTTTTTAGGGCAGTTCTTTATAACTCACGATAAATCACACACCTTCAACTCCGCCCCTATTGTATTTTCTCTTGCCAAGTTCTATTGTAAAAGCTTCTAGATTCGCACTTAGCTTCCTTATTCTATATGTCCGAATACTTAGTTCCAAGAACCTTAAAACATTTTCTAGCTATTTTTATAAAACCCGATTTCAACTATATTGTCAAAATAATCCAAATAAGTGAATATAAAAAATGGACAGCAGTTTGCGATTCTAATTATAGCTTAAAACAAAATTTATCGCATTTTAAACTTACATATATTATCAATACGCCTATGTAACCCCAAAAAAATTAATATTAGTCATTGAGTTTTAATTTTGCATTTTTTTTGTTTACATTATTTTATTATTTTATAATTATTTATTTCATTTTCCATTTTTTTTTGGAAAGTACGTATCCTAATTCTTTTTAACTCATTAATTAGGGGCTAAAAAAAGCCAAAAATAATACATTAAAAATGAAATTTAAAGAAATTTCCTAAAAAAAACACAAAAATATAGAAAAAATAATTTGCAATATATATAAATTGCCTTTTTACTGCAGCAATTTGGCATACAGTGAACTTTAACCATATATAACGAGAACTTTTATTTTGTTAGCTATCAACAGGTAATAAATAGGGTTACTATATTTTCGAGCTCATGATTTGTAGTAAAAGTATTGCTTTAACAAAATATTCAATGCTTTAAAAATATACAATGCTTTAAAAATATTTACATATAAAGATTAAGTTTCCTGTATATCACAATACGTGAAATACATGAATTAAAATAATATAATATAAAATAAAATAAAATAATATAATAAATTAAATTAACTTTATTGCTCATGTTTTTTTTTGATTTTTCGTTATATGATATTATGTGTTGGAATTGTGTTTCATGCACTGTAATATTTACCAAGTAAATCTTAAATTAGTATGAAATATCATCAAGAAATTTTATTTATATCCTAATTTGTTTTCAGCATTTAAAATTTGTATTAGCAAAATTTATTCTATTCTATAGAACATATTTTCTTAATATCTTTGTAAGCCTCATTATCTTTACTATCTTGATCAATAACTATGAATTTCAATTTTCCATAATTTCTTTGTTACGCATGTGGTTTAGTTGGTATTCCTAACACTTTAATAAAACATAAAATATTCGTATAATTTTTCAAAAAGAAGCGTAT
This sequence comes from Rhyacophila brunnea, assembly GCF_057557595.1. Classification (NCBI taxonomy): domain Eukaryota; kingdom Metazoa; phylum Arthropoda; class Insecta; order Trichoptera; family Rhyacophilidae; genus Rhyacophila; species Rhyacophila brunnea. The sequence continues at coordinate 22,319 of NW_028232787.1, forward strand.
TTGACTGGGTGATTTATTATGGTTTTAAAAAAGACATTATAGGTGTACTACTAACCAAATCAAGATTAATTTTTAAAACAAATAAAGCACATTATGGAAACCATCTAAGTAACGGATGCAAGAAGGTAAATATCTTATACACATAAACATATTCTATAAATATTATGCCCGATATTTATTTTATAAAATAGGGATATACTATCAAGAATCAAAACCTTGTATATATGCAAAATAATTTCTCCATAAAAAATTCATCTAAACAGTTCTTAGGCAAGCAAAGCAGGAAACATCGCTTGTGTATATAAAATAAGCCATAATGGGTCCCAGTTATCGTAGATTATGGTATTTTAATGAGTATCTTGTAAGTATGGAGACAATTTTATTTAAATCTTTCCGTATAAAACTCAGTTATAGAAATTTTCTATTTTTTTTCTCGGGTTTTTTTATTTTATGTACCGTTATCTCAGTTGCAATTTATTCACGGATTTTTTAAAAGATCCATAAATTCTAAGTATTCAATTCAAAAAAAATATTTTAGTTAATATTGATAATATACCGATATCAAGGGTAACATAATTATGGAAGAGGGGTAGCAATATTTTCCATTATTTGATACTAATATGTTTTGATTGATCATACTAATACAGTTAGAGCTTCTTTTTTTTATGTATCAAAATTTAACCTTAAATATACTTTATTTTATATTTATCAGTTTGTTATTTGTATGATGTTTGACTACACCTTGACTTTACATTTTTTATCCATTTTGCATTTCATTTAAATTTTTTGTATTATTTTATTTATTGTAATTAGATATCATAACTAGTATTATTTCCTAATACTTATAATGTAAAAGTAAGAAATTGTTTATATCCAAAATATAATGTTTTTTGATTTTAAATATTTTTTTTAGTATTTGTTAAAGCATATGGTTGTTTTTCAAGATCGGGTATACATAAAACACATTACAAATGTAAACTGAATTGGATAAAAGAATTTTTTGTTTTTAATAAATGTGCTGAAAAGAAAAGATTTTTTTTTAAGTTAGAAATATATATAATATTTTTAAATTTTAGAATCTAATACTATTTATTATTTCTTCAATGTGCCTTAAGTTAATAACTTCTATAGTATATTTTTAGTAAGTAAAAGTGATTTTTTTGGTTACAATAAGATTATATTGTTGATTTATATCCCCCCTTTTTTTTAATTTATGATTATAAAATTCAAGTATAAATCCATTCATATTATAAAAAAAAATTATTTCTAAATCTATTTATCTAATAATATGCATATTGAATTCTTAATTCTTTAAATCGTTATAGTTACAACCAAGAAGATGGATAAAAATATAAGTGTAAATCGTGTATTTATTAAATAAATATTTCTAAAATTTCTTATTTCTTAAATTTAATAAATAAGAAACCAATGATAAAAAAATGCATGTAAAGTCGGAGTTTATAAATGCAAATAAATACACGAATATCCAGAAAATCTCTTATTTTTTAAATGAATCAATAAGAAAATGTGTATAAAATATAATATTTATAGATCCAATATATACAGAAATATTCAGAAAATTACTATTTTTCAAATTCAATAAATATAAAACCAGCAATAATGAGAAAATTTATATAAAATATAATATCTATAGATCCAAATAAATACATGAATACTCAGAAAATCTCTTACTGAATAAATAAGAAACAAGCAATAATAAAAAACACCATATAAAATATTCAGAAAATCTTTTATTGAATAAATGATAAACCAATGATAGTAAAAATATGTATATAAAGTCAGTATTTATAAATGCAAATAAATAAATATTAAGAAAATTTCTTATTGAATAAATGATGATAAAAAAATATATATAAAATATAGTATCCATAGATTCAATAAATACATAAATGTAAAAAAATTCCTATTTCTTAAATTGAAAAATTAGAAACCAACAACAACAATATAAATCCAAAATTTTAAATTAAAATAAATAAATATTCAGAAAATTTTGTGCTTTTTTATTAATTATTGGGAGACCAATAATAGATAAAAAAAACGAGGGAATTAAATCATATATTTCCAATGAATGAAAGAAATCCCAATCAATTCTGAAAATATGGAAATTTACTATCGATATTTATTTTTTTAAAACACTAGAATAAATTTTAAAATGTTATACAATCCTAAAATGTGTATATTAAGTCAGTTATTTTCAATTTCAAAATTAGTAGAGCTATTTTTGTACCCTTCAAAATGTCGAATTTAGAGAACTGTACGCGTATCTTGTTTGAGCATGCGACTGGGCTATATATCTTTGGTATACCGCAATCCAAAGACTCTGCGCTTCACAATGAATTGTCACCCAAGTTACTTAGCAAATACGAAATACCACCGACCGATGCCGTTTCCATTTCTACTTCGTTATCAAAGCCATCTGTTCATCCTACAATAGAAGCTTTTCTAACCAACACATGTACTGACAAAAGTGTTCCATTAATTGTAGATCGTTCATTGATGACTTCAGTTATGAGTCTTGGATACATAAATGCATATTCAGATAATAATATAATGCGGATTGTCAGGAATGTGATACATAAGCATGTTGATGATATTTACCAGCCTGTTCTTTCACTTGCACATGGGTATTCGCGGTCAAAGGTTGAGTATGATATAGCCAAAGAGGATAATGTGGTTATACAAGCTGTTGAATCATTTACAGTGCTTGAGAATGATATTGATAGGTATGTTAAGAAATTAAAAGAAATGTATGGATACCATTTTCCAGAACTTGTGGGTGTTGTTTATTCGCTTGATTTGGGAAGTGATGTTGGTTTAAATGTTTCTGAACGAAGTAACAGGTTGCAACGTTTGAATTGGTTGTTTTGTGAATGTGTTGATGTTCTTGGAAATGTTTATAGTGACTTTGATAATAAGATTATTGAGTTACAAGATAAACTAAAGAAGAATACAATTCTAAATATCAATAGTTCAATTGATAATGATAATAGTAGTATTGATAATAATAATGGTGTTGTGGATGGATTTATTTTGAAGGTAAAAAAAGTAAAATCATCATCCATTGGTACAAAATTAACAGACCCCGACTTCGAATCAATCAAAATATTCAATAAAACGCTTCTATCAAAAATAGAGCTGGCCCACAATCTCTACACTTACATCACCGCAAAAATGAATACAATAGCCCCAAATTTAACAAAGACATTAGGCAACGATTCGATATTATCAGCCCGACTAATTTCACGTGGAGGAGGCTTAACGAATTTAGCAAAAGTGTCCGCTTCAACATTTCAACTCTTAGGTGCAGAAAAAGCCCTATTCAGAGCCTTGAAAGCAAAGTCAAATACGCCAAAACATGGAATAATCTATAACAAATTAGCGAATGATATAGAAAACTGTAAGATTAAAAACCACCAAACGAATGTAAAGAAAGAAAGCAGTATTGGTTCATTAGCACGGTTTGTAGCATCTAAATGTGTTCTTGCAGTTAGAATAGATTGTTATGGAAAAGAAAAAGATGGTAGGTATGGTGAGGAATTAGGAAAATTAGTGGAGAAAAAGGTGATGAGTATTTTTGATGGAAGTGAAGTCGAAAAAACAGATATTGTTATGAAAAGAGTTTTTGATAAAATTAAAAGTATGGATCTTTGTGGTTCTAATCTTCTTTCTTTTAATTTACCCCAAGAAATGGCCATCAAAAAAAGTGGAAAGGAGAAATCCAGTGGTGATGATAAGACAAAGATGGTTGGTGATAAGAGCAAGACGGTTGATAATAAAACTAAGATGGCTGATAATAAAAAGAAAGACAGTGAACAGAATAAGATAGGATCAAACAACAACATTTCTTTAGAGAAAGATACACCAAAGGAAAATTTAAAGGATCACAAGGTCAAAGATGCTTCTTCAAAAAATATTAAAGGAAAGGTTGATTCTTTAAAGATTGATAGTTCCAAAGAAAAAAAGAAAGAGAATTCCAAGAAGGATGTAAAGAAAGATGCAACTGATAATTCCAAGAAGGATGTAAAGAAAGATGCATCTGATAATTCCAAGAAGGATGTAAAGAAAGATGCATCTGATAATTCCAAGAAGGATGTAAAGAAAGAAGCATCTGAGAATTCCAAGAAGGATGTAAAGAAAGATGCATCTGATAATTCCAAGAAGGATGTAAAGAAAGATGCATCTGATAATTCCAAGAAGGATGTAAAGAAAGAAGCATCTGAGAATTCCAAGAAGGATGTAAAGAAAGATGCATCTGATAATTCCAAGAAGGATGTAAAGAAAGAAGCATCTGAGAATTCCAAGAAGGATGTAAAGAAAGATGCATCTGATAATTCCAAGAAGGATGTAAAGAAAGAAGCATCTGAGAATTCCAAGAAGGATGTAAAGAAAGATGCATCTGATAATTCCAAGAAGGATGTAAAGAAAGAAGCATCTGAGAATTCCAAGAAGGATGTAAAAAAAGAAGCATCGACAGACACCAAAAAGGATATAAAGAAGGTGAAAAAGAAGGAAACAAAGAAAGAGGCTGTAGCAGATTCAAAGGAGGAAAAAAAGAAAGACATAAAGAAGGATCAAAAAAAGGAGATAAAGAAGGATGCATCATTAGAATCGAAGAAAGAGTCAAAGAAAAATGCATCGGTAGATTCAAAGAAAGAGAATGGAAAGGATTTAAAGACAGACGCATCGTTAGATTCTAAACAGGTGTCAAAGAAGGAAATAAAGGATAAATCAAAAAAAGATTATAAGAAAGAAATAAATAATTCAAAGTCTGTTGATGATTCTAAGAAAGAAATTGAGGTTAAATCAAAGGAAATTAAAAAGGATATAAAAGAAGATAAAAAATCTAAAAAGAGCAAAGAAATATTATCTAAAAGCGATCAAAAAGCAAATGAAAGTATAATTAAAGAAAAATCCGAATCTAAGAAAAGAAAAAATTTGAATGAAGAAGAAAACGAACCTAAGAAAATTAAAAAAGAAAAGAAAGATAAGAATCCCAAGAAAAATAAAAAATAAGGGAATTTTATTTTTATGTTTTTATGCAAATTATCAATTTAGTAAATCTAAAATTTTTTAATTCGGAGGGAGTCTTCTAAATACTCAATTAAAACGACAGATATATATCTGTATTAGATATACACTTGATTTTTTCGACTGCTATAAATTGTTTTCTATTTTTAATTTTATAGAATTTACCACCTTGTTTGTTGGTTTATCATCTAATTGATTATAAAAGTTACTGCTCTTGAATATTAATTTATGATGTAATCAAGTCAAATAAATATTTTTTTAAATGCTAATTTTTCAGGTTTGCCTGTGCAAAACTTTAGATTGCTCTATATTATAGATTACATGTATACTATTTTCTTGTAAATCATTTTTACAGTATTCCTCAATAGATCTTATATGTTGAAGACTTATATATTCAAGTGTTTTTCTCAAAACAATTGTTTGTATAAATGCTTCCACTTCCGTTCGCACCCCCAATTCCTCAATATACGACTTATGTATCAAGATTAAATTCTAATCGAATTTACTTTATTTATTTATGTTTTACTTCTATTACTTTTTAGGAAGTTCGCTTTATATTAATAGGAACTATTGCTTAACTGCTGCGTATCTCTGTGGGACTCCCCCAGCACTTCTTGTCACCCGTAATCACCGTGATTGGGCCCTTTCTCATATCCGGCAGTCATAATGATGTGGAGGGAATGAGATTCTGTCTAATGTTCATCGCTAAGGTATACAAGCTACAACCACACTCTGCACTTACCTATATCCTTGCATAAAGATGTGGGATATTTTTCATTCTGGAGGCACAGTTCAACGGCTTACACAGCAACCTCCCATTTCTCATGGCTTGTCAATGCTTTATGCTTTATTGTTCACTGGCCGCCCCTTGGGTATTTTTCTTTAGAGTAAATTTTTATCAGAAATTAGTGGGGTGGGTAGAAGTGGAACCCGCGACCCCTTATAAGGTTTCAAGTTGTAAACCACTCAACCATACCACAATGTATCAAGATTACAGACAAAAATTATTCCATAGGTTATACCTTTGGATTGTGTAGTAACACAATATCATAAAAGGTATCTGAAAGAACTCGAAGTAGCTAAATAGATTGAGGCATATACAAACTTTGGGATTAAGAAAGACACTTGAATTAATAAGTCTTGAACGGATGAGAGGTATTAAAGAAGACTTCAGAGAGGAGAAAATAGCCGAAAGTATTAATACGCTGTGCGCACGAGAGATCAAACAAGTTGTGCATTAGAACAAAAACTAAAATTATAACGAAAAAACTAGCCATAAAATAAATAAATGTTGTTATCAAGATTAAATCATTCAATATTAATTTATAATCAAGATTAAATTATTGACGTGTCACATAACAATCCAATTGAAATGGCTTATAATTAAGATTAAACAACAATATATAATATAATTAGATAAATTAATGAATGTAAATATTCAAGATTAATTAATTGAAGAGAATAAGCAAGATTAATCAATATAATAGAGATTAAATAAGCAAAGTCAACCATCAAGATCAAGAAATTGTATTAACTTCATATATATATTTAGAGACATAATTAACCAATAAAGAAAACTCCGAAGAAGAGTGTTAATATAATTACCGAAAACCCCATCAATTAACTGTTAAGTAAAATATATAAACATAATATCAATTAAATGCTTTAAATATCTTCATGTGGCAAGATAAATTCGTTTATGCAGAATTGAAAATAAAATTTTAAAAGACCAAAGAAAATCTGAAGATATACAGCACAAGAAGATTATGAATAAGCGAAAACGAAAATCAGAAATAAAGGTTGATACCAGAATAAAAAAAGACATGAAATTATCCCATGGAGACATACAGTTCAAGAAGAAAATGAAGTGGCGAAAACAAAACTAGGTACCAGAATAAAAACAAATTTTAGATTATCCCGAGAAGACATGAAAATGAAGATGCGAAAACAAAAGTAGGTACGAGAATAAAAACAGACATAAAATTATCACATGAAGACTAGATATGCTTGTGTAAAATAAAAGACTATGTTGTTACATTAATAAAGCTATAACATTAATGCCCTACTAAAAATTAAAAAAATTTTTTTTATTGGTATATAAATCCCCCATTTTACAAATACGGCGTACAAGAATGGTATATTCGAAATAAAAGAGCGTGATATAGTTACAAAATACCATAAGTCGTATATTAAGGATCTAGGAAGCTAACTGAATTAGGAGCCTATTCACAGACAGGGCAATTTAAGAAAACAGTTGAATTAATAGATCATCAAAGAATCATGTATTGAGGAAGATTGTAAAGATGATAAGATATAGCGGAGTATTAACAAATTCTTTCAGTGAGCAATCTAAAGTCTTACTTGAAAAAATCCGAATAAAAACATGTATTATTTTTAATAACAACATATCTTTTTTGCTGGTCTTGTGTTTGAATTTACCATCCAGCACACAACGAAGAGAAAAAATAGGGGCAAAATTTTATTACTCGCCAAAGAGGGACTTGCTAAAGTCCCCTATCAAAAATTCCATTAAATTTAAATAGAACTAAGACCAAAAAAATCCTTTTTCTTTCAAGCCAATTAACACTAATAATTAATTGGCTTTGTAGAAAAGATTTAGTGATGATTGAATAAAATTTTTAGGGACATTCCATATAAATCACATGTTTATTTGAAATCAAATTCTTAATTACGATTAACAAGCCGATAATAAAAAAATATGAAAGTAAAATAATAAGGCTTTTTTCTAAATAATATAAATACCGAGTAGATTTATAGTTTATATAGATAATAGAGATAGAATCTGTATTATTCAAATCGTATAAAAGTGTTCGTTAAATTCAATTGAAATTTATATAATTTAAAATGCGTTTATTTTTAGATTCATATATAATTATGTTATTCATATTCCCACTTCTGACTTAGATTAAAAATATTTTTTAACTCTGTTACAATTCTTTTTAGATTCGAATTTAATTACGTGAATTATATTCCCATTTATGATTTAAGTTTCAAATATTTTTAACTCTGTTGCGATTCTTTTTAGATTCGAATGTAATTACGTGAATTATATTCCCACTTATATTTTAAGTTTCAAATATTTTTTAACTCTGTTACGATTCTTTTAAGATTCATATATAATTACTTGATTCATATTCCTACATATGATCTAGTTTACAAATATTTTTTAACTCTGTTACAATCCTTTTTAGATTTATATGCTCACTTCAGATTTAGATTCCAAATATTAATATAATTTCAAATACAATTTTTTTTACATATATATAATTACGTGATTCATATTCCTACTTTTGACTTAGATTCCAAATATTCTTTAGCTTCTTTCTATTCTTTAAAAATCATCCCAAGTGTTTTGCTCAAATTTAAAATGACAAATAAAATGCCCAAATTATTTCATGATCAAACAATATCTTTCTACGTATCCAGAAGACAAATCTTTAATAGAATTCTGTAAAAAAATCACAAATTCAACATTTAAAGAAATTCTTGAAATTTACAATATCACAGAAACCACTTTTCTTTTTTTGAGATCATTATATAGAGAAAGAAACGATATCCAAGTAAAGAGCAGGATATATGAGGTTCTTGATTCAAAAGACAATAAAGCGAGCATATATGAAAAGTTAGCTTATAAATTTATACTGACTGATTCAAAATCAGATGAATATGTAAATTTCTTTTCCAATTATGAAATCGAACAGGTCATTTTTATAATGCTTCTATTTGAAGCAAAAATAAATTCTAATTACGATACTGTATTTTATATTTATAAGCGCGATGAAATGCAAGTTAATGAAAGCTTAAGAAAATTAAAATCCAGGCATGCTTATATCTATATTTATTTATGTGCCAAATCAGGAATATTAATCGAAGATGATTCTTTGGAAAATACTTTGGATTATTTGATAAATTTGGATTTATTCACGGCTTTTATCAACAATACCTCTTCGTATAAATTGAAAATTTTTGTTTTGGCTCATTTTTTCATTATTAGCGACGATGAAGATAAAAAAATATCAGTACTAATGACTACAAAAAGAAATAATATCATAGTCAATGATTTAGTAACTTGTATTGCATTGAAATGTCAAACTAAGTATATAGAAAAAATGGAGGTAAAATATTACCATAAATGCTTTGATAATATTGATTTTTTAATGTACGATAACAAAGAAATAGTAGCAAAAATAAAAATTGCATGGATGAGACTGTTTATTGGATTCGGAAATGAGTTTAATATTTATAAAAAATTATTGGATCAGGTTGCGCCTCTGTATGAATTCGGGTCTGTTTTTTCGGAAGAAATTAAGATTCATAAATTTATGTATGAACAAATTTACTTGAAAAAAGACCATAAAGTACATGATTTTATGAAAAATGATTTGGTAAATTTTGTTGATAACAATGAATATAGCATTATTAAATTGAATCAGGCATTCATTAAATAAACTTAGAATGGTTTTCTTAAAAAAAACAAAAAAATTACAATTTATTTTATTTGTAAGAATCAAATTATCACTGATTATATTCGTTATAATCTAAATCTGATATTCATTAAATAAACTTGGAATGATTCTCTTAAAAAACAAAAAAATTACAATTTATTTTATTTGTAGGAATCAAATTACTATTATTTATATTATCTAATAAATTAAAAGTGAGAAGAAAATTATAGTTTTTAATCAATTTATATAAAAATCTACCAACATTAAATTACAAAAATGATATTTCATAAAAAATAATTCGTCAAATCCTAATCTAGAATAATTTTGTTATAATGTAAATTAATGCAATATTAAAAACCAGTTTTTATCATGAAATCAAAAAATTTATATTTAACACCCTGTATTCTATTTTAAAAAAAATATTCAAAAATAAAGATATACTTTGTTTTGAAACGATCAAATATATTTATACCATGAATATTAAGATATACAAATAGATCGTGTGGGGTATAATATTATTCCTCTTCTTATAATATAAAATTTGCGTCAAAATAAATTAAAAACAAATCCTTCTTGATAGTAATTTCGATTATTTAATGCAATGATTAGATGCAAATATTTACTTTAAATATCACAGGAATTCATTATTCATTTAACATATTTTCTTGGCTTTATGATAAACTTGGAAATAGTCAGAAAATAAATACAGCTTATTTGATTTGTGATATGATTATTTTTCGATACGTTGTACAGTGATTTTACTGTAAAAAAATCGCACTTTATTTGCAACTTATAAAATAAACCACAATATAAAAATTCTTGTATAGAAAAGTATAGACCTGAACATCGAAAAATACTTAAATTAACCAGTAACAACCGCGAAATTTTTTAATGTAAAAAAATTACATTTTAATGATAAAATGACATGAAAATACATAATAAAACTGAATTATTGTTGCGCTGTATTACATAATTTTTAGGAGGCAAATTTTTAGAAAACCTTATTGAATCAGAAAAAACTGATTTTGTGCACAATTTTAATGGACATTGCGGATTGTTGGTCAGCTTTCAGTTATTAAGAAGATTTTTTTTGACTGATAATTATAAATTTTACTATTTAACCAACAATAAGGTGATCTAAAATCGTTTTTTTTTCAGTTATTTTCCTTTAATATAAATTTTATCCATCAAATTCACAATTTCTCAAATATATTTTGTTTCCCCACGTTATATATGTTTAATCCCCGGGAATAAATCTATGCGGTTTAATAAAGTACAATAAATATCAAATCAAGTAATCTATAGTTTTAAATGATGAAAGAGATATAGACGCAAAATTATCATGACAGCTATCTATAAATGTAACAAACCAATATTAATTTGATATTCTTATATCATTTTGCAAGAACAATAAAAAAAATATATTTTTCCTTAGAAAAAAGTTAATATAATTCTCGATTAATTTGAATCAATTTTATAAAGAATGATATCTCCTCAACGCCATAGACTTTATCAAACTTGGCATAAAACAAAGTCCTGTAACATAAAAATGTGTATAATTTCTTGATACATAGCTCGATTCAAAAAAAAATTGGCACTTTAACCATAGAGATTCGAGTAATTATCCACGGATGTCTGTTTTCTATATGTAGAAAAGGTATATAAAGCAAAACATAAATTTCACATAAAGGATCTATAAATACTATATTAAATAAAAAAAAGATTAATTGTTCATAAGTCAATCTTATCGTTTTCTTATTGTAATTCTTTTTCTTTCGACTTATATCACGATATAATTATGTGACTTGGGGGTTACAATTTCCGTAATAAAGATTTCAAATATAAAATACATCTTCTGTTATATTTTTTTGTTGGTTAAAAAATATCTGTTGATTTCAAAAAAAAATATTTCTGCAAAGGTCAGTATATTACTTTTGAATGACACCCGAAGTTCTATTAAAAATACTTTTAGTTTATTTTGGTTTTTAACCTTTTAACTATCTTTCTTATAATGTATGGATTAAAATATATATAAAAAGTAGTATGCCAGTCTAGAATATCTCTTTAGTTTAGATATTATTATTTTTATAAAACAGATAATAGCTTTAAAATATATAAATGAAATGATAACATCACATACTGAAATACAGAACATTTGTTTATAGGTTCAAGCCCTGGAAATTTCAGGTGCTATAATTTTCATAGGTAACTAATTTCATGTATCTGATCACAATAAAAAAAAGTTATCTATCAAAAATCACTTTTCTGGACACATTCAAATTTTATTTTTATTTAATATATCTTTTTAAAGGTTCTTTCTGATCTACACAATACAGTCCCTTATTTTTGGATCTGCATATATAGTTAAACCTAACATACATTGATTTATCAATATTAATTCGGTAATTTACAAGATTTTTATTGAAAATACATTCAATAAATTAATATATTTGTTAATGCTATTACTATTTTAAAATAAAAAAAAATTGAATTTTTTCCATTAATTGTCGTAAATGAAAACAAATATATTGAAAAATTAGAACTCGGAACGTAAAAGAAAAAAAAGATGTAAAAAAGGAAAGAAGGAAGATATTAGAAAGAGAAAAACCCACAAGATACAGAGATTAACCTCCAAAATCACTTATTTTATATTCGATCTATAAAAATTTAAGTCTTGAAAAGATTTATGCATTCAAGTTCATATTATATCTTCATCTACACTTTAAATGCATTTCGCACACATGTGATAGATACTTATGATTTTTAAAAACCTCTGATACCAAAATAAACTATTCTTACAAATATCAAAGTAGAAAATAAATAAAATTTAATAAAGATACATATTTAACATGGTTTAATATTAGATCTTATATATAAAAAGTAAAAAATTATAAGCGAGGGGATATTATAACACAAATAAACCAGGATGCTATAATTTTTTATTGCAATCGAAATTTTTTTACCATAAATTCCGAAGATTTATATCGTCAACGCACAAAAATTTTTATAAAACCAAATAAATTACCTTTCAAAAAAGTAAATAAGAGAATGAATTGGAACAAAGTATGTGTTGGGACAAAAATAAGCAAGAACTTTTAAAAAATTTCGCAGAAAAAAAACTATAATACCTCAAAGTTTTTTCGATGTATATAATGATGATAAAGCATGGATTTTTTTGTTTAAAAACCATATTCCCGAATAAAACGTTAAAATAGATCAAAAAGCCATAAAAGAATGCATTTTCTGACATCTATGTCTATTTATAAAACAATGTACTGCTGAAAATAAGGTGAAAAAACACATGAAGAAAAATAACTAGTTACGGAAATCGCTGACATGAAATCATACTTCTACGGAATTAATAATGATAATAGATAATTAATCACAAAGAAAAGCAAGTTTGCAACTTAATAAAAGATGTGAGTTAAAAAGGGCAAATTTTGAAAATTTGATATTATTATGGACAGAATTATCACGAAAAAAAAGAAATTAGTATCCATAAAAGAGCCATGAAAATAAATTTGGGATTTTGGAAATAAACTCACATTAACATAATAAAAAAACTGTTTTGTAACGTAACTTTCCACATAAATGATTAAAAAAATAAGAAATATGTTTTGCTTATGCCAAGAATATAATACTATAAAAAGATATATTAGATTTAAAATTCATTAGTTCAGATGATATATGTCTTTTTTTCTGCGATAATATATTACTATAAAAACCATTCTTAAAAATAATTAAAAAAATACGCTAAAAGGACAAAATGTGATATATTGGGTAACAGACTGCATATTCCCATTCTATATATGTGTCATAAATAGAAGTAAATTAGGGTCTAAAGCCCATATGAATACTCTTTAAAAACACACGATTATAGTGAAGGCTTATAACTGAGTTTATCAATAAAAAGAATATATATTTTATAATAAAATATACGTGGCATCAAACATCGGGTAGAAGATAAATAAACCAACGACAAAGAGCATATAAATTTATAAAAAAATAAAACGAAAAGGGGTTGTTTGCTATACAGTGTTTAATATGATCATTAAATAATTATATCATGACTATGAAAGAGCAATCTTTGTTGAAATTTGCCTTTTAGATAGGAAAATTGTGTAAACAGAACTGATAATAAGTAAATAGAAAATCCATGTGAGATTAAAACATAAATCTATACAATAACGCATTTCAAAAGCGCAACGCTTAGCCACATTCATTTTTTAAAGTATAGATGCGAAAAACGGGTTCTCACACAGCAAATATTTCATCATATAATTTTTTTAAGATGGATATACTTTGAAAACCATTTACTTTCTATTTATCGATGCGATAAACCCTGCTTTACAAAATTTGATATACTATGAAATGAAGGCAGAAAAACAGTTTTTTTAATATAATAGAAATAGAGGCGAGTAAATATAAAAATTTATTAATTAAGGCTAGAAGAAGCTCATATTGCAATTCTTATTGAATGCAAACACGATTAATAATATCTTTGAGTTCATAAGATGGCATATATGGAATAAAAGATAATACGGAATTTATATTAAAATTATAGAGAATCAAAAAAAGCTAAACGTTATAAAAAACAAAAATATATTTCAATGGTTTTGAACATTTAAAATCTCGCTTACAGACATTATTTAAAACATTCAGATTATAGAATTGTCAATATTTGGCTAAAATATATATGTAGTAAGGAAGTTTTAGCAGAAAAATTTATATATTTAAACTGAGCAAAAAATATATAATTTGTTGTTAAATAAAATAACTAGAAAGAAGACAAGCCAACGGTTTATTTCCATTGAAAAAATTTATGCAAACAAAAAAGATACTGCTACTATTAAAGAAAATCCGAGATGTATAAAATCTAGGGAGATCAATGCACACCTGTCCCTTGTAATCGACTGCTCTTTGGATATTAATAATTAGAACAAGAAATTTAATGAATCAATCGAGAAGAAACACAAGAAAGTTCAATGTTTAAAAGGAAAGATAAATTACAGCATATAAAACTCTTAGTCCTACCCAGCAGCTTAATGAATAAAAAAGCTGGACCATCAAAAAATTATAAAATATACTATATTAGATGCAGGAAAGAATTCTTTTACAAAAAGTCACAACTTCAACACATTGAAGATCGATACAAAACACTAGATATATTAGCGAGTAGCAGACCTAAAAATATTCGTAATAAATATATTCAAAATATAAGTAAGTCAACGATTTATAGCTTTACACAACAAATAAATTAGAGCTCAAAAGAACAAAGAAAATCCGAAATCGCACAGCTCAATGAAATAATAAAAAACGAACATAGATTAACTAACTAGAATATATACCGGTTTATAATCGAATAAAAAAAACTAGATATTTTTGTGCATTATAAAGAAAAACAAATAATATTCATTGATATATAAATAATTTGTTACAATAAACCTATTAATATAATAAAAACAACGCTGAGAAATATTATTTACTTGCTAACCTTTCCTAATTTACGCATACAAGACACTAATAACATCATACATTATAAAATGGATTTTTGTGATCAATTTATATAAACCGTATGTATTCAGGTTTTAAATACTGAATTAAGCTAAAGAAATAACAAATTAAAAAATAAATTAAATGAAAATAATCGAGTCTAAAAGTCTTGAAAAAGTACAGGCGTTAGAGAATCTAAAAGATGGGTGGTGTCAAGAAGATTAGATCAAATATAATCTATAGAGTCTTTTAAAGTTTTATTTGAAAAAATTATAAAATCTAAACGTCGAACACAATTTATTTTTATATCTTTTTATTATACTGTAATTTTGGCATTGCAATTTTACATTATTTCATCCATCATAACATTATTTTTTTTCCATAACATCATATTAAATTCTGGCCCAATTATCCTCTCTTAAATCTCTTCTCTAACCACTTCTCATCAGGATCATTATTGCAAGGCTCTATCAAAATCCTATAGCTAGAAAAGAATTTTATGATTTGGTTTGCGGCTTAAAAACGACCAGATACCTTTTATATTATTGGGTTACCACATATCCCATGTTACAATATGTGATGTAATCTTATTATTAAACTTGTTTATTAATAAAATTGGATACTAGAAAATCATTTTTTCGTAATTTCTCTTTTTCGCTTATATGTATATTACATATACTAGTTAATCGATTTATATAAAGGGATATTATTTTTAGGATTATATGAATATATAATGCCCGTCGCTAGAAAATACTTTTCCTTCTTCATTCTCGTATCTACTTTTATCAGTACATTTTTTTAAGAACTCTTGTACAGAGACCTGTAGATTTTTTTTTGCTAGCATAGAGGGAATAAATATTTTGATATCATTGTAAATCGTAGTGTAATTATGGTCTAGGAACTTATCATATCTCTATATTAGATGAGTAGCTGTTTTAAAAGATCTTTTGTGGTAAATATACAATGATTATCTATTTATATCCGTCCTAGAGTAAATAAAGAAGATTCTAGCTTCTTCTGATGGTCTTAAATTTCTGTAGTATAACAACTTTGAAGAGCCTTCAATATCTATCGTAGAGTTAACGTAAGTTTTAAAATTCTTTTATGTGGTATTCATATATTCGCTTGAACAATTGAAACAGATATTTTGTTTTTATAATGAACTTTATGGCCCAATTTTCTAAGGTTCTATATTAGATTATAATATAATGATCAGCAGACATGTGATGTCATCTTTTAAATAAGAATTAAGCAGCTTTTATAGACAATTCTTACTAATCTTTTATATTAATATTTTTAAGGCTGTAGTTTTATCACAATTAAAACTCTATATTTTCCAATCTGCTGCGAATTTCTTTGATTTTGCATACAACTTTTATTTATAAAATTTTTGTAGATGCATGTTGTTTTTTTTATCTATTAGCCTCTTACTTAATTATCAAATTTAGTGAAATAATTTTGTCCTACTTCCAGTAATTAGTTATAATAATAAATTGGTTATTTCGCGATCTACTCATGGACTAATTTAGTTAATAATTGCTAAATTTAGTTTTAAGTAAACTTTGTAGCCTTTTTCCATTTCTTTTCTTAGCTTTTCAATTTTTTGCGGTTTCTTTTTCGAGTTACAGTCCTACAATATCTTTCGATATTTTTATTCGCTTTTCCAAACTAATAGTCTTGTTTTTTTTTACTTTTATTTTAATGCATATTTTTACGTATTGATACCTATTCTCATGTTATCAAAAATCAACGCTGCATCTTGCTTTGTTTATTGTAAGTTTTTATTTTCTTTCGCCAAGATCTTAACGCTCTCTACAACGAAAGTATCTCATTTTTAATAATTTACGTTTTACTTTGATAGACTATGCTAGTAATTTCGATTTTAATCCATGACTTATCAGGTACAGAAAGAACAAAAAAAACGTGGAAAATATTTACATATGTAAATTTCATTCTCAATCTTTATCCTATAAATCTATACTTTTTTTAGTATTGCGATAAATTCCAGTTATGCATGAAATCAGAAATAATATAAAATTTCATTCCTATACTCTTATGTTTCATAAACAGCCATGTAAATATTAGTGATCAATAGAATAAAATTCTTCGTTAAATCGAGCCCTTAACGTATAATATTTTATAATCCTCGATTTTTACAGATGATAATTTATAAATCATGGGTAAATATACATATTCATGCAAAGTAAGAAGAACCAATGCCGCTATATATTTCAAAGAATCATCATTAGATCAGTAAAGATTTTTGACACATTCGAACCTATTATAAGTTTGATATTTATCCGAAAATTAATTAAAATACTGAGCATTTATCTATATTTTTCAACCAATTTTTTGAATATACAAGAAAATAAGATTCTTGGTGAAACTACACCGAGAGAATTAAAAATATATTATTTAATCATGTTGGATATTTTTAACCAAATACTTTTAAATGTATGGCTTCATAACAAGATGTGTATATTTATATAGGACTTTTTTTTATTGTGTAATCTAAAACCTTATATATAAAAATACGAGTTTTTGAAAAATAAAATCTTATAAAACTATCTATATAAAGTTCGGAGAAAGCAAATCTGATTTTATCATATTTTCAAATTTTTTCGAATTTCTATATAAAATTATCTTTTTTTTTTATTTATACTTTACAATCATTTCTTTTCCAGACATTAAAAATCGTACAATCAGAATATAATTTACATAAAAAACATAAACGAATAAAAGGTTTTCAACGATCAAAAATCAAAATGTAAAAACAAAAGACAATCTGCAGAAAAGTAGGTCGATATACAACAATCAAAAAAAAAACATTAATAAACCGCACTTAGATTCATTCTTTTTATATTTTTTTCATAAAGCGTCCGAAATTTATAGCATAAAATATCAGCAAGACACAAGAATCGTTCTTTTATTAAGCAGCTTTTAAAGAAACCAATCAATATTAAAAAATATAAAAATAAACAAAAGCATATTGTTTAAAACACGCAAAAAAAATTGAAAAAAAGATCATATATAGGAATAATATATTTTAAAATAATAATATATGCTATCAGGTCTCACAAATTATTTTTTTAAATTAATAGCACAAATATGGTATTAAATGCCAGAAATCAATATTTTACTTTTTATTTTAGATATTCATTATTAATTTATTGCGATTTTTTTAAATAATCACATCAGGATCGAATTTTTTTCGACATTATAACTATAAAAAAACTTGGAATTATGCAATAGCCGATACTTTATATGCTTGATTATTTTTCAGTGCTTGTTATTTAAAACAATAAAATATGGTGTGCTCGATAAAATATGGTATACTCGATATAATAATCATAGTAATCATAGGTTTTACTGTGAATATTAAGTTCTACCGGTATTTTTCAATATAGACATATACCTTTTTTGTTATAAGTTAGACATTTTTTGCATAAAATTCCCCGCAAATACGCATCCTAAATTAGTAAAAGTACGCTTTTGTTACAAGTATCATTGATTTAAACCAATTTCGATGCATTATTAGGCTTGATTCAAGATATTGATAATTGTAAATATATAAAAAACACACATAAACGCTTGTACATCTCTTATTTTAACAAAATTTTTTTAATTTATATGATTCTAGTGTCACTCTTTAATTTTATAATATAAAATAAATAAATTCTGAATTTATTATAATAAAATACTTTTCAATAATTATTTACCCCTATTTTAACTTTTGTGTGTAATACATACCTTAAACCGAAACTTATTTAAAAAACCAGAAATTTTACCATTAATGACATAATATTAAAAAAATATTGTTTAATATACCTTCAAAACAGATTTATCGGTAAATTGTTCTCTACAATATGCAAAAAATTATACATGATTAAAGATATTTTTATAATGCAATGGAATTTAAACCACACAGTAAACACAAAAGCTTTATGATAAAATTTAAGTACTACTATAAACTAAAAATTAGCGCTAGCATAAAAAACTTCTTTATAAGATAATTAAAGATTACAGCATAAGTTAATTTTTAATAAAAACAACACTTAAAGTATATAGATATCAAGAGGTTCCCGAACATATTATTCCTAGTAAAAAATAACATTTTTGATTCTTTAAAAATTTTTAAAACCTATTTACAATAAAAAAATAAATGATGAACTGCTCGACTTTTAATCTATGATGAATCAGTAAAAACCACTCAAAAGTTATCAAAAAATTAAAAAGTAATTATGCACAAACATAAGATAAAAAAAGCATATAAACGTTTAACATTGCATATTTAAGATTCAAAATAGTTTTTTATGGATATTCATAAACATCTTGTACATCAAAAACATATAAACTTTGGTCGTATGCAATGATTAACATTTATTATGCAAACATGTTGTTCACTTACCCTTAGGAATAAGAATACAAATATTTCTTAGCGTATTTATTGACAAAATAAATTGTCAAACCACAAAAGATCAAAGCTAAATCTTCATCGTCATTAAAATATAGGATGAAACATTTGCGTGCATCGTAAAAAAATACATAAATCGCATTCGATTCAGTAAATATGGTTTACCAAATCTAGTCCCGTAACTCTATTTTATCGAAAGAAAAAATTTTAACAAGTTTTTTTCAATGATACATTTTTCGTATGTTTTGGTTTAATTTTATTTTTGTATGCAATAAAATAATATATTGGTTATACTATATTGGTTACATTAATATAGGGTTTGTTTTTTACTCGGTAAGTCATGTATGAAGGTATTTGTTAATTATATTTTTAACTTTCAATTGAAAATATAAAATCTAGCTTCAACAAATATTCTACTCGTATGCTTTAATGTAAATAAATTATGATCTAGCAAACTTTTTTTTCCATGATTCTTTTATATATATACGAATTTCTTATGATAATAAAAAACAATTTTTTTGTAAATTAGTTTTTCTATGTAATCTGTATTTAGCTGATCGATACTTGACGGAATAGAATTAAGATAGTAGAACCAATTCGAAATAATTTCATCCATAAAACTTAATTTTATAAATAAGGAGTCAGAAAAATACATTGCCTTTAAATATAGGAAAAAATTTATAATCACACAGAGTGATAATTTAGATTACCATTTAAGAAACTAATTTTCAGACTTAATATTTTATATAATAAGGCAAAAAGCAAAATAAGTTTTAAATATAGTAAATAACACAAATAGTCTTCAATACTTTTTGATTTTGATCCAATGATTTTTTTTTAAAAAAAAGAAACTGGCGAAACGTTGTAATAAAAAAACGCTCTATCTGGTATAAAAATAAGAAATAGTTTATGAAAAAAACCTTTTTTTAAAGAAAATTAGAGATAGTGTTTATGTATTTGAATGGAATTAAATTTATATCTTGGTCTAATATTTTACGAAGTATTACCAGAAATCAAGAAAATAGCATAAAAAATGAAAATTAGAGAAAAAAATATATCAGATGCGTATTTTTATATCTATCACTTTTAATCAGTTTTTTTGCTAAAAAAAGCTATAGTAAAGTGGCTAAATATAAATTTTATTACGACAAAAACAAACTAGACAGGTTTGATCATTCTTGGAGAAAATAGTTAAGAAATATCAAAATATATAAATTCGGCTATAAAAAATCAGTAACAGATGGAAATAATATGGTGAACATGAACATAAAGTTATAATTTCGAATAATAGCGCAATAGAGCTTATATATTGTATTTATATGCGATAAATCTATTGCATTAATATTGTACATATTTTTTCACATGTATTTTCATAATGATTAAAAGATAATCTTTTAGTTTTGTCTGCAAAGTACATGTATACTTTGTTATTTTCACCATTTTTATTTCATGTTTTATTAGAAAATGTTTCATACATATGAATGCTGTTAACAATGTTTCAATAGATTCAATAATAACTTCTTCGTTCATTTTTTAATTGATTAAACCGCTATGGAATTTTTTTTAAGGGTGTAAATCACTTATGTAGAATTTAAGGGGTGCAGAAGTTATATAAAAAAAATACAATTAAAAAGTATAAATTAAACAGCGAATATTCACAGTAAAAAACATCCGGAAAATAATGAGAATTTTGTAAGATCAAGATCACGGTTGAAATTCATATTAAAATGAATATATCAATAGATTTGGTATAAAATATTTTTTACAAAAGAAATCAAGATATTTGAACACGAAATGGGGAAAACGGTTTGCATTTAACAATTTCTAACTAGTTTAAAACGCCAAAAAAAATATTTTTAAAAACTTTATAATATTTAGAAAGCCTGCTAATAACAAAAAAGATTTCTAAAGCCTCTGAATACTTTATTAAAAAGGTTTGTACATTTTAAAATATTATTATAAACTATTTTAATAAATATTGCATAAAATTTCTCTTGATATTATTTTAAAAAGAAAAAAAAATACTTTGTGCATATCTATTAATTATTGTATACTTTTATTTCGATTAAGAATATATGAGAGTCTGTTATGAATTCATCAAAGTCCATCTCATAATTTTGAGTTTTAAAAAAGTTTATTTTTTATTATATGGTGGCTTTTTATGCCCTCTACTATATCAAAAGGAAAAATAGATCTGAACTACCCCATATTAATATCTATTTGTTATATATTCAAGCGGTGGAATCATCATGAAATGTATGATTCAGTCTTTGCAATTATGTGTCTTTCAGAAAAGTTTTTACATTCTTTAGAAATTTGAGGGAAAAATAATTAAGAATTGAAATATTGACCAAAATAATTTAGGCATCTAATAATATTATTTCAATACCTTTGAATCATATTTAAAATATTTAACAAACAAGAGTAGAATTATAATTTAAATAAATCTCTAGTTTATCGCTAGAATAAAAGATCAAAGAGTTTTTATTCTTTTGTAAACATGATGGATAAAATTTATAAAAAACAAAAACAATCTAATATTCTATGACACAAAACATAAGGTATAACACAACTCTAGTAAATAAGCATATATATACATCCAAAAATAGTTTGTGTATAATATGCAGAAAATAACCCAGGCCAGTATCCAAGCAAAGTGGGGTTATAATGTCAAGTAAATTTTCTGCAATAAAATAATAACACCAAATATAAATTTTAACTTTATATTATACACCGATTTAAATATAGTCACATTCTTAATACAAGCAAAAACAATATCATTTTATTTAATATAATATTTATTTATATTTAAAATCGAGTATATGATTTCTAAGATATAAAATTTTATTATTATATTGTAAAGTACATTTTTCAATTCATTGATAATTACATGTATTTATTATACATTCTTTTTTTAAATTCTTAGTTGCCATTTGAAAATATATATTTAAGTTAATGCAGCCGTTGATTCATTTCACATTTTTAAAGCATTCAATTGCGAAGCCGGCATAAAAATATCTTTCTCATTTCAATTAAATTAGAAAATTATTATGTTAGATTAAATTGCATTGATATTATGACATCTTTTCATGATTCGAATAGAAATTTGATTACATCTTATAAAACTAATATTATTATTGTAAACAAACGATTCAAACATAAATTTTTTTTTTTAAGTATACATTTAAATACATATACAAAATATCAGTGTTTTTTACTAAAATACCAATACTGTATTTAGAATTTGAAAGTTTAAAAAAAGATATCCACGTTTTTTTTGACGTATAAAAAATCGTTTTTTATTCTTATGTCGTTTGTTATACGTCTATAAAACCCTATTTATTACCCTCATATATTTCATCTTCTAAATTATGACTTAAAGGATTTACTTGTGCGAATATGCTAGATTTAAATAGTGTATATCAGATCTGAATTCAAATGATGATAATCATTGTCACAAGAAAGTAATCTGAAGAAATAGAAATAGAGGGAATTAATGTATTTTATTTCGTCATATTCTTTCAAAAAATTTATATTATAGCGTGTCTTATTTTTATAGTTCATAAATATCATGTTTTTTTGATTGGCAAAATGAATACAAAGTGAATAGATATAGTTTTGCGGGGATATATTTGTAAAATAGAAATCTAACCGTTTTTTTATATATTTATCTTTCGTTTTTAACAAAAAATATTCAAGATATACGATCACAAAGTATCGATAGCGAGGTTTATTATTTGTTGAATTCATATGACTACTTATAGAGATACTGCGAATAATATTACAGAACTCCAAATTGTTTATTTTGCTCATTTTCGGTGCGTTTTTAGCCTGTGATGTGCTGTAAAAGACATCAATGAGTATATGTATGACTATATTTTTTAATTTATCAAATAGACTGCAGCTAATTTTTAGTTTTTTTGTAATATGACTGTTTTTTGATCTTGTTAGCATGCCTCGTATATAATTTATATTTTTAAACATGTTTAATTCAACCATGACATCTTCTAACTCTTTTTTTACATTGATATTTTCTATTTTATTTATTGATTCAATAATATATTTGCCAGAAAAGTCAATGTCTGTTAACGATGGTAATGTTATTTTTTTACTTTTTGATAAACTAGTGCAACTTGACAAATAACATCTTACAGCATTTCTCACGTATTCCATATCAAAATTCTCTTCTTTTTGTAAATGAGATATGAATTTTTGCTTATGTAATTCAAAATCATTGTCAATGGGATAAGTCGGTTTGCAAAAATCAAGGCAATTGTTTTTCAAAACATGCCCTCGAAAGAAATTTATAAATTGTTTTGCTGATTTTTTGAGCTCATCAAATTTTGATACCCTTCGCAAATTATCCTTATCCGCCTTTTTATATGACTTACAAATATTCTTCTTAAAATAATTAAAGAACTTATTCAATTCATCCAAAAAGACAGAATGCCACTTTTCGCTTCCGCATGTATTCATTTGAATATAAAACACAAATTTTATATGCGGTTTCTTTCCAATATGTATGATTTGTTCATGATCACTAACTTTCGCTAATGGTTCGTCATATTTTTGTGCATAGCTGATATCGTCTAAATAGTAAATTTCATCTTTAATCATCAGAAGTCCGTCTTTATCTATTTCTACATACTTTTTGCCATCTATTTCTATAAAGCCGATAAAATCCGATTTCATGTTGATATATCTATTTTCCTCTATGTCTATATGTACTTCTATATATTTTTCCGCTCCTATTTCATACCAAAAATCAGAGAGATTTTCCACTAATTTAACCCCTACACGTCGATGATTCTTAGTAAACTTGTCTTTATTTTCTGTCGTTTTATTTTGAGTACTTATGCTTGAGTTCGTGGGATTCTTGTTATTTATAGGTCCTATTTCAATTTTTGAAAGTCTTGTATCGGAGAATTCATCCAAGTAGCTGATGTAAAGATTTGAATTACAATTATAGTAATCGATTTTTGACATATTCAATTCTTCTTTATATATTCCTATTGTTCTTTTCCTCGATTCGAACAACTGTTTAATGATGTATATCGTTTTAATTTTACTGATATGGCTGTAATGGGCAGACAAAAAATCTCCCACTAATTTGGGCTTTTTATTATTCAAATCTTTTGAATGCGGCTCAAAAATATAAAAGTTTTCTTGTTTATCTACAAATACTTTATGCAGTAGCCTCGTATTTCTTGGTTGCATTGATAGGTCACAAGTTTTTTCTACTACAGCCGAATTATCTTCATTTATTTTATTTTCTGTAAATTTGTGGGTTTGTGCAGCTTGATCGTGTTCATTTAAGATTTCCAAAATTTTCTCGTGTTCGTTTTCATCAATTTCCATCAGTTCATCTGGTAGTTCACCCATGTATTTCATATTCAACATTTCAGATTCCGTAAAATACGTGCCTTTCATAATTCGTATATTGATTATACAAACTAAGATTCGAATGATCATCTACATGGCCCATAAAAAATTTAGATTAAATAGATAAAATCAATAATTATAGAACAGATAAAAGATGTTTCGTTATCTTAATCAAGATCTAACTGAAAATGAAATTTTGATCAATATCATAAATAGAAAGGTATTCACAATGTATTTAAAGATTAAATTTTTTTAAAGCAACGCGTTAGCTATCTAACCAAAATCTGAAAATAATTTGCTAATAAGCTCACAAGATATAAATTTATAAAAAACCAATCGTTAAAAAAATTATTTTGAATGATGGTAAAAAAAAAATCAAAATCAAATTATTATATTCAGCAAGGCTTTATCATAATATTACTTGTATTTATTTAAAAAATTTTATATCCTTCTATAAATTTGTATATTCTATTCAACAGACTCTATATATTCAGTGTTCTTGATTGAAACTTATTAGAAATGTGTAAAGTAAAAGCAAATTTGTATATATGTTTTTTTCTAAAATGTAAATTTACCTTTTGAAAAAGTTAATTATTATAATATATTTTGTAAAATATACGGAATATTCGACCGTAAAAGTGCTATTTTTATTTGATTGTACGCTTTGCTCTTTACGATGAATTCAATACTTACAAAATTGATAACTTAAGAAGTAAAAGATTTATTTGGAGTTTATTTCTTTTATTGTGCATATTTTTTTATTTTGTTTAATTATTGAATAATATTAACCATTAACACACAAAACGTTATGTTATAGCTTAACAAACGCAGTTGGATTTTGCAGAAAAATCGTTTTTATATTGTGTATTTGTTTGCAACCAGTGACTAAATTATACAATAAATTTGCATATTCTATGCTTAAACTCCATATAAAATACATTAATTCAATTAATAAATGCGATTTATAAAAAATCAGAAAATTATTAAATATAAAACTTATTTATAATAATAATTCAAAAGCATTCTAAGTGATACAAAATAAATATACAATTTTTAAATCTACAAAAAATGAATAATTATTATTATATTCTTGAATATTTTTAAAAAGGTTATTTGATACCTAAATACGATGGACTTCGAATGTTGTGTGTATTTTATACTGAACACAATGTATAAATTCCAGATTTTTCTTATAAATATTCTTTTTTATCATATAATTATATAGATTATGACTCATAATAATTAAAATCTAATTTATGTATAGTGGCTATAGTTGAATGGTGTGGGTGCACTCGAATTATTCATATGAAAGAAATAAAGATTCGAATATTTCTCACAAAAATACACCGATAAAAAATAAATTGCAAATTTATGCAGCCTAGCTGTTAGGTATACAGAAAACACAGTTATACTAATTCAAAGTGAAAGAAAGCTTTCGGACAAATAATTACACTTTATTATAGCTCAGAAAGAATTTAAGACATTTAAAAACTAAGGAGTGAGTAATTGAGGTCATTATGAATATTTCATCTCATTTTAGTGGCCCGATTGACGTGTTCAAATGAAAACATTAATCTTTTTTTGTATTTAATGCAGTTTAATGACAAAGAAATTAAAAATTCATCATATTCCAAAAATTTAATATAAATGAAATGATTTATATTTATAATAAAGCATATAATTTAATATCATAATAAGCTTTCTATATTTGTTGCGTGTGATAAAAATCATGCACGAAATATATACAAATTTAATATCGTAAGAGCGAGAATGATAAAAATGCCGTATTTAAAATTTAAAATGGTAACGTGTAACTTTATATCGGGTTAACATTCTACATATAATATAGTCATTAAATATTTTTATTATAATAAAAATTTAGATGTGTACTTAGTGATTATAAAATTGCAACGCTCTTAAGATATGAAGAAATTATTATGATTTATAAGCCCTAAGGAATTATCCAAAATTTATTTTGATATTAAAAGCTAAAAACAAACATAATTTAAAGTAATTAAAATAATAAATTACACATAAAATTTATTTAACATGATGCACCATTTGCATGATATAGGATTTTTCAAAATATATTTTGGATAGAAAAACTTTCATTTAAAAAGCTAATGATAATTGTATTTTTTTTATCTTTCCTATAGATAAAAAATAAGGACACAAAAAATTATTCAGCATGGTAAACATTAATTATCACATACTTTCTCATCGTGATTTTATTATATTATTGTATCGAGTTGTAATTTTAGAACTTATAACCACAATTATATTGTTATGATGTAATAATAACTGTTTTAAAATAAGACTATTCTGAAATATTATATTCATATTCAGTTTTACTGTTACTTTCAATTTTTTTCAAACTTCTGTTAAAGTCAGAATTAAATTGAACCTTTTAGGATCAGATTTTGAAAATTTAAGGATATGGATATTTACAACCAGATCCGATGAATATCGAATTGCTACAGGACATATAATGCCAAAAACGAAAGGCCATGAGTCTATAAAAATAGGGAAAAGTAAAAAAATTATGCGTAAAACCATAAAATATGAACAACATATAACTTAGAGAATGGATCTATAAAAATTACAAATATATTTGCAATATAGACGAATAATAATGTTTCCAATTTTAATGTAATTACGAAAATTCTCAATAGTCTTATTTTGGTGTATAGACTGTAGACAGGCTGTAAATAAAATATGATAAGGTTTCGTTTATTTGAAATAAGACAGGGTTACATATGAATAAAGTTACCGAAAGCAAAAAATAGAATCTAGATAATTATAATATAAATACCTCACCGGATACGTAATCTCTGTCTATTTATATCATTCGTTTAGTCTACGTATTTTCGATTTTATTTTTATATCTTGGCATCATCTTGTTCTAAAAAAATGAAGGCGAAGTTATTTCAGGTCATAAAAACTAAAAAGAGCTTGTTTTAATCATATGCACATGTTGGCGCATTTCATTTATTTGACGTTAATAAAAATCATGATGAAAATTTATTACGGGACTTTCTATATTTTTATTATTTTCAACAATAGTATTAAGATATATATGCTTTTTTAATGATAATAAAATATTTGAAAATTTATAAAATGTTTAGATATATTTTTGTAGCTTGACATATCTTTTTTTATTCCTTGAGTTAAGTTTTTAATCGGTATATATAGATTTTACGAATTATATATGATTTTAAATAAGTTACAGGGTTTATTATAAATTTCTACCGGCTTGATTTATTTTAATCAATAAAAAAACAAAATTTAAGGGCTGGAAACTGCTTTTATATTACAACATAAAGCTCGAAAATAATATAAATTTTTTTAAATGTTAAATCTGTTAATAAAACGTTTTAAGATTATAAATTATATATTATCGGTAAAGGCATACTTTTTATAAAATAAAAAACTTATAGGATACGAAGATCAATATATGTGTCGCAAAATAAATTGACAATTAAGCGATAAGAGTTCAATAGTAAAAAACTTACATCCCCTATAAATAGTATTCCTGTATTAGTTATTTAGAATTACCAGATTCACAAAAATATGTAAAGCTGATTTTTTTACGCAAAGATGTGATTACCATAAAGATAGCTCAAGCGCGTTTTTTTTGTATATTTTAAACGATTTTACTACATAATAAAATTCATATGAATCTTTTTACGGTATATATTATAGGAAAACGGCAAATTACAATTGTGATCATCTAGATTTGTTTATAAACAATTCAATTCACGATCTTATATTATGGAATTTGAGCATCTGTAAAAAAAATCATTACTGAATGCCCACTTCACTAAAATTTGTGTATGTAGATATACAAATAGTGTGACATAAAAGCATGATATTTTTTATAAAAAGCTTAAAATGTTTTATAGTATAAAAAAAGGAGCCCCAAATATATTCTAAAGTGATGTAAAAAAAACACTTCTTTCTTATAACAAATTCTCTTCGGATTGTTTTGATGATCAAATTATATGCTTTTAAACTAAATTTCTATGTATATTTTTGTATTTTTAATTCTTTGGTTGGTAATAAAAGTATAATGTGTGTATATTACATAATTATATATCCTAAGAATCTTCTTTCATTGGGCGCATTTGTATAAAAAAAATATGCTGTTTTTTGTATTTTATCCAAAAAAAACATTTGGTTTCTTCTAAAAAAATTTCTTAAAGTCACAAATATTGAATAATAATAATTTTCTGCATTTATTTAGGATAGATCCGCACATTTTTTATGCCCTCTTGCAAAAACTTAATATCAGTGAGGGGAAAATAAGATCGCATATTGATATATCTCTATATATTTATTTATTGGTCGCCTTAGCATAAAAAATGTATTTTCTTCTTATTTTTAGAAAAAAAAAGATTTTTAGCTTCTTATAAAAAATTTTCCAAGAAGTTAAAGAAATTCTTTCGGATAATTTTCTAATATATCTGTATTTATATAAAGTCGATTTAAATATTTTGTATAATTCTTATAGTAACTTAATATCAGCCGGGAAAAGGAACATGCATTATCGACATCTCAATATAAATTATATAATAGTTTATTAAAAATATTTTTATGTTGTTTTTGGATATTAGGGATCAATTTAAATCAGAAAATTGTATTTAGAAGCTTTTATATGAATTCAAATGAATCCTCAATATAATATTTAAATTTTTTGACTTTTTAACCCCTTATCCACCAATCAAAAAAAATAATCTTGGAAGGAATATCTTTGAGTAGTTTATATTGCATTATAATGCTATAATTTCATGTTTAGTCTATAAATATGCCTTAATATCGTATTTTTAAATATTAATTTCGCCCTAAATACATTAATCGTGATAAATGTTATATCATTATACTTCAATCTTATAAAATTTCGCTTTTTATTTCTATAAAAAAGGTTAATTTTGCGAAAGACATCTAAGATATGTGTATATTGCACAACTAAATTTCAAGATATAAAAACAGAATTAATTATATCGATCTGATTTGATATTTTTTATATCTAGTGTTCGATCAGCCTAATTTGCAAAGTTCATTTCGTAAGTTAATGGATAAATTGAATCCTGTGCTTATAAATGTAGTTAAGTATTGATTTTATTTGATTTATTGTGCCTAATACACGCATAAAAAGCAAAATATGAAAAAAAAGTATTCATTATTTCACGCTTATATATTTTATCAGATTTTTGTACTTTTTTATAGAAAAATTTACATTTAAAATTTTTACAAAGAAACAATAGCTATATAAATACAGATGCATGTCTAGATAAGATCTAATGTTAGAGCTTTTTATTAACCTAGAAGATTTTATCTTTTCCCTCTCTGCATTTGAGCTATTAATGTCACATTTATCAAGAATTTGCTGTTTTTTTTCTACTAATAAAAAATTATGCATAGTACTACAATTTGTTTAATTAATGTGACATTTTATGTATTCTAACGTATATAAATGAAATTTTTTACATCTTTTACACATATTAAATAGTTGTATCAAAATATTTGGTGTATCGTTTAACGAATTCAAAACACATTAAGATACTTTTTATAAAAGACAATGCCATTTTTGTAATATAAAAATTATAACTAAGAAATATCAATTTTAGAATTATCCGAGTAAAAATAAGAATTCATGGATAAATTATGCAACTTTTCAATTTAAAAATTATTATCCATAAAAATTAAAGAATTTATTGAATGATATTATGTTATCATATTTACAAAAAAATGCCAAAAATACAAGTTAAATAAAAATTTCTGTAAATATCGCATTTAGTGTATTTTAACAACATTTTATTATAATGAAAGTTCTTATATTTGCGTTTTAGTTATTTTTATTATAGAGTGGAAACACCTAGTAAAAATTATTAAGTGCGCACCTCTAAATAAATTATTTAAATTTATCAGAAACATAATATCTGCGACAAAAAAACATACATATCACAATTAAAAAAATCGAAGTTCTGCTTACATTTTCTAATTTACGTCTTTTATATGCAAATCGCAATAGATGCCTACAGCTCTATGTATAAGTTCGTTTTTATCGGATTCTCTCATGCATTTTTTGTGTGATAAAAGGTTTAAATTTTATGCTACGACTTAATTGTGTGTCTCTTTGTTATCAATAGTTTAAATCCATAGAATCTTTTTTTTTAATAGAAAATTAACATTCTATTATTTATTGTATTGACCAAGATAAGTTAAAATTTATTGGGCACTGTTATAGATAAATATCATTTCATCAATATAAGCTCTATTACTGATAATAAAAATACGCTTAGATTTTCTGTGATTAGTTAAATCTGCATCAGCAATTTCCATTTTATATTTTATACATAGTTTTCTTTGATAGAAATTATGGAGGCTTGGTTACATATTTTTCTCTATATGTGATTTCTGGGATACTAAACTATTATGATATCTGAATTAAATATCATTATATATAATATCAACAAAGATACTATGGTTTTTTACTAAATTTATAAATTTATATTGCCTTTAGATATCATTTTCGATCATAAAAAAGCTAATATGATTTTTAAATCTGAGCATGTCTAAGTAAATTTAGAGCTTGTTTATATATATTAGACTAAAATATGCTATTTTTGTATGATATTTAAATACACTATTATTGTGATTCTTTGATTTAAATCAAGATTAAGATATGGTGAATATGTTTAAAATATTTCCTCATGTGTATAATACCATATTTTTCACTATTTTATACATTAACATCTATTTAAAATTTCTGTTATATGATGTGTTTAAAATGTCGTAAGACGACTTAGTAGCGATATGATATTAAAGATTCTTTTTTGTATAAAGGAATATATATTGTGGTATACGTCTGGTATAATAGCTGAAACAGAAAAATCAGAAGCAGAGCACTACAAAGATGAATCATGCGAAACTGCGGCTGTAACCGAGAAAAAAGATGTGTTGGCAACGGAACATGCACAAACCTCCTTAAAAACATCAACAAGACATCTGACACTAGAATCGATCTTTACATCAACAGAATATTCGTCGGATGAATGGATTCAAAATGCCTATGCGGCAATCCTAATACGCTTCCATCGTATGCCACGCTTCGGATGGGATAAACTCCAAAAACTTACAACGGAAAATTCCAATGTAATTTGTCCCAACAAGAACTCAAAAGACGAGCGATGAGAATATTAATAGACCAAAATGGAAAGAAGTCGGTCGTCAAACGATTTGATCCCGAAAACGTCAAAAACGCAAAAAGAGCAAAATTAAGTGATCCATCCCATTTTGGAATTGAAGAGTATAGAAGAGTCGACTTATGTAGAAGGGAAACAATGAAATATACGAAAGCTTAAAAAAGGCAAATATCGTTGAATTTGAAAGGACAAGGAAAATCCCATACTACAAAGTTGACACTAGTACTCTCCAAACTATTAATATGATAATAGGGACAATTACATCCACCCAGAATCCCAAAAATATGTCCGATGTTGCAGTGTTGCTACAAACCGCACAACAGACTTACAAACGCCTCACAACACAACCGAAAAAAAACAACAAATATATTTCAGAAAAAATTGAGCTTTTGTAAGAATAAGAGAGGGACTAGAATTATATAAAAATAAACGCAGTGAAGTAAAAGAAGAGGAAGTAAAAAAATTAAGAAAAATATGCGGTCAAGAAACATGATCCTAGACATAGATGATCATCTTAAAACTGTGCTAAATATCTATGCAGAAAATATTAGAATATTGCAGAAAAAAATAGAGCAGTACAAAAAAAGATGTGACTTCACCAGAGAAAACAACTGCTTTGAGCTTAATAGAAGACTTTTCTACAGAGGATTGACACAAAACAAAAATTATGCAATCGAAGCTTCAGATGAACAAATCAAAAAAATTTGGATGAAAATGTGGGGAAAAGGTACGGAAATCACAACAAAAATAATTATAACGATTACCTATGCCCATTTCTACCTGTCCAAAAACTGAAAAAAATTGCTTCATAACAGAGATTGAATTTGATAATATAATAAAATCACTGCCAAACTGGAAAGCTGCTGGACCAGATGGAATCTTTAATTTCTTCATTAAAAAAATGACGAGTCTTCATAAATATCTATATCAGATCATATCAGATGAATGTTTAGAAAATAAAAACCAGGAAGAATGGTTTTATTCAGGCACTACATACCTTATACCAAAAAAAGATGTCAAGATAGGTGATGAATTTAGACCAATAACATGTATGTCTAATTTATATAAATTAACGACAAAAGTGGTCTCAAAAATAATTATGTATGAAGTAGAGACAAGAGAATTAATCGCAGAAAATCAGTTAGGAACAATAAGGCGCGTTCAAGGAGCAAAAGAACAAGCTCTTATTAATATTGCGATAAATAAAGAGCATGTAAATAATTTATATACAACGTGGATTGATGTAAAAAAGGCGTTTGACTCAATAGAACATAACTACCTACATGCATGTATTGAAAATTTAAATCTACCAGCATGGATAACATCTTTCATATAAAAGATTACAAGTAAATGGAGTATATCGTTAAGGTTAAATGGAGAAGAAATCATGAATAAAAGAATAAATAGAGGAATACTACAGGGAGATAGTCTTTCACCTTTTTTATTCGTTCTATGTATTGATCCCTTAAGCAGAAAATTAAATGAACGCTTTCCAGGGGTGAGTGTACTGAACGATGAAAACTCATATACAACAAATCACCTACTCTTCATAGATGACCTCAAATTTTTATCAAAAACTCCTGAAACTCTTAAACTCATGACGGACGAAACACTAACCTTCTTTAATACAGTAGGCCTTGAAATAAACAAAAACAAATCAGCCACTAACCATGAAATATGTGCAGATGTAGCAACATTTATAGAAGGCCCGGCAGCCTACAAATATCTTGGGGTAATTGAGAATAGCAAATCAGAGCTAAAGCAAGAAACTATAGAGATAATTGCAGAACAAATATTAAATCGAATAAGAAATTTACGTAGGACTAAACTTAATGCCGGGAATTTATTTAAAGCCATTAATGAACATGCAACGTCACTCATAAATTACCACATAGGCGTGTTAAAATTAGAACCAGAAGAATACATCAAACTTGATGATAAGATAAGAGATATTTTAAACGAATTTTCCATTCACCTACAGCCTAGTAATAAACAAAGATTATATATAAAGAGAAATGAACTAGGACGTGGGCTATGTAATAATGAATTAAAAGCTGAGAAGATGATCTACCAGCTAAAAAATCTGCTTGAAAACAGTAAAAAGAGCTCACCAAGGAGGGCCGCGATTCTAAAAGTAGAAAAAGATAACAAGACACATCTCTCACTAATTGATGAATATCTTAAAAAAAATATCATGCTAATATCACCGACTCCGAAACACTGGAGAAAAAGCAGCAAGAAAGTCTATTGTTTAAAATAAAAGAAAAACCATTACACCAAAAACTTTTTGAAGCTAAGAATAATGATATGATTGATATTGTTGGATCATCAAGATGGATAAAAGATGGCAAAATTAAACCAAGTGAAGAAGGAAAATTCTGTTTTATTCAAGACAGAAATGTGTTTTATGGTGAGAGGATAAAATTATACACTGTAATGAAGCTATGAAAACAATTGATCACCTTGCAACAAGATGCAAGAAAATGTTAGGGCATGATTACACGCGAAGAAATAATGAAATCGTAAGATGTCTTCATTTCCTCCTATCAAGACGATACAACTTCAAGAAAACCAAAAAGATCAGAACTCACTCAGTACAAGAGATCTGCGAAAACGAAAATGCAGAAATAAAAGTTGATACTCAAATAAAACGGATATTTTAATCAAACAAAATAGACCTGATATTTTTCTATACGATAAAAAAGAAAATATCATTACGCTGATCGAAATAGGTATAACGAGCCTTGATAACTTGACTGAAGTTGAGAATGAAAAATATAGGAAATATGACATCTTTGCGGATGAACTCAGTTTAATTTACAAATGCAAAACAAGAATAATACCATATGTGATGACTTGGGATGGGGTGGTCACAAAATATCATAAAAAATATGTTAAGGAGTTAAAAATACCGGACGAAGTAGAAGCATACATGTCAAGCCTCTCACACTCCGCAAGACAATTGAACTCATCTCATTTGAGAGAAGAAGAGCAGTTGATGAAGATAGATCAGAGGAAGGTGTCAAAAGATGCATCAAGGAGTTGTGGAATATTCCCAACACGCTGAACACGTCTAAATAGATAAAATCGATAAAAAGAAAATTAACCCATAAATAAATATTGTGGTATACAAATATATTTATAGCAAGTAGAAACCAAAAATAAAATAGAAGATTGAAAGATGTTTATGCATTAAAATTTCTCGAATCCTGGCATGCGTCGCAAAAAAACAGTTAATTGAGTTACAATATAAGCTATAAAGCTTCTGTATTTAAAGAACATATATTTAAATGTATATTTTTTTGTTTTTAAAAATTAAATTTTCATTTATCATCTATTTTGCTTCATTTTTATTTAGAAATATTACAATATCATTATATTGATATGCATAAAACTAATAGGCTAATTAGAAAGATAAATATTTTATATTATCTTTTTATATGCAAAAAAAATCGAAAGGCAAAAAATTTTAATATAAAAATGATGCTATTATGTTTTAAAATATTATGTTTCTGTAAATACATGAAGAATGCCTAATATTGTTAATCAAGATTAAAATATCAAATGTTTATAAAAAAATTCAATTAGAATCCTTTATCGATTTATTATATTATTAATTTACGATTCGATTCGAAATTATTAACCTTTAAATGTGTATGTAGCATAGTGGTGTTATTTTATTAACACCCTTTATACACAAAGACTATGCATTTTATTTTAGAATTATTATTCTTTATGGCATTTTACACATTAATATGATATATTAAAGTCAAAATTGGTTTTATTTCTACTTGCTTCTGCATAAAAATTTGGGAGTTCATTCTGAAAGTGAATTTTTATAGAAAAACTCCTAGTAATTAATACAATGGATGTGTTTCTCTTCGTATAATCAGATCTATTTTTTGTACTATTAGTTCCATGGCCATTTTCTCATCATAAAATATTAAGATTTAAACATGATTCTAATGTTTTTTTTATTAGAAATATTATAGCCTTTATCGTAAAAATAGTTTTCGCATAATTAAAAATATTTTTTATGTTTAACCTGATATTATTGTATATTTTACATGATTCTCAGAGGCAATCATTTCGGATTTTTATCAATAAACAAATAGTATAGCGCTAGGATTTGCTTATTGAATTTAAAATGAGTATCAAGTCACCAAAAAAATACAATTTTTCAAGTAATTTAGAATATAATACAAAATTAAGTCTAATATCTTATTTTAGAAGCAAGAAACTATTATATGAATATAAGTTATCTTGTTTTTGTATACATCCAAGATTACCAATGGCTTTAAAGCCTACAAAAGATAGTTTTGATGGTTGTAAATATAGGTGCATGTATTATAATTGTGATAAATATCAAACTACTATATGAATTATAAACTCACATAATAAAGTTGATTTCAAATAAACATCAAGAAATTGCTAAAAAAAAATTTCTTCTTTCACAAAATCATGCAAAGAATCATTTGAGAAGTTGTAATCATTAAAAAAAAGCTGGCTTGCAACCTTAATAAGCGAGGCTAAAAAAATAACAAAACATTATAGCAACAATATTGTAGAATTGGGGGCCTTCGGCAACTATTTAAGTTGATGAAACAATGCTTAGCTATAAAGTAAGGTCTCGTTGATGAAGGAGACCAATAGAATAAACCTGGACCTTAGTATTTACAATTTTAAAAAAAATAAAATACTATCAAAAGATTTTCTACTGTTTGTTTCGAATAAAACTATACCAACAACAATGAATGTCATCAAGAGAAAAGTTCACGAGGGTCCAGTAATATATGCGGATGAATTAAAAGACTAACTTGATACTTCATATATGGACTTTTAACACCATAGGATCGCAAATAAGTCGAATTTTGTTGATCCAGATTTTTATAACATGCTCGAAGCGTTAAGTCGTATTAAAACAAGCATAAGTACAGCTTAAAAAAGAGAAAGGTGCTAGAAAGAAGTATAGAGCTTATAGTTAGATATATTTTTTATTTTTGATATCGGTAAAGATAAGGTTTATGAAGCTCTACTTGGCTAAATATGTATTAATAATAAACTCAAATTATCGATATGAATTATAACTTTATATCCTACTTTATTTCTATGATTTTAGAAAATGTTATGGTTTTTATATTAACTCTTAATAAATTTTATCGAACGAGTAAATGTGTTATTGATCCTTAATTTCTAATTAAAGCAAAAAGAAAATCCTTTTTAT
This sequence comes from Rhyacophila brunnea, assembly GCF_057557595.1. NCBI lineage: Eukaryota > Metazoa > Arthropoda > Insecta > Trichoptera > Rhyacophilidae > Rhyacophila > Rhyacophila brunnea. The sequence goes on from NW_028232787.1 coordinate 59,552, forward strand.
GTAAATTTCTTTCTATAAAAATTGATTATTTTATATTTAAATATTTTTTTAGGACAAATCACTAGAAACACCAATAGAAACGATCCGGATATTATTTTTTGATAGAAATATGATTGGAATACATTCAAGACTAAAATACTATTTCGACAACAAAAAATATAAATATTTGCATTTCTAATATAGATATACTCTTCTATGTATCTATAAATGTTTTAAAACGAATCAAGGGAAATTAACGTTTTTAGTGAAATTAAGCTAAAAGATATAAAATGTGTTTTTTAAGTTTTCGAAACTTACCTTTTATTTTCAAACCATGAAAATATTTTTGCAATTAGAATTAGAATAAAAATGTAATTGTTGTCTTTTCTTATCTTTTTTGAGTAAATCCACTCGTCGCAATTGAAATTGCTATACTAATTAAAAAGTTGGATTATCATTGCAAGTATAAATTAAATATTTCTTTTTGCCATAATTTTATGGTAATCCATGAATTTTAGAGAATTCAACACAATTATTTTCTAATGAAATTTAATAAACAATTGATTAAAGTCAATTATTTTTGACCTTACTGATATAACTTGATATAAATCAATTATAAATATATATATTATTCAAGAAAATCACCAAATAGCTACATTTTGTACTGTTAATTTCAGACAATTAAATGAAGTGATATAAAAGATAGATGGCCAATGAGATTATAAGATTTATATGGCAAAGTATTTATTTTAAGTTTTAAAAATTAGCACAGAAACTAAGATACATAAAAGAAGCGACTTTTATTTTATTTTTATTATACTTTTTGGGTTTTTATAATAATTTTGAGTGCTGTGATATTTGTTATTACAGATAAAATAATATTAATACCAAATATTGTATTTGATTTATAGGATATCTTTATCATAGAAAACAACTTATTATGACTAAAAGTCTGCTATAATATACTATAATATATGAATTGGAAAAACTACGACGTTTTGAATTTTTATTATATGCAATAATAATATATTAATGCTTTTATTATTTATTAATACAAAATATGTGTTTTATTGCATTTTTATCGTTATAGTTAAGAAAAATATGCTATTGTTATTTAAATGAATAAAATTAAGAGATTTTCAAAGTTAAAACTGTCTGGATAAGTGTTTTAATGATTTTATTTGACTTTATGGATCATTATCTTCTGTTGCAAAATAGTATTATGATGATAAAACTGGTTTAAATATGTTTGCCTCAGTTTTGTTAAAGTTTGATTTCTTTGATTAATCTAAAATTTTGCAGTAAATACATTTTGAAATATTTACGTGTGCGTGCTATGTTGATTGATTTAGATTGAGTAAATCATGTTTATGACTAGTCTAAATATTATCATATAAATTTTGGTAAATATCTTTGAAGAAACTATATTTGAACAACTTTGAATGTTTATTTATTTTATTTTGTAAATCAAAAAAATTGACCTCATAGTAGGATGTTTTTATTCATATTATATTTTTTATACTTCATTTTATTTGTTTTTTTAATTTACTTGCTCTTCCTTTATTTAATTTTTTTTAGCTATACCCTAACATGTATTTTTCGCAGTTGATAAGATTCTGGCTTGTAGAAAACTATTAAATTTCCTTTAAGTTTTCTTTGATACAAATTCGAGTCTTTTTGCAAAGGTTTTTGGTGTAAGTGTATATATATATGGTATTTATTTCCTTTTCCAATCGATTAACTTGAAAATCTATAACTTTCATTGTAACTTCAATTATTTACTATGAATAAAAATGTGTCGATAAAGCTCTCTGAATTTTTTATCATAATAATATTTTGATAACCTGTTGCATTGAGTTTTTTTTTATCAAAAATATGCTTAATCTTTTCTTATTTGATAAATATTAGAATCCTAGTCTCTTGTAGTTATTTTAAGATTATTCAATAATAAAGCCAAGGTATCAATATACGCCACTTTTATATACTGATTTTCTATGTGTCATAATTTGGGCTTTAATTTTATTTAGATACAAACAGGCTCTCCTATGTTTAGATTAACGTCTTTCATAACACATACGTTTTTTATTAAGATTCAACGACTTTTCATATACTGGGTCATTAATATGATATTATAAATTCAAATAATAATCATCACAACATTTTCATCATTAAATGTCGTTTTAAAAAATATAATATCCTGAATTTTATCAGGAAACATATATTTTCCATGTATAATCTTTACTAATATAATTTCTTGTTGTAATTAAATACATATCAAATCAATGATTCACATTAGGAAAATGTGTGTATCCAAAATTTACATAAAGAGTCTTTATATTACTCAAACCCTTTATAAACATTTTATTTCTCTTTTTTTAAATTTCTTATTCGTTCCGTTTTTATAAATAATGATAAGGTTGAGTAATAAACATCACATAATTTATTTATACACATAATTATATCTAATAAGTTGGGGCTAGAATATGTCCATGTAATAAGGAGGTGTCGATGATTCTGTTTTTTTAATATAAAAGTTTCAGAAATCTGTAGATCTTGTTTAACTTCGTATTTATATGCTGCATATATTTATATTAACGGCATCATGGGCATTAATGTTTGTTTTAGTAAAAATTAGCGCAAGTCACTTTTAATTTCGGTAATATCTTCGTTGAGACTTTACACTGTGATTTTATATTTAGTGATATTATTTGAGTGTTTATTTGGCTGCTGAGTCAACTACTAATTCAAGAGATTTAGATTGAAAAGTTCCATCAACATGAAGAACACCAAGCTAAAATATCTTAAAAGTTATTTTTTTCACACTTAAAAAGATCTGCATATATGTGACATTAATTTCGTCAATAAGATGAAAAACCATAATGAAAATTTTGTTGGGATTAAATATGTTGCATATTTTCAAAAATAGTACAATAATATTATACTTGAATAATACAATTATTGATTTTTATTTAAGGGCTATATTTATAGTCGTAATTTTAGTTTTTGTTCTCAGGCACAGCTTGCTTGATTCTCTGTACACACAGCGTATTTATACTTTCGGCTATCTTCTCCTCTCCAAAGTCTTCTTCAATACTCCTCCTTCTTTCGAGACCTATTAATTCAAGGGTTTTTCTCAATCCCAATGTTTGAATATATGCCTCAACCTGGTTGGTGACATCTAGTTCCTTCAGGTACCTTCTATGATAACGTGTCACCACGCCGTCCCATGTTATAACATATGGAATAATTTTTGTCTTGCATTTGTATATTAATGAAAGTTCAGATGCTAGCAGGTCATATTTTCTCAATTTTTCGTTTTCAACTATGTTTATGTTGTCAATACTTGTCACGCCAATTTCTATCAGAGTGATGCAGTTCTTCTTTTTGTCATATACAAAAATATCAGGTCTGTCATTCGATAGCTTGATATCTGTTTTAATTCTTGTATCTACTTTGATCTCTGCGAATTCGTTTTCCATTATTTCCTGTACAGAGTGTCTGCGGATTTTCTTGGTTTTTTTGAAATTGTATTTTCTTGCCAACATAAAGTGAAGACATCTTACAATCTCGTTGTGTCTTCTTGTATAGTCATGACCAAGCATTTTTTTACATCTGCTTGCTAAGTGGTCGACAGTTTTAATTGAGTCGTTACAATGCGGGCACCTTGATCTTTCTCCAAAGAATACGTTCCTATCCTGAATAAAGCAAAATCTCGCCTCTTCTACCGGTCTGATATTTCCATATTGTAGCCACTTCGAGGATCCTAATATTTCAAGCGTTGAATTTTGATGAACATCGAAGAGTTTTTGATGTAGTGTTTTTTGTTTTATTTTACACAATAAACTTTCTTTTTGTTTTAATTCAAGGGCAGGAAGGTCTATGTCAACGAGGCTATACTTTGTTCTGAGGAATTCATTTATTACGGATAAGTGAGTTGCATTTTCATTTTCAAATTTTTATATTGCGGCTTTTCTGGGTGATTACGTTTTTCTTGGTTTAGGGTTTTATAAAGTTGGTAAAGTATTCTTTCGGATTTAAACTCAATATTTTCCAATCCACGTCCTAGTTCATTTCTTTTAAGATATAATCTTTCTTTATTGGATGGTTGTAAGTGTATCCATTTTCTATTAGTATTCGCCGAATTTCATCATCTAGCTTTCTAAAATCTTCCGGTTCTAGCTTTAATAAACCCACATAGTAGTTTATCAGTGAAATCGCATATTCATTTATCGCCTTTATTATGTTTTTACCATTTAGTTTTGTTTTGCATATGCTTTGAACTCTTCCTAGCATTTCTTTTCTAATTTTTTCCATCGTTTCGGGTTTAGTTCTTGATTTCGAATCTTCCAGTATGCCGAGATATTTATATCCCTCTTTTCCTTCTATTACTGTGGCAATATCTTTGCAATTTATATTGTTAGTGGCTGATTTGGTAATGTTAATTTCCATTCCGATACATCCGAAGAATTTTGTTGCTTCATTGGACATTAGCTTTAAGTTACTTTCTTCTTTCGACAAAATCTTTAAATCATCAATGAAAAGGAAGTGATTGGTTGTAAATGCCTTCTTATCGAGGTTAATGGATATTGATGGAAACTTTTCATTTAATCGGCGGCTTAGCGGATCCATACAAAGAACAAACAGTAATGGAGATAGACTATCTCCCTGTATAATCCCCTTTTCAATTTTTTTCTTTAAGATTTCTTCATTGTTTAATCTTAGAGATAACATCCAGTTTTTTGTTAACACAGATATAAAGTCAATCATCCATTCTTGTATGTTAAGATTTTTTAAGCAGGACAGAGATACTCGTGGTCGATTGAGTCGAATGCTTTTTTTATGTCGAACCATGTTACGTGTAATTCATTATTATATTCACTGTTTATTGCAACGTTTATCATGGCTTGTTCTTTAGCTCCCTGTACTCTTCTGACTGTACCAAGTTGGTTTTCTGATAGTAGATTTCGGGATTCGACGTCTTTCTGTAGTATCATTGTGACAGCTTTAGTTGTCAATTTATATAAGTTTGACATGCATGTTATAGGTCTAAATTCCGATCCATTTAAAACTTCTTGTTTGGGTATGAGGTATGTGATCCCAGAGTAGAACCAAATTTTCACCTCTTTGTTCTCAAGGCATATTGATTTTACTGTTTCATATAATATTGGATGTAATTTTGTGATTTTTTTGATGAAGAAGTTGTATATACCATCGCATCCAGCAGCTTTCCAGTTAGGCAGGTAGTTGATGATTTCGAAAAATTCTGTTTCAGAGATAAAAACCATTTGTGGTGTGTTTTCCAGCGCGTTTTTGCGCAGGTAAGTATCGAAGTATAAAATTTCTGTATTTTTAGTCCACATATTTGACCAGAAATTCACAATATTTTCTTTATCTGCCTTAATTTCTGATTTTACCGTATCTGTCAATGTTCTATAAAATTGTCTTCTGTTGACTTCGAACTGGGTGTTTGTTTTTGTAAATTCTTTTCTTTTTTCATATTGCTCTATCTGTTTATTTATTATCCTTATTTTATCGTTATTTTTAGTAATCACTTCAAGGACATCATTTTTTTTGTCAAGTATTTTATTATGTTGTCTCATGATTTTTCTTAGAAACTTTGTCTCACTTTCTGGGAGTTTACCTGAGCTACTTACGTATGATTTGAGGGTTGTGTTGATTTGATCATATCTTTTTATTTTTTCCTCCTTTATTAGTACGTAGTTTAATCCTTCCTGGACAGATTTTGATGTTAACTCTTCGTAACTTTTTTGAACAGCTTGCAAGATCTTTGCTATATCGCACATGTTTTGAGGGCGGTGGTTAGTGATATGCGCATTAACCGCTAAATTCAGACCTTCAATTATATCGCTTTTAACTTTAGTATATGGTATTTTTCTTGTTCTAGGGAGTTTCGTGATGTCCGTATTTTCTAAGTCCGTCAGTACTCTGAGAAATGTTTTTTTGCATCTGTCGAGGTTAATGCAATAGTTAAGTGTTTTATAGTCTTCCTCTTGATCGCTTTGTTTTCTTCTTTTCGTTTCTATTTCTTTGAACTTTCGGACTTGTCTTCTTTTCCCATCATTATCTTTTAGAACGTTTGATGATTTAGCTTTAATTTCAGTCATGCTCATATCACTGTTGAAAATATCATTGTGACTCTTTAGGAACTCTTGCCAGCCAGATCTCGGCATTCTTCCGAATCGTTTTAGGATTGCGGTATAAGCCTCTTGAATCCAGTTCTCTTTCTCGGCGGGTGTATTCTTGCAGATGGCTATGAGAGTAAGAAGAGCCGTGGTATGAATACGTGTGGTCGTGTGAGTTTCAGGCAAGTTGTCGGTTGAGATTATCGTTACAGGATCGGTTTTTGAATGTTCATCTTTGTAGTTCTCCTCTCCTGTTTTTTCTTTATCCCCCATTCTTTGAATAATACAATAATATTAAATAAAAATAAAAATATTTAAATCGTGTGAATGTGCATCTTTTAAGACAATGTTCGTGTATTGAGTAGCTATAAATATGAAAAAAATCAAAGACGTCTATATAACTTATAAAATGTGTATTTAAAATGTTTATGATATTAAGAAATGTAACTCTGTAAATTTTGCATCTTATATAAAAGCTTTCAGCTCATATTCTATTACAAAATGATCAAGCGTCTTTGTTAAAGCTAATTCTGTATTTTAAAAATAAACTATTGAAAGATGATATAAAACTGATTTTTAGATGCTTAAATATAAGAGTAGGATTTCTAGATAAATCTAATTTGTCATAATTCATGAGTGCTCAATGTTTTCTAGAAAACTAAATAAAATTGCAAAAAAAATTGTTGATTGAAATTTTTAAAAGTAAAAACATTTGAATGGAGGAAATTCTACATTTTTATATTATTTCCAAAACAATTTTGCTATACACGAAGGAAGACAAACGATATTATCATTAAAATTAAAATCTCAAGCGTCATAAGCCCGTATATTTATATATTACAATGAATAGAATTTAAGTAGATTCATGCAAAAATAATTTATATTTGTGTTTTATGTATAAATTAAACTTTTTGAAAATTTAGAATCATTTAAATCTGCTACTTGGTTCACAAATTTTAAAACAAGGGCAAAAAATCAGGTAGCTTTGTCTCTAAAATTAGAATAATAATGCTTAACTAATTCATTTTATAACACTAACACTATTTTTAGAATTACAATTTGAAAAGAATGGATTAGACGTGGTACAAAAAAAGTTTTACTATTGTAAATTATAAATTAATAAATCCTATGGGCTCTCTTATACTGAATTTCAGGCAAAAAAAGCACAGGATCATAAGATAAGACGAACCTTTTTTAAAAAACATTGATATTCTAAAAACCGAGAAAATTAAAGCTAAATTTAGATTCCACATTAGCTATAAATATTTTGAAAATTACATCTTGTGGACATTTTAATCATTTATAATCACCTATATCACCTATATTGCATATAATTTTGCTAGCAACCCAAATTTTTGCATTTATAAATTGAGCCATATTTATTCATACATTTAAATGTATTTATTGAAAAAATTTGTTTATAAGAATACCAACAAGCAACATATTTTTTTTTCATGGCCTAAGTCCACTTACTTTTGAGGTTGAAGTAAATTTCAGCTAAAATTCAACTAAAATTATGTATAAATTATCAAATATTACATCTTACGTGCTGTATATGTAAATTTTTTAGGCTTATTTATTTTAGTAAAAATATTTTGCGCGATTTTAAACAGATGTATTATTCTTAAAAAAAATAGGCATATTATGTCCATTTAATGTTAATAAAATTTATTTCCTTTTCGTTTTGGGCATATTAGAATTTTCTGTATAAGAATGTCATTTGGCATTTATTCTTGCAAGAAACAGCTGTGAAATATCTCGAGAAAATAAAATATGTAACCATTATAAACGAATCGATTTATGTTATAGATGAATTAACCTAAACATTTATGTTTATGAATCGTATATTTTAAAATAAAAAAATATATCGCCTTCTATATACGCACTACCGATTATTTTAAATTTGAACATATTTTAAATATTTATAGAGTAAAATATAAAATTTTAAAGGCTTTCAGTAATAGTTAAATTTTATCGGGCATGAAAATACACGTGTACAGAATAAACGAGCAGATATGTTTGATCCTTATAAGGGTAAAAATATTAATCCATACGATTAGGATTCAAGGAATATAATTATTAATTTCAAAAAAGAAATGATTTTCGTGTTAAATTTTTAGAGCGGATCTTTTAAATGCGTTTTTCCGATTACATCACATTATTAAGTTTGATTGAAAGTTTATTTTTAATTTTATCGATTATCTAAAAAATTTAAATTCTTTTTTGTATCTAAATATTTGCATTTCATTTTTTCAAAGGTTTCTATCACTAAATCAGTTCTCAAATATATTTTTTGAAAATACATACCGCCTATTATAATAATAAAATAGATAAAACTACTAATAAAATGCTATAATAATTTATAATTTTAATTGAATTTTCAAACAAAGCTTTTTTATTTGTTGTGATGTTAAAATTACATTTTTGTATATTATTTTTACAGATTCATTTTTATAATCACTGTAAACTTAGATTTCAGGGAATCTTAGAATCAAAATATAATAATCTACTTTTAATTGGCCATTGATAAATTTCGTTAAATAGTAAAATAACTCATATATTTTACAGTATTGCTTTTTTATCAACCAATAATTTTGCCACAGATATCCACTTATGGGCAATATACTTGTCTAAACTGATTATACATCAAAATAAAATAATTTGAATATTTATATTTGATTTTATAACAAATAAAGTACAATACAATATTCTGTGATTATCGACGATTGACAGCTATTTAAAAGAAATATAAATGATACAAATACTATCTGGAGCATTTTATTTACGGAAAGCACGTTATCATATAATAAACAATATATAGATATGCTTTGACTTGGAAATTTTGGGCCAAAAATGCATTTAAAACAAATAGTCTGCAATTTCAGATAGCTCAAAAAGAGCATAAAAGATAAATTTTTGCTTATTGAGAAATTATCAGTTTTTATTATTAAGCGACAATAAGTTTATGCACCAAAATATATGGAGTTAAGAAAATATTATTTTATTCGAAAAGGCGATAAATGTTAACACGATATCAATAAGTGCGACATTTTGTTTTTGTAATACCATTTTTGCTTAAAAATATATTCTATGCTTTTATTTTTCCATTTTTTTTAAAAGAACCAGAGCAACCTGAATTTTAATAATAAGATTCTTATTTAATTTTCAATGAATTTTTTTATTTATTTTGATTTTTATAAATTTCAGCATGTTTTAATGATTTTTTGCTATCTTTCATAATTATTGAAATACCTTTTTCATTTCATGTTTATTTTTCTAATATCTTATGTTTTTTACATTAACTAGTTAATAAAAATCATTGAATTCGTTTTAGTTACACACTTAAAATGCTAAATTTTAATATCTTCTCATTCCAAAAACTAAATTAAAAAAATTAAATAATATCAAAGAGGAAAGATCCCAAATCGTGCGGTAAAGATAAAAGTAAACGAAAAAAAAATGAAAAACACGCCAAAGACTTTAATTACACGCCTTTCGTTATCAATGTCTAAAAAGGCACACTCAAGCTGATTATCATGAGAAAAAATGTTGCTGATAAATTTACCCACACTCTAATAATATACCATGCATGAATCTAAACATACAATTTACTTCTTACAACACAAGTGCAAATATATTTCTAAAATAAATAAAAAGAAAGGAAATAAAATTATTCTTGATAAAGGTGTTTGAATGTGTTTTGTTCGCAAAATTTATTACAAAATTCAGAAAAGTTAAAAAAAGAAATTTAGCATCGCAAAAAAAGTATAAAAGGTTCAATTTTTAAAAAACTAGATTATTATAAAATAAATTTAAGGATAGATCTAAATCTCTAAAGGTTGAATACAAATAAAAAGTATAAATGGCATATTCACATGATGAAAAAATATCCTAAAAACATATATTCAATCATAAAAAGATTACCCGTACGAAACACATTGTAAACAGGTCTAGACGTATAAAAAGTACATTTAGCATATAATTTATTTATGAACAACAAATCAAAATATAGTTAATTAAAAAATTTAATGAAAGAGAAAAACAAAAAAAACAGTATGAGGAAACTAATACTAGTTCAAGTTCAATTTAAACATATTTTGCACATGTATAATATAGATTTAAATTAAACACTATGACAAAACATGAAACAGAACACTAAATCAAAGATAGAAAACTGAATATGCTCATAGATAAGAATTAAAAATTTTTAAAATTATACTGTATAGAATAGATTTGAACTTTGTAATACTGTTTTTAAAAATGCAAAATAATTATTTACATGAAAAATTGTTGGTTTTATCGATGTTAAAAAAATAAGAATTCATTCAAAGTCTAAGCAAAAATAATTGTAATTCCGGATAATATTCATGAATAGATTTGAACTCTTTAAATATGAAAAGTACCCTCGTTATCATACCGGACATAAAAAACTATAATATGTCTTTTTTTTGTTGTTGAATTTTTAAAAAATAAGCAATTTCGAACTCAAATCTGGCGAATTAGATGAATATATTCCTTCTGTTTATAATAATACTTACTCTAAACCTCAAAACTTTGCGATAATCAATATAATATTCAACAGAGTCAAAATTGTATTTGGTCGGAATCTATAAGGGATATGTACCACATTTCAACAGATGAAATATATGAAAGTTAATTAGACCTGTAACTTATATGAAAAACTTTTACAAATTGACTCCTAAAATTAACAGAAATACACTAATGAAAGCAAAAGGAATTTTATGCATATCAGATGACCAATTTAACCTTTATACTTATAACAAGCAACAAACATGCAAATGTAAATTTTAAGCGAAAAAAAGGAATATATCAAGTGTTTTAGTGTATTATATATAGAAAACTATTAATAATCTGTATATTTTCGTATATTATTCTTTGGTGGTGGTAGGAAAACCTTTCTTCCTGTGCAGGTATATTTTATAGGTGTATTATTGAGATAATATAAAATTAGGTAGTTATAAGATGTAAGAAATATCAAAAATGTTGTAAAAAGTATATTTTATTGTGGAAAGATTTTTCTTAACTTCCATTTTTTTTTATACATGGGTCCATTAGCAGAATATTGAACTTAAAATCCCCGTTCTGCACATAAGTCGGGTGAATGATATTCTTAAACAATCAACTTAGATATTTTCAAATATAAAGGTTTAATTCTAGGCACTAAAACGTGAAATAATTACAGAAGAAACTTTTGGTATTTTTTAATGCATAATACTAGACAAGATCAGATTCAAATATGCAACAAATGACGTTAGATAGTCTAAAATTTAACTTCCAAGATTATTTGTAAAACATTTTTTGATTTCGAAAGCCTTTATATAGTATTTCTTGAATAATTTATACCCCAAGCGACTAAATTTTTACAAGAATTTGTATTTTAGTTATAACCATGCTTATTGCCAAAAAATGTATACAAATCAGAAAACAATCATGAAAAAATATTTCTGAACACTATAAATGCACGCTAAACCGCGAAAAAAGATATTGGAGAAATGAAAAGTCATATAAAAAAGGTTTTTTTATTTAATTTCTTGAAAAATTGCTATACGACTTAATATTCAACTAAGATTAATAAAAAAATACGGCTTCTCGCCCGAAGATGTGCTAAATTACTAAACTGCATATATATAATATCTAGCTACAATACGTACAGGTAAAAAATAGACATTAAAATACAAAGAAAGCTTACGGCGTTTAAAGTATGCATTATGGTTTTCCTTTGTAGCTTGTGATATGTCAATCAAAGATGCAAGTAAAAAAGCCGTGGTTTGGCGAAACGTGTATTTTCAAAAGCGGTGATTATATTGAAATGATAAAAATTAAAACTGTAAGGCTTTTTTGCTTGAAAGGCGAATTTTATTTACATCATATGCAAAAAAAAATAAACTATATCGCGTGCGAAAAAAAAGACGTGAATTCATAATATTAAATTTCTGAATGAAAAAATTGTTTTTAAGATAAATAAAAAACTTTATACAAGATAAAGTAATATTAAAAGGTAGTGCTGCATGCTATCAAATGACTAAGTAGCTAAAGAAACGCTGTGTGTGAAACGAATGAGCAGAAACAAAGAGAAGTTGGATATACAAACTAAAATCTATAAGCTAAAGTCATTTGCATAAACTCAAGAAATTAAAAACACTATCTACAAGATAGTTAACAAAAGGATTTTTAGTTAGAAGAAGAAACAAGATTTCATTATGTCAAGATGAATATTGGTTTTGGTGAAATTTTAAATTTTAACAATGTGATAAGCACACAAAACCGCAGAATTGCATCCAATTAGATTAGAATGAAATGTTTTTCACAAATTTTTACGCAGGAATATTGGATTGGCAAAATATATACAGTTTTTTTCTCTCGGGAAATTCAACCGTAAAAAGTCAAAAAAAATCAGAAGATACTCACTGAAATAAATTTTAATAAAGAAAAAGCCGTATTTAAAGTACTTACTATAATCTAAAGCAGATGTTGAATCATCCCATTATTGAATTTAAATTTTGTTTAGCATAAAAAGAAATTTAATTCTATTAAATGAAATAAAACAAAAACTGGTATATATAGCCAGATTGATATTCAAATGTGATTCTTAGAAAAATCCTTTTTTTAGCAATCGATCACCCCTTTTTTTATTGCAGAAAATACATAAAACAATGGTCATAAAATATAATTAATATGCCACAAAAGAGCAAAAAAATGCATAATCAGGCGTTAAAAATGACAAAGAAAACAAAAAAAATGTACACAGATCGTTGTATCATTTACAAAAACTTTAAATTAAAAGTATACGCTTTGAGTAAAATTTTAAAGATTATTAGGTATAAGAAGTAAAGGCTAATTTGTTTTAAAAAAAAATTTATTGTTTTTATTGGACAAATATCAAAAAATATCTACTATTCATACATAATCAGGTGTATAATATTGGGCATGAGATAAAAATACAAAATAAATAACATGTTGAAAGCCTATAAACATATAAGATATCTTTTATTCTCTTTTTTTTTTTGAATATAATTCTAAAATTTAAAAGGAATAAACATGAAAAAACAGAGTGAAAAGAACAATTACCGCTATATATTGCAAAATTGATACTTTGATGGTTGTGAATTTATCAGAATTTTAAAATCCATTATTTTTCTGATATTTTATTGCAATAAAATTGAATATACCGCAAATTTTTTTTTAAAAATCCGTAATAAAATTACATAAAAGGATACTCGTGCAAATTCCTCAAAGATAAAGATAATTTCTGGTTGAAATAAGTATATTTTTAATAAAATTCTTTCGAGCATAAGGGTTCATGTCAAGATTTTCATTCTAATTCTATTTCAATGCACTAATCTCAAGCCGTTTTTGCAAAATATTGTTCGCTGTAGAATTCAATATTTGATTATGACTAGATAATGAATTTTATTTATATATAAAATTTCGCACTTCATTTATAAATATGATCAAATTTTTTATTTGCCTGTCATTTTAATATATACAAAGTGATTTTTTTACATATTAAATGCAAGAATTGAAAATAATGTACATATCAAAAGCATAATATAAAAATGAAAAAAATTCATGAACAAAAGTATTATAAACAAATAAAAATCCTAATTTACACTATGATTGGATTCAATCTTTTTATATTGTATTAATAAGGCAACATAATTTATATTATAAAGCATCTGCCAGAATCTTGAATATGCAAATCATAACTTAATTTTAAAAATGCGCGAAATATATTAATAAATGGTAAAAAATTACATCTATAAACACACTATAAATATAACGCCAAAAAAAGTATAAAAATATATCTGCATAAAATAAAATATAATAGATGTAATGAAGGGCCTGTGAAAAAAATGATTTTTATTTTTACGTTTTAATAAAGTAGATGGATAAAAGCATTTAAAAATTTTTATTATTCTTTATTTAAAAAAAAATTTATTTATCTTTTTTAATTTTTTTACAAAATAATGTTCTGATATAGTCTTTTATGAATATTAGCAACATAAACATAAAATAAAGATCTACTGTATTTTTTTGCTTGACTTATTTTTATTTCGTGATGTTTGAAACAATAAAATAATGTATGTACAACGGATAAATTAATATCATCATGTGTATTGCACAAATGATTATTTATCACATATTTTTCATAATAAATTTACTTTTTTTGCTTAAAGTTTAATCATTTTTCATTATACAACATTAAATACACCGCCTAAAACAATTTTCCTATGATTTCGTTGCAAGTATCATTGTTCTACAAGTATTTTTATGCATTAGTAGATAAAATATTTGTCCTTCTGTCATTTTTAAGATTCTAAAAACACGAAGAAATTTTTATTTAATCGTATATTTAAAAAAATTCATGTATTTTTATGAGTTCAATATGCTTCAATCAAATGCTTATATTATGATATTGAAAAAAACCGTTTTTTTTAAATTGATCGCTTTGCTGGAAAATTTCTTCCATATTATTTGCAATTTTTAAAAGCCATATAGGCCCGCAACATAAAATTATATAATTAATTTTAAACCATTAAATGCATTAATATGAGATAAATAATTATTTATGTACCTTCAAGGTAAGCGTACCAGTTAATTACCCGCTACATAATACAAAATATTGAAAACAATGTAGATTCAGCAGAAATGATATGAAATATAAACCATGTAAAATAACACAATAGTTACTAAAATAAGTAATAAGTCTTATAATAAACCAAAAATAGGCTTGTCTGCATTATAAAAAAGTAATATATAATAAATTGAAATATATAGTATAAGCACATTATTTACAGCAAAATTGACCTAATTTTAGGCTTGAAAATATTATACAACTTTTTAGTGACAAAAATGGCAATCCAATCAAATTTTATCTCATAATATCAATAAAAAATATGAAAATTATCAATTATAAAAAAAAATAAATATCCGGAAATATATAGCAGAAGAATATAACGCTATCAAAACTTTTCAACATGGATTTTTATATAGTTTAAAATAACAGTTAAATAAAATATGCTTTTCACATCCTATATTTTATCGTCTATTGTGATACATCCCTTTTATCATGCAAAAATCTTGTCTACTGCGCATATTAATTATAAAATAACTATTTAATGGTTTATTGTTGATATATCATATTTTAAAAAACAACTGACTAAAATTTATTTTCATACACCATTCATATATAGCAGGAACCATCTGCGCGCATTTTAGAAAATAAATATAATCACATTCGACTCGGTAAATATATTTAGCTTAACTTATTTCTTTTAACCTTATTTATCTGGCAGTTTGAAAGTATACATGTGTTATATGGATAAATAAAGCTGTAGTGTGTTCTGGTTATATTTTGTTCTTGTATACAACAGCATAATAGGTGCATTTCATCATAAAAATGGCATTGATATTGAATTCCTTTTATACATTATTAATGTAATTAAGCAATTTTATATCTTTATATTTATATACCTTTTTTTTGTATTATTTATAAGAAATAAATTATGTTTTAGCAGATAAGCAAAACTATATTCATGATTCTATATATATAAATAACGATTTATTGGGATTTTAATTTTAAATGACCATTTTTTTAATGTATGCTATTTTTAGCAGATCGAAGTTTTAATTGATAATTATTTTATGATAGTGAGTCAATTAGACAAAATTTTACTGATCAAACTTAGATTTTAAATAAGGGGCAAGAAAAATATATTCAGTTTAATTAAGGGGAAATATATAATTATAAAGGTATTTGGTGGTTACAACATACCATAAGTCGTATATTAAGGAGTTAGATATTCCAATTGAAGCTATTGCATTTTCACAAATCATAACATGGAGAACGACACATGAATGAAAAAGATCCATTAGAACAGACTGTAAATATGATGTGATGGAAAGAAGTATCAGCCAAATATATTCTACTTAGAAATCCAAATTTAAGCATGAACAAATGTATAAAGCTTAAAATTATATATTCCATAAATAAAAATAAATCATAAAAGTAAAGAAATTAATAAATAATAGAAAAGCTAAATTACAATTGCTATTATCCATGGGAATATAAAAATTTTTTTATAGGTTTCACCCATAGTAAATAATATTTAGGATCATAGTTAAAAAAAATTTTTTTCATGTCCATATTTTTGAAAAAGAAAAGAAAATCTTGAAATTTTGTAACAAAGTATATTTGTATTTTTGAATAAAAAAATATGTATCAAGATAAACACAATTAAAATGAAAGCAAAAAAATGCTATTTCTATATTTTAACACAATGTAATTTACCAGAAACCTTATAAAATTAATTGTAATATATAAGTTTTTCTTGCATACAAAAATGGAATTGAACTCAATCTATGTCTGTGATTTTCACCAAAAAAATAAATAACCTTGAATTAATGTATATCAGATATTACTAAAAAAAACAAGTTAAAATATACTGAAAGTTAAATTTGTATTTAAACAGACAACAGATGCAATATATTGTATTTACGATCTACAGAACGTATTTTATATCATCTCTATCTACAAAAAATTATATGGCTTTGTGGCGTATCATTAATTTTTTTGTGAAAAAAATTAAATGCTACAGCTTAGTAAATTCAAAAATAAAAAATTCAAATGATATAAGATAAATAAGATTCAATCAGCAAACATGACTAAAAAGAATGAAAAGCTGTAGTTATTTTAAACGATATAGTTTTGGTTTTGTATTTATGACTATGAAGCCATGAAGCTTTAAAAATTAGTTTGTTCCTGAAAAATCAAATAATTTACTTTTTCTTATTTTAGTTTCTGGTTTAATTTTTATGACTTGAATTCAATTTTGTTAATTTTTTCTAATCAGTCAATATTTATGTTACTTTTCGTTCGCAATTTTTATATTATGTTTCGATTAATATTGTTCTTATGCATCATATTGAAGGAAAAACGTGTCAATGACCTCAAAAAAAACTTGATATTTATAAGTTTGATTTTAGAAATTTACCTGTTGTGTAATTTCTATTCTATAAAATATTCCAGATTTTTTTCAAAGGTACTGAAGTTAAAGAAAAATAGATTAGTTATTGGGGATTTACATGCAAAATACTGCGAAAATAATCCAGATAAATAATAGGGTCACTGCTGATTAATATATTCTATGAAATAGTATAATAAATAAATAATTTCATCTGGCCTAATTTTTTTAAAAGAACACGATATCTACGTGCGCGATGTTATATAGAAATCTGTAGTTCAAAACACTTAGATTTTTATCTTTACCATTAAAAATATTTGTAAAGGTAATGGAAAATTTGGACTGGTCGTTGATAGCTTAAATTTCTAGAATAAAAGCTAGGTGCTTCTATTAAGACATAGAAATCGTAATTATGAATTTAAACGGAATTGCTATAATATTTTAAGCGCATATTAAAAAAAAACTGCCTCTTTTTTGTTTTGGTGCAGTAAATTAAGTATATTAATCAATATTCATACATAAGTGACATCATTTTTTGATTGTAGGAAATCAATAATATCTAATTTTACTTGGGGCAATATAGTTGAGTGCTAAAAAGCTTGCGCTTTTATGGGTAGTCGTGGGTTATATTCCCTTCCGCCCCACTAATTTGTCATACAAATTTACCCTAAAGAAAGATACCTAAAGGGGGCGAAAAGTAACATACCAAAAAATAAATCTTAAAAACATATGTAAGTCAGAGAAATAAGAGGTTGTGTGTAAGTCGTTGAACTGTGCCCCAATATGGGAAAAGATCCTACACCGTTCAGCAAATATATAGGTAAGCGTAGAGTGTGGTTATATCTTGTACGCTTTGGCGATGAACAGTAGACAGAATATCATTACCTACACATAATAACTGATTCTCATGAAAAGGCCCAATCACGGCGATACCTAGTGAAAGGAAGCGCTGGAGGAGTCCCACAGGAAAATGCAGCAATTATGCAATAGTTTATATAAATATAAAGCGAACTTTCTAGAAGTAATAGAAATACAAAATTACTATATTAAAGTAAATTCGATTAGAATTATCTTTTCTTACTTTCTACAAAATTTATGGGCTCTTATAATTTTCCAGTAGATAAACACATTCATTCTAACTATTTTGTGGCTTTTTATATTTCAGACCTTGTAGAATAGTAGATTTTAAACACGAAAAATGATTTCTTTTAGAGATCTGCAATTAAAGACTATATGTTCTAAATTTCTTATGCCTTCCCCTTTCTTTTACGCACATAAAAATAAAATAAGGTTCCGAACATTTTGTCCAAATAAGCAACAGAAATTTAGGCATATGTACAGAGCCAAAATATTTTTAGTGGTTTTTTAAAAATATAATTATGTTTTCGAATTACATATTATAAGAAATAATAATTTACAGCTATATCTTTAATACTTTAGGGGTAAATTACGGACTAATAGTTCCATAAAATAGTTTTTAATATAACAAATAAAAAAACACAATAAATATTATTCACGCAAAAAATAGAATTTAAGTGTACTTTAGTGATTTAGTCAAATTTCTGAAAAAACATATATTAATAAGATTTCGAAACTGACTTAATGTTAAAAACCAACAAAGAAAGCGTTTTACTGCATAGTAAATTTTCTAAAATTTAAAAAAATAAAATTACATTTAAAGTGGTTTAAATATATTTTACCTTGTAACGTATGAAAAACCATTTATTTTATATGAATTTATAATCAAGTATGTGTTCTTTGTGCTATAGAGCTATATATTTAATCTTTTTTCATAAGTAGTTAAATTTATGGATAAAAATGTATGTTTAAGTTAAACCAGCTATCGCTGTTTTTACATTTCTACAAAATTTTATTGCGAAGCCTGCATAAAAATATCTTTGTCATATCCATTGAATTAGAAAATAATTATTATAAATTACATTGAATAGATATTATGTCATCTTTTTACGATGTGAAATGAAATTTGATTATATTTCATTAAAACTAATATTTTTATTATAAACATACGATTCAAACATAAAAAAAAATATTTTTTTAAGCATACATTTAAATACAGATAGAATATAACTTTTTTATTTACTAAAAGACTAGTGCCGTACTTAAAATTTGAAAGTTTAAAAAAAGATATCCACGTTGTTTTGACGTTTATAATATAAATTATTAATGAATTATCATTTATTATACGTTTATAAAACCCTATTCTTTACCTTCATATTTTTCATCTTCTAAATTATGACTTAAAAGATTTACTGGTGCGGATGTAGTAGATTTAGAGTGTGTATATCAGATCTGAATTCAAATGGAAAAAATGATTGCTACAAGAAATTAATCTGAAGAAATAGAAATATAGGGAGGAAATGTATTGATTCTTGCAGTATTCTTTCAAATATTTTACATTGAAGCGTGTCTTATTTTTATATTCCAGACATATCATGTTTTTTTGATTGAAATATTTAAAACAAAGTGAATAGATATAGTTTTGTGGTGATATATTTGTAAAATAATAATCTAATCGTTTTTTTATATATTTATCTTCCGTTTTTAACAAAAAATATTCAAAATATACGATCACAAAGTATCGATAGTGAGGTGTAATGTTTGTAGAATCCATTTGACTACTTATAAAGATACTGCGAATAATATTACAGAACTCCAAATTATTGATTTTGCTCATTTTAGGAGCCTTTTCAGCCTGTGATGTGCTGTAAAAGACATCAATGAGTATATATATAACCATTATTTTTAATCTACCGCATAGTTTGTTGTATATTTTTGGGTGTTTTGAATATCGATATTTTTTTGATCTAACTAGCATGTATTTCATATAATTTATATTTTTAAACATTTTTAATTCAGCCATGACATCTTCTATATCTTTTTTTATATTGATATTCGCTATTTTATCAAGTGATTCACGAATATATTTATCAGAAAAGTCAATGCCGTTTAACGATGATAATGTTATTTTTTTACTTTTTGATAAACTAATGCAACTTGACAAATAACATCTTACAGCATTCCTCACATATTCCATATCAAAATTCTTTTCTTTTTGCAAATGTGATATGAATTCTTGCGTATATATAAGAAAAACATTGTCACCGTGATAATCCAGTTTGCAAAAATGAAGGCAATTTTTTTCCAATACATGCCCTTGAAAAAAATTTATGAATTTTTCTGCTGATTCTTTGAGCTCATCAAATTTTGATACCCTTAGCAAATTATCCTTATCCGCCTTTTTATCTGACTTACAAATATTTTTTATAAAATAATTAAAGAACTTATTCAATTCAGCCAAAAGGACATAATGCCACTTTGCGCTTCCGGATGGATTCATTTGAATGCTTAACACGAAATTTATACGCGGTTTCTTTCCAATATATATGATTTGTTCATGATCTCCAACTTTTGCCAATGTATCATCATATTTTTGTGTATAACTGATATCGTCTAAATAGTAAATTTCATCTTTAATCATCAGAAGTCCGTCTTTATCTATTTCTACATACTTTTTGCCATCTATTTCTATAAAACCGATAAAATCCGATTTCATGTTGATATATCTATTTTCTTCTATGTCTATATGTACTTCTATATATTTTTTCGATTCTATTTCATACGAAAAATCATAGTGATTTTCCACTAATTTAACCCCTACACGTTTATGATTCTTAGTAAACTTGTCTTTATTTTCTGTCGTTTTATTTTGAGTACTTATGCTTGTGTTCGTGGGATTCTTGTTATTCATAGGTCCTATTTCAATTTTTGAAAGTCTTGTATCGGAGAATTCATCAAAGTAGCTGATGTAAAGATTTGAATTATAATTATGGTAATCGATTTGTGACATATTCAATTCCTCTTTATATATTTCTATTGTTCCTTTCCTCGATTTGAACAACTGTTTAATGATGTATATTGTTTTAATTTTACTAATATGGCTGTAATGGGCAGACATAAAATCACCCACTGATTTGTGCTTTTTATTATTAAAATCTTTTGAATGGGGCCTAAAAATATAAAAATTATCTTGTTTATCTAAAAATACTTTATGCTGTTGCCTCGTATTTCTTGGTTGCATTGATAAACCACGAGTTTTTTCTACAACAGCCAAATTATCACCATTTATTTTATTTTCTGTAAATTTTTGTATTTTTAAAGCTTTATCGTAATTATTTAAATTGTCCAAAACCTTTTCGTGTTCGTTTTCATCAATTTCCATGAGTTCATCTGGTAGTTCAACCATGTATTTCATATTCAACATTTCAGATTCCGTAAAATACGTGCCTTTCAAAATTTTTATATTGAATACATAAACTAAGATTCGACTGATCATCTTCATGGCTCATAAAAAATTTAAATTAAATAGATAAAATTTCTAAATATAGAACTGATAAAATATATTTTCTTATCTTAATCATAGCAACATTTCTTTTCTTAAGTCTAAATCTAAAATATTTAACCAAATCTTTCAATAAACAATGTTTTTATATTTTTTTATGGAATTTTGATTCATACTATCATCTTCAAGATGTAATATTTATATTGCATTTGATGGAATCTTAAGTGATTAAAATATTTTCACATCACATGATTACATTAGATGATCCCTCTAGAAATAAAATATTCACGTAATCATGACATTAGAGGGAAGCGTAATATTGTATAAACATTCATATAGCCAATATATCTTTGATAATTACTCAATAAAAAACAAGTAAAATCATAAATACTTTAAAAATATAGCTAAATATCTTAAAATAATTTCTTGAATTAGATTAAAACATATAAAAATATAAAATTAGAAGTCATAATAAGAATTGTAAAATGCTACAAAAAATTAGATCTAAAATTATTTAGCTATTAAGTACGACTTTACCATAATATTGCTTCGATGTATTTTTAAATAATTTTATTCATTTCCATTAAGTTTCTTATTTGATTCACAGGCACCAAATAATCGATGTTCTTAATTTAAATATATTGAAAGGCTTCAAAATAAAAAGTTAATTTATGCTAATGTGTTTTTTTATGAGGTCTAAACATCCCTATTGTATATTGAAATTCTTAAAAATATACTAAGTTTAATATCAGATGTCTGTTTGGCAACAAAAAAACTGTTATTGTGTCCTTGAAATTTCATATGGACGTTTGCATTTTATTTCGATTGTTTGCTTTGTTTTTTAGCTGGATTAAATAATAACAGGATTAAAAACTTAATAAATAAAGGTTTTTTTATAAATTTAAGCTAAATAACACATAATAACACGATGCACAGGCTTAACATATATTTTAGTTCTTGTTATAAGAATGATTTTTTATCATGTATTTTGTGTTCTCCTTGTAATATATTGTGTGTAAAATTCGTCAAAAAGAAGTAACGGTATAAATTTGAGTATGTTGATTTGGTAACGCAACGCAATCCCCATCTTGATACTAATATATTCGAATCTTCTCCTTGTGTTTAAAAAATGATTTTAATCGTTTTAGCGCCACAGTTATGTGTATTTTATAATTTGAATTCTCTATTTTACCATAAATAGGTATTAAGGGTTTGCTGTATCTTATGCTGCTGATGAGCATTAAAGACTAGTTTTGTAATTAAAAATACCCATGCTTGCTAGAAATTCGAACCTTTAATTGTTTAAAATGAATCTTCTAGGCATATTTGATTGCCAAATTACAGTCGTTATAAATATGTCACATTAGTAATAAGTATGGTTTCTAACATTATGCAAGTATATTACAAATTTTAATTAAATTCAATTTAAGATTTTCGAGAAAAATATACTGATTAAACTTTTGGTATAAAATTAAACAAGATTGGAAAATAGAAAAATAAATACAAAAAACAATAGATTTTAATTCCATTTAATTTTCAAGGCACAGGCAAGTAGTAAAATAGAAGAAATCCAAGTAATAAAGAGTTAAGACGCCACCTACCCAAGCATCGAATACAAATTCTAAAAAACATACTTCCATAAAATATTAATAGCATTCAAGAATCTAATGAAATGATTTTACACGCTTCAAGCGTACCCGCGCAAAATTTTTAATAGTAAAATAGTTTTTAAAACATAGGTATATATACAGCTTCCCTTTATAAAAAAAAATAAAATGTAATTCTTTTAGATAAAAGGAAAAAAAAATAATGATATAGAAATTTTGATCTAAAAATTCAGTTATAATCAAAATCGTGGCTATTACATACCATAAAAAAATTTAGATCAGAAGAAGATTGTTAAGGATCTACATTTTTTAACCAATAAATGTATTTAGAGGTTAGAAATATTAAAATATAAAGTTTAAAGAATCTAAGAACGCGATATTTCACAAATTAATAATAAAATCTCGGTATATTTTACAGTATAGAAAATACAGTACCAGTGTGTATTACTCATAAAATAGAATTTAAATAGCCGAAATCCCAAAAAGCTTCAATTAAATCAAAATGACTATAATAAAAAGGAGAATGTACATCAAAATAATAATATTAAAAGGACAGAGATAAAAATACAAAGTTTTTGAAACAAGTCGGGATAATCTAATCAACGTATACTTAAGTAAGAATCAAGTTCACGGAAGAAAAAATTTAAAACCAAAAATGAACATAAAAGCTCAAAGATACAGAAATTAAATCGGCTTATATAAATTTATGCATTTATAAATTTTAAGAAACGATATTTACAGATATAGAAAAGCTGATCGAGTCATATTACAAAAAATTTGAGCTTCAGCGTGCAAATTTTAAATTTGAATGAAATATAATGCAGTTTTATAGTTCGATAAATATATGGAAAAAACCAAAATGATCACTTCTGAAAATACATAATAAGAATGTGGTATTGAATTTACCGGAAAAAATTGAAAGTCATCAATTTGAAAATAACTTTAGAGAGTCTATGAGAGGAAAATCACTGAAATGCATTTTTTTAATTCTAGGAATTTGAAAATTAAACAAATGAATCGACGGGAAGATTTCTTGTATAATAGAATGTACAGCTTCTTTATAGTAAACATTTCCCGCTTTAAATCAATATATTTTTTATTTTATCACAGATAGATTTTTAAGCGGAAAAATTATAAAATAAAAATTTTAAGAAAGACTTACCCTCATTTCGAAAAAATTTGTGAAGAAAAAATTATAATTCGGGCTAATAGCAAATATCTATTTTCTAAATCGAACCAAAAATTATAATAGAAATGCTTCAATTCTAAGAGAAGTTGCAGCTTCTACTGTTAATTTTATTTGGTATGTACGCTGGGCAAAAGAAGCCAAGAGTGATGGCAGATAGAAAAATACATAAATTATGGTTGGAAGTCTTTATTAGAGTAAAGTATATGATTCAGCCCATATAACTATATAAATTCATGTTAGAAAAACTTAATCTTCTAGTGTATTCATGTTTCCATATGCGCATAAATTATTAAACCAAAAATTTCGTTAAGTATAAAAACAAAAAAATCATAAAAAATCTTATTAACAAGGGTAAACTACTGATTTATAATTCACAATCATCTTTTTTTCCCATGGATTCTTTAAGCGCATTAAAATACCAATAATCATTTTTAGTTATGTAACGTTGATAACTCTTCTTACAGAAAAACCACTTGCTATTGATGGATTAATAAAAGCTTGTCTCTGAATATCCAAAAATCTACGATTAAGACAGGAGAAAAGCTTGGTTTTTTATATTCTATAGGATAAAAAAAACGAATAAATTTAATTATAAACAAATAATATCGTATGAACCAGTTTTAATTTCTTCTAAAGGGCAACTTCGATTTAAATATATTTGAAATTAGAAGATATTAATTTTATGAAAAAGAGGAAAAAATTTCAGAATTTAAAACGATATTATTTTAATATTTCTAGTTTGCCCAAAACAAGCCTTATCAGCCCAAATCTACTCGAATCGTTTAAAGAACATGTAAAATCACTTATAAATGCATAAAATTATTCTTTAAGTATTATCAAGCCACTTGAAGAATATATTATTTTGAGGTTAAGTTTTAGAATAATGATATATTCATTTACAGCTTGCAATCATGGAAAGACTATTAAAGATATATAAGGAAAATAACATCTCATATCGTATATTAGCGTTAAAAATTTTTATTTTTCAAGACATTGATCTCTGTTAAAGAAATATCACAAAGAAGAGCAGCAATAAATAAAATATCAGAATGAATAAAACGCACCTTTGTCCAATAATAATTAAAATTTTATAACTAAGTATGATTTAGACACCCTATGCATCGAATCTATTAAAAAAACTATAAAAAAAGAAATATTAATGTGAAAATACAATGATAAATAATTGCATTACGACTTGTTTCTATTTAGAATAATTTTATTTTTAATATAGCTGGATAGTCAAGTTTCCAGTAAATTCTTTTATGTGATCGAAACAGGTCTTGTATCTATGATGATAAATATATATGAAAGTTTATGTGGTGGAAAGAAAAGAAGTTCAGAAAATTTTTAATATAATACAATTTTGTAAAATACTTGAAAAATACCAAATATTGCAAATAAAATTTTGGCACATGACTATAATCACTAAAATTTCAATTTACACATGGTAAAAATATATATATTTGTGTATATCTAAATATTTAATTTTAAAAAGGAATAAAAATATTTCGCAGACTTTGGATTTCCAAAAAATAGAAACTCATCGTTTATTTTTTGAATTTTCATAGCACTTTAATTTATTTTACTGTTGATACGTTTTCAAATCCGGACTTTTTTATATAAAACTTGTAAAAAGGAAAAAACCCAACAAAGAAACCAAGATGCAAAGAATTTCACGACTTTATATAATAAACGCACCTGTAATTTTTACTGTTGAAAAGGGATTGAAAGGTTCATTATGCATATCTATGGAATATTAAAAAAAATTGAAATTATTTACGCGATTTAAAACAATTGCTTGATGATGTTATCCAAATCTTAAAAAACTAATTTTAAAATGTCTTAACTTACAATTTAAAAAAGCTAGACTTTCTCAAAGGTGAAGCAGATTAACGTAACAGCAAGTTTAAACTTTATTATGTTTATAGTATGTAAAACTGCAGTTTGAAATATTCTTTATTTACACGCAATTTTATGTATTATTTCAGAAAACATTTTTAATTTCAATTTCTTCGTAAACAAGTCTAAAATATTTATTAAATATCCTAAAATGTATTTTTTATATTCTAATATAATATTAATTTTAACTTTATCATATATAAAGAGATTTTATCTCCATATTTTAAATTTAAAAAAAATTATAATCGATATTTTACAGCTTTCAAAAATTATTTATTTCGCTGTGATTTATTTTTTATAATTTTGCATTTTCAAGGCTATTTTAATTAATTTTGAAATGTTTGATGCTGGAAAGGGGGTTTAATTTTTTCGGCCCCAATATTTATGATGATCTATAAGATAAATAAAATACATATAGAAGGGTAAATGTTCTGTTATTATAATAATAAAGGTTTTTATAGCTATAAATGTAAAAATTGTAGTTTTTAGAAATTTTTTTCGCGTTAAACAGGATTACTCGATATTTAACTTTTTTTTAAAGAAAATATTTAGTGTTTTTTAATATTTTTTACACTAAAACTATTTCGTAATTTTTTAATGAAATAATGAAGTTTTACATATTTTTACTTATATTTATCTTCAAACTCTCTAAAATATTTTAAGAAAGGGCATAAGTTCTTTATTTTTCCTTTTAATTATCTACAAAATTTTATATAATTTATATGAAAGGGTAATTTTTACTTTATGTACTTTTTACTCTATATAATAATGACGATTGGTAAATTTTTACTTTTTGTGCTTTTTACTCGATATAATATTATATGAAAGGGTAGTTTTTACTTTATGTACTTTTTGAACTATATAATAGTGTACGAAGGGGTAATTTTTACTTTTTGTGCTTTTTACTCGATATAATATTGTATGAAAGGGTAATTTTTCTTTTTAATTAACTTTATACCCTATATAATATTGTAAGAAAGGGTAGTATTTGCCCCATTTTATCTTTTAAACCCTTGTATTAAACTCTTTAAGGTTTTGTGTATTTTATTACATTATTCTCTGCAAAATTCTTTGAAAGAGTGATGGCATATACCTTTAATTTCCTCACCTGTATTTTTTTCGATTGCCATCAAGTTTTCCATTTCGTTTTCATCTACGAGTGACACACAAACGCCTTTCAATCCGAATCTTCCAGCTCTTCCGATCCTATGGAGATAGCTATCAGTTTCTTTTGGGAAATCAAAATTGATAACGACGTTAATTTGCGGGATATCGATGCCTCTTGTTATGAGGTCGGTAGCTACCAGTATTCTTGAAACATCATTATATTCGTTATTACATATTCCTCCGTGGTCTTTAATTTGTTTTCCGTCCGTTGAGAATCTGTGAAATATTGCTTTACGTTCTTCATTTATCATTTGGCTGTGGAAGAAGAATGCGCCTATGCCCATTTCGATCATTCTTGCTCCTAATGTTTCAACGGTGTTTATATTGTTGCAGAATATTATTGCTTTATTTATTTGGAGAATTGATAGAAGGGTTTTTAGGCAATGCAGTTTTTTTTCTTGGTCTACTCTTACGTAGTGTTGTGATAATCCTTTTAGGGTTAGTTCTGGCATTAAGTTTAGCATTTGTGGGGTGTGTAAGTCGTTTGATATGAAGTGAGAGATGGAGGTTGGGTATGTTGCTGAAAATAAAAGAATTTGTTTGGTTGGTTTCCATTTTTTTATTTTAATGTCTCCATTATGCATATTCTTTTCATTATTAGTATTTATACCACTATTATGTATATTATCATTATTGTGATTGTCATCGTTGTTTGGATTATTAGTATCTTTATCATTGTTGTTATTACTATTATTGTTGAGATTATTGGTATCTTTATCATTATTATGTATGATATCATTATTGTTAACACCATTATTATTAAGATTATTAGTATTTCTACTACTATTATGTATGAAATATTCCTGTTCAGCATTATATATTGTATTTTTGCCATTATTATGTATATTATTGGTATCATTATGATTACGAATATCACTTCCAATAAAATTATTTTCGATTTCGATATTTCTGGAGTAATCAAAATTACTTTCACTATTATTATAGTTTCTATTGTCGTTAAAATCATATACAAGTCTTCTGATACTTTTATAATACTCTCTCGAAAGTATTTTATCAGCCTCATCAAAAACCAAAATCCTTAATTTTTCAACATCAATAATATCTTTATTAGCAAGATCGAATATTCTTCCAGGTGTTCCGACAATAATAGAAACACCTTTAGATATTCTTATGATGTCATCAGAATAGTTTGATCCCCCTATTGTTGATATTATAGAAATATAATCAGGAGCCACTTTTTTAAATATTCTGGCAACTTGTAGAGCGAGTTCGTGTGTTGGAACAAGAATAAGGGCAAAATTATTTTGTTGGAATTTTTTTCTGTTTCTTTGTGTCTTGATTGAATTGTAAATTTCCATTATTCTATCTATTATTGGAACTATATAGCTGATTGTTTTTCCTGTACCGTTCTTGCTTCGTACAACTATATCAAAAAATGGTCTATCTATGCTTTCTCTTATAAGTTTTTCTGTGTTCGTTGTGTTTTTATCATAATTATTGTTTTTTTTTGAAATATTCAAACTGTTTTTCGTTAGCTTCTCAGAATTTGTTGTGTTTTTAGTGGGAATATTGGTACTATTTTTTTGTTCAGTACAATGATGGGCAGTATTTTTTGTATATTTGTTTAATATTTTTGGGATAGATTTTGTTTGAACGGGTGAGGGGTATTTATAGCCTTGCGACCTTAAAATAGAACAAAGTTCTTCACAAATGCATAATGATTCCCAAGATACATCTTCTGTTTGACTAACATCGGCTGTTCTTTTACCTTGGGGTTTTATATCCGAAATAAGATTCAGACTAAAACGAGATGATGTGGCTTTTAATCTATTTATTAGATTTCGAATTGCATCTTCATTTTCTTTATCTCCCCCCTCGGAATTTCTTTCTTTGGTATTTGTACTTCCGAGATCCGTGATTTCTGTATTTTGACTTTGCAAATTGGCTTTTTTTGTAAATGCACCTTCTAAATTTGTACGTGATGATATTGCATCATTTTGTAAAGCGGTTTCAATTAAATTTTGGCCTTTTAAAATTGTGGGTTTCTTGATTATTTCTTTTATGCGTTGATCAAAAGATTTTTCTTGTGAAGAATCACTGTCATCTTCATTTCCATCATTATTGTTTATTTCAATTGTATTAAAATCACCTAAATTGTTTATTTTATTATTACCATTATAGTTGCTATTATAACTATCATTATCAATCACATTGTTATTATTACTATTCGTTTTATTATTATAGCTACTTCTGTTATCATTAGTGTTGTTACTATTATTGCCTATCGCATTGCTATTATTAGTATTCCTTTTATTCATATAGCTGCTATTGTTATCATTAGTGTTATTACTATTATCGCCAATCACATTGTTATTATTAATGTTCGTTTTATTATTATAGCTGCTATTGCTATCATTAGTGTTGTTACTATTATTACCTATCGCATTGTTATTATTACTATTCTTTTTTTTCATATGGCTGCTATTGCTATCATTAGTGTTGTTACTATTATTATCTACCACATTGCTATTATTACTATTCTTTTTATTCGTTTTATTATTATAGCTACTTCTGTTATCTTTAGTATTATAACTATTATTGTCAATCACATTGTTATTATTACTATTCTTTTTTTTTATTGTCTCTTTAGAAGATCCAGTATCACCTATTTCATTTATTTTTTTATTCCTAACATCATGATTCCTATTGCTATTTCCTTTAATATCTTGATTTTTGTTACTATAATCTCTTTTAATGGTTCTATTGTTTTTCTTTGTACTATTTTGTATGGCATCATCCGTATCGCCTTCCAATTCGTTTCTATATTTTTTCTTTATACTATTATGTATTCCTTTATCGGTACCTTCTTTTGATTCTTTTCCCTTTTGTGCATAATTAAGTTTTGAACCATCCTCTCTACCATAGAAACTATCATTCGATTCATTCTTCTGGCTTTTGTCAGTGTACACAACATTCTCTGATCCTAAATTTTTACTTGAATAATTTCTACCACCCAAATCATTACAATCTAAATCCTTAGATCCATGCAGTTTCGATAAAACAGTCTCACGTACTTTATTTCGAAATCCAAAGGACTTATTCATCTCATCTTCTTTCTCTCTACCAATTTCTTGACCATCATTAATTTTTTTATTGGAAACTGTACCTTCTCCTGTAATATCATTTTGCGTCAGATTACTATCTAAATTCTTGTTATGCATTATGTCTTGGGGCTCAAATCTCAAATCCTGTTTCATTTGGGTGAATTTTGAATCCATGCTTAAATTTTTTATTGTCGCATATCATTTGATGAAATTAAATATATTAGTATCTCATTGTTATTAACAAAAATTCAAGCAAAAAAAAATTTTGGATAAATTATTTTCATTTTAAAATAAAATGCTTAAAAAATGGAATTCAAAAGGTCAAGGAGATTGTGTATTCTTTTTTAGTATATTTTATTATATTGATATAAATAACTATTTCAATTTACTTCTTCAATTTATAGTTCCATCATTGCACAGATACACTTTTAATAAAAATTTTAGTCTTTTTGTACATTTTATTTAATCGATATATAACTGTACTAATTTTAATTCTTCAATTTATGATTCTATCATTGTACAGATACATATATAGTAAAGGTTTGTGATGATATAAATTTTAGTCTTTTTGTACATTTTATTTAATCGATATATAACTGTGCTAATTTTAATTCTTCAATTTATGGTTCTATCATTGTACAGATACATATATAGTAAAGGTTTGTGATGATAAAAATTTTATTCTTGTGTTGCATATTTTATACAATTGATTTATAAATATGTTAACTTTCATTTTTATTATATAAACATCAATATTCGTTTATTTTGTTAATTTTCATTACATTCTAGCTATCAGTCGAATAAGATAATTATATAGCATTGAAAAAAACTATTAAGCATAAAAAAGTTATTTAATTATATTTGGAGCATGTATGTTGATATAATTATCAAAGTTTAGTTTGTCATAGAATCTATTATGTATTGCCTTCCCATAATTTTTATGAATTTATTCATCTGTATTGTTTTTCTTATATGTAATTTTCAAATTTCCTTCTTAAAAAAATGAATTGTTTGAAATCTGTATTTATCCGTTTGGATTTTATAAGTATTTTTTGGCATAATTAGGCTCAGTAAATAAAGCCTCAGTATATTATGATAGTCTATCATCCATATATTATAGAAAACTGTGCATGTGAGGTATCATACGCTTAAATAAAAATATATGCATCTTAGAGACATTGAAAACTATCGGGAAAAAAATTATAAAAAATTTATATATTTTCCTGTTATCTCGAATCAGTAATCATACGACAATTACAATCGAAAAATGTATTATGTGAGAAAAAAATTATATCTTTCGCTTTTATCTCGAATCTGTAATAATACAATAATTTAAAATCAAAAAATGTATTATGTGAAGAAAAAATTAAAATAAAATATTTATATCTTTTGCTTTTATCTCGAATCTGTAATCATACGGAAATTTAAAATCGAAAAATGTATTATGAGATGAAAAAATTAAAATATTTATATTTCGCTTTTATCTTGAATCAGTAATCATATGGCATACAAAATCAAAAAATAAATTATGTGATAAAATTCTAAAAGATACATTGATTGAACTAAAACAAATTTATCTAAAAATTATCAAATATATTTCTCTTCTTTTAGAAATATAAATAATATCGGTTTATAAAGAAGCCTTTGTTCATTTTTCTTTCGATATCGCAAAAATCAATGTTTTTCTTGTGTAAATACCTTTAAAAATATTTATATTTTTTATGAATAAGTTTACTTTACTTTACTTTGAATGCTCTTTATATCAAAGACACAATAAAAAGTAATTTTTTACCAGTAAATCATAAAAATCAAATACAAATATTTAATAATTATACCACCTGCAAATTTCTTAAAATAAAATTGCTGTTCTAATAAAAAAATATTTTTAAAACAGCTGCAAAAAAAAATGTCTATTTATTTTAATCTATTTTTATCCCTGTTTTATAAATGATTTTTTATTACCCTTATTATTAATTGATATCGCAAGATGATTTTTTATTTTGAAATAAATGTTTTTTAAAATTAATTTTAGTTATAATATCCTGTGATTCATTTTTATACCGTAAAATTATATATGTAAATGAAAAAGTTATACCCAAATATCATCTAGGTATTCAAATCTTGAAAAAAATTAAAATTCACTGCGAATTTTTTTTTTAATGAATCAAATATTTTTACTGAATTTATCTTTGTTATATTAAATTACTTTCTTTATTAGCGAACAAAATTTATTTTATATTGCAGAAAAAAAAAATTTTAGGGTTTTAATGTTAAATACTGATGTTTTATGATCTTTATTTATGTTTCAGGTTTTATAAACGCAATAAAAACCTTTTTATCAAAAAGTAGAAAACTCAAAGAACTAGTATTTGATACAGGCTATTATTGGTATTTGTGGAATTTTATTATTAATATTTTAGACATGTTATCATTAGTAGATGTGGCATTAAATTATTCATGTTTGAGACATGTTATTATTTATATTCGAGGCTTTTTATAAATAGAATTTGTTATATTTTGATGCGGGTGTTTAAGAATTATTATTATTAGTATCTGAAGCATGTTTTAGCTGGTTTTTGAGATTTTTTCATATTGGTCTTTGACGTGTAAAAAATTTTAAAGGTGTTTTTAATAAACTCAAATGCATAATTAATGTCAGTTTGTAGTATTTAAAAAAACCATTTATCAAACTACGAGATAAAAACAAAATTGCTGCATTTTTGTTAGCTATACAAAGCATAAAATCTTATCCATTATAAATAAGGTTTTTAGTGCGTGATTTCTGCCTTGTGGTCAGATTTGCCCGTTTATACCAAATCTCTATCTTTAGCTAATTTATTTCTCATATGAATATTTAGGCTACCACGTAAATAATATATTAAATGTTTTTTTTGCAAAATCTAATCTATTTTTCATAAATTATTTTTTCATGAATACTTTGAATAAATATGATTTGCAATTCTAGATTCTGTCCAAGTTATGGCAAAAAAAATAACAC
Organism: Rhyacophila brunnea; assembly: GCF_057557595.1. NCBI lineage: Eukaryota > Metazoa > Arthropoda > Insecta > Trichoptera > Rhyacophilidae > Rhyacophila > Rhyacophila brunnea. The sequence goes on from NW_028232787.1 coordinate 92,944, forward strand.
ATTTGAGGCGTTTAGGTTTTTAAAATCTGAATTTTGATTTTTCGATACTAATTTAGTCAAAAAATATAATTGTTTATTTAACATAATAAGCAATTTCATAACTGAACTTTTTTTTAGATTCTAGTTTTAATTGTGGTAAAAGAAAAAATATATTTAATGTATTGAAAATATTAATATGTTTCAGAACTAAACTTTTTTTTTATATTCTAGTTTTAACTGTAGTAAAAGAAAAAATATATTTAATATATTGAAATTTTTCAGAACTAAATATTTTTTTTATATTCTATTTTAATTCAAGTTAAAAAATATATTAAATAATTGTAATTTTTAAAATCAGAATTTTTTATTTTAGATTCTGATGTAGCGAAGATAATACATTAAATCTAGATGAAAAACAGAAATATATCAAAATTATTTCTACGTTCATTTTTAATCTTATCAATTCTGCAATAGGCAACATAAATAAAATAACACTAAGTAGATATTAATTGATGCATCAAAAATTAAACAATATGCACATTTTTTTATTTTATATAATTGTTTATAACTGCCAAAATTCAAAGACTTCCATTTCGAATGGTTTTTCTAACTGCAATTATGTGTAATTTAGAAATTAACTCGATGATAAATTATCTATGGTTTTTATGAATGACAAAAGCACGCATACTTAAAAAAAACAATTGCTTACTTTGAAATAATATTTAAGGAAAAAATTATGCGTGCAACAAATTATAATATTTATGTAATTATATTGTGATCTTGATCTATGAATAAAAATATCACTTCCATTTATATAATTTAATGGAAATATAAATCTGCTCCAAATTTAATGCTTAAAATATATATTTTAATACACATGAAGTGATAGATATAATAAATTTCATCATTCATTTAACAGAATAGTTTTTGAATAATTGGTTATTATAAAACTTATAACGGAAACTGTGCATTAAAAATTATAAGGTTGAATAACATCTAAAAAATGCCGAATAATTTACTATTTTATATGATAATAATTATACTGCTACTTAGCTATGGCTGTGGAGTCTTAATCATTACAATTATATATATCAATATGATTATCTCCATTCTTAGAAACAATTATCGATATATCTTGATCACAGATATTAGTCCAAATAAAAATAAATAATATCATTAATGATCTACAAAAAAATGATTATCATTGTTTTAATATATCATCTATAAATTAAAGACACTTATTCACAACTGTCAACCTAAAAATCCGAAACAAAACGATGTTTCTGCCACCACAATAAAACATATATAATTTAAAAATTATTTGGAATATAGAAATGAAAATAATAAGATCCTCATTTTCTCTTATCTATTTAATATCGAACGTTTCATGTTTCTTCGGTAGTTGGGGCGGTTGGGATAGATATAACCCATGGTCCAAAAAAGCACCTTCTGAACTTGATGTCGCTACTGCTAGAGTCGAAGCAATAAAAGCGGAAAGAATGGCAACTGAAGCCGCCATAAACAATCAAATGGATTCTATAGCTCGAGATGCAATGATAAAGGCTGAAGCCGACAAAATTAAATCCGCTAGTTCAGCAAATTCTATGATGTCTCGATCTTATAAAAGCTCAAGCTCGATGGGAATGTCTGGTTCTTATGGTGGCAGTTCTGGTAGACCGTTTTCATATAGCTAAATTGTAATCTATGCTTTATGATTAAATATACGCGAAAATTTATTTTATTGTCTCTATTATAAATTTTCAACTTGATAATACATTTAAATATAAAAAGCTTATATTCTTGTTGTGAAACAACAACATTTAATTGATTATTGGAAGGCTTTTGAATTAATTTTTTATCCTATCCATAATATATTTTGTTTTCACTTTTTAAATTTATTCATATTTTAAAGTATTTTTTTTACTGAGCTAGAAAATGTCGCACTTCTAATATCCCGGCACTCTTTTAAGTTGGAGCACTGATTTCATACATTACAACATTCTCAACGATCCAAAAAATCTCTATGAACAATTTAAAATGTGTAAAACTACAAAATTGTATTTTTGAATAATTTTTTTGTCAAACTTGAAAAATTATAATCTATTCTAGATGTTTTATTTGTATTTAAATATTTTAATTTATTCAAATTCTTTCTTTGTCTGATTTGGTTCTTTTCTCGCATTTTCACTTTCTTTTCCTGTATCCATATAGTTTAAAAAAAATTAATATCCTCTTAATTATCTAGTTTCTCTATTTTGGCGTTTCTTTAAGTCAAATTTACTATGAGCAGCTTTTACTTTCATGTTTTCTGTTTTGTTCCAGATTTTATGTTTCATTTTAAAATAAAATAAAAATTTTTAATGGTTTTAAATGTCATATTTGTTGATGAAATATCAAGATTTGTTTTATCAAAACTAATTTTTGCCATTTTCTTTGTAATAAATATGTTCTTGGCCTAACTTCACAAGAAGCATTAATATATTCATTCTTAACGCCTCTAATCTATAGTTTTTTGCGGGAAAACATCCAATTTATAAAAAAACCCGAGTAAAATTGTCTCAAATTTATATTATATCATTTTAAGGACTGAGTAAGACTCATGTTGTTTCTTTGTAAAACTATATGTTTTTTAAGCCAGAAAAATTACTTTATCTCCCATGAATTGATGCTATATCAACAATCAATATTTGTTGTTAAGATACATTATTATACCGGATATTCAGACTCTTTTGTGATATTTTGATTTAAATATTTTTCTATAAATTTATGTTCATAAAATATCTCGAATTCCCTTTTTTTATTTATTATAAAGGAGGAAAGTTCCTTCGTGTAGCCCTAGAAATTTAATTACTGTATTTTTATGGTTTATAATCTTAATCTTCTGTAATTTTAATGTGGGTATTTACTTTTCATAAATATATTAATATGATACCGCACAATTAAAATTCAAGATGTTCCTATTATAAATTATCCTGATATGTGTTTCTGAATTCAAACAAAAACAACCGCTGTTTGAATCACAGCTGAAAGCTTTTTCATCATTAAATTTTTAAATATTTTAAATTTCTTGATTTTATATAAGCACCCGTGGCTGCTATAAAAATTCTAATTTAACATTCTGAAAAGTCTTGCGACATTTTTGGCGATTAGCTATGTTTTTTTGATAGAAAAACTATGTAAATAATACACAGACTAAATTAGAATATTTTCTAAAGGATTTATTGTTTGAATTTTTCCTTTAATTTAGTATTTCAATATGTAATTAAAGCTGCTTAAATATTTTTTTAAACTTACTGTCCCTTCACAAATATTAAACTTTTGTTCTGTTGTAACCTTGATTCTTCCAACTTTCAGGAAATTCAAAAACTGGATTTATTTTATTCAAATTTGTAGGATTACAGAATTTAAAAATATAGCGTCTTTAGAAATATACAAGTTTATCTATTTACTTTGATCAAATTTTTTAGTTCTTATAATTTATCAATAATCATAAGCGGAATTATAAATTTAAATTGAACTATCTTTACAGGTTTAAACCATTAATATATAATATATAGAAAAGTATACAATACTGATTTCGTAACTTTTAACAATATTGTCGTATATAATATATAATTATAGTACCCTGGAAGGATACTATGAACCAATCTAATAAACAGTACTAAAACGACAAATATTATGCAAAAAAACAATTTTCACCCATAAACTATACACGAAACGGTCATAGATATGTTTAAACCGTTATGTATGGGCTCCATTTTTTAACAGCAAATGCCGAAGATTTGAATGGTGTTTATATAAATGATTTTATTTCAAAATCTTTATAATATGCAACTGATTGTTGTTTTTATTTTTATTATCGCTGTATTTTATCAATATCCTTTGCGTTTTATATGGCATTATATTCAAGATAAAATCTAAAAACATTTGACGACAGAGTCAATTTATATGCATATAAAATATATTAGTTACTAGAATTCTGATTTCTATTGATTTTTAGCTAACTAAAAAAAACTTTAAGTGTGTTTTATTGATATGTAAAATTTTATTTTATAACCCATATGATCATATTTTAAACCCATCTACAATCACACTCTAAAGTTTAATAATTTTACATTAACAAAATATCTGTCAAATTCATATTTGAAATCTTATTATGAAAAATTAATATTGTAGTATGTTTTGAATAGTTGCAATCATCTATTGAGAATAAGTATTGTTGATATTTATTATTCACATATTTTATGAATTTCACACATAATCCAATAATATAAATCCTTCAAACTATTATGGGCTAGTAAATGTATTAAAAACCCACTATCATATTACGAGATTTTTATTAACACTAAGTTATCGCACGAATATTTTGTAAATAATTTCGCTTCAGATCAGAATATCTATAGTACCCTTGTTCATAGACTTATAGTTCATAGTATATAAAACTTATCCTAAGTTAGAGGTCCAAGTCTCTTATTTTATTCCAAGAATATTAATTTTCACTATTTTTTTAAGACATTTATCTGAATTTTAATGTTAATTTTGATATTTACACCCTGTTTCTATAATATATCTGCATATATAAACGTTCCCGATACAATAAGGGGTCCCACTTTGTAATACATCTATTTTGGTAGTTTATTTATTTATGTTACTTCGTTGTGCAAAAAAAAGGATTGAGTGATGTCTTAAACTTCATTTTTAAGACAAAGAAAGCATTAATATGCTTAAATATCCGATAAGAAAAATTAATAAGATTTTAGTTTTAAGCATTTTTTACTTATTTCACATTTTTTAATATTAAAAAATTTCAAAGCATAATGGATACAAAAAATACTAAAACTGTAAATTAATTATAAAAATCATGTGGCAATTATAGCATGTTCGGTGGTATTTATTTCATTAAGGGGCATAATAAAGTTTAAACATCAAATACCATAAATCAATAGCATGTGTGTATTTTAACTTTTATAATTCTCTTTTTATTTTAATATCATGATGAATTTCCACTTTTTATATTCATTTTAATCTTAAACCATCACTTTTTATATAAATTTGGCGCATATCAATATTTAGCTCCGTTAGGAAGATATTTCTTATCAAATTGAATATTTTGCAAAATTTTTGTGGGTATATATTAAAAACACGTTGTTCATATTATATAATTTATTAAAATTTATTATCTAGATTTGTTTGTTATGACAGCGAAATACAAAAAAAACGGCCGATCTAAATTCACAAACCTTTGATTCAATATTTATATATTATCAAATATAATCATACGATTTTTATAACAGGTTTATATGTTCTTAAGGCATGTATGGGCTTCAAATAGCCAGAACAATGTAAAATATTTTAGTAAAAACCCTTAATATACTGTAAATTAGCAATTTTTCATAATAAAAATTTTATAAATACAGATAATTTGTAAAATTCCGAAAGAAAATTAGAAATAATAGATTTTTCGGACGTGTTAATATAATTTATAAATATAAATATTGTGCCAGATGTTTTAAATCAGTGCATAATTTGAGTAAAACTCAGATGTGAAAAATTTTTAATTATTTTATTCTATAATAAATGACCGTATTTTTATGATATCTAACCCTTTTTGTTCATTCATATTTTTGTAACTTGTAGAATCTAAACAAATACCTATATATAATATAAAATTTTTATACACTGTAATTTTGGTGCAAAAAAATCTCTATTGACGGTTGAAAAAAAAAATGAATTTTTTACACGTTTAAAAGAGTTTGTCGGTTGTAAACTTGATTGAAAAATTCTGATAGAAACAACAAAGAGCAGTTACTAGGCTAAAAATATATCCTATTAGTTCTAGTCAACATTGTTCTCTCCTTATAAATTACAGGAAAACCACAAGCAATTATCAAAATAAAATCAAAAACATCAATAAAAATTACATTGTGTTTCTATTTGAAAAGGTTTATTTTATAATTATTCTCATTAAAATTTTGTAATTTGTTTCTTACTTTATTTTTACTAAATTTTTTGTTAAACATATGACAGTGGAAAAAAAATTTACCAAGAAAATAATTCTAAAATATTGAACCCAAAACAAAATGTTCAATTAGTTATCTTACTTTATAAATACATTTTTCCGATTTATCTAATTCAAAATTTTATTTGAAAATGCCAATAAAGGTTTTTTTATCCGCTAAACATGGAATATAAGAATAGAAAATAAACAAAATACATAATAAAATTTTATACTTTATATAAATTTCGTATTTATTCACCGGATAAAAATATTCTTGTCTTAAGTTGAAATCAAGAAAAATACATCGAAATGCTTTTTTTCTTATAAGATTCCCGTAAGTTTATGGCTCCAAATTTTTATTATTTTTTATTGAAATCTTTTAAATTCGAAAAATGTTTTAAAATGAGAAAATGGATTTTTATTTTTTTTAGCCGTTAAATTTTCTTTGCTTGATAATTGACAAAAATTCATTACTTTTTTCCCTCCATTCTTTTGAATCAAATTTATGTTGGGATTTTAAATCCACAAACGGTACTATATTTTTTAACATCGACTTTATTAACAGATGTTCTAATGAAGCAGAGACGGTAAAAAGATAACTTTTCAGTTCTATCTGAGAAAAAAACATGGATAAAAAGTATATTCATCTTATTTATATGTGTAAAAAGTACATTTTTAATATATCTTATGAATTTGTTGATTATTTTTTGAGTATATCAATTCATAGTAAGAAATAAAATTGATAAATATATTTTTTTGGCCAAAATCGGGTTTCTAATGCCAAAGATTTTTTGATTCTGAGTTAGCTTTGGGTCCATCTTTATATAACATTTCTATTTAAAAAAACAACATCTATTGCAGTTTGTGGAAAATATAAAAATACCTGGTTATCTAATATCTATAATAATAACCAATCAACTTTATCATATCTTCAAAGAGTTTTCTTTGGACATAAATATAAAAAAGATGCGATACATTCGATCTCTAATCATTTTAAAACCCTATATAATTATGGTGAAAAAAAGTATATTAATCGAGAATGGGCGAATTCATTCAGTAAATAAGAGATCTATAAAGTTAAACTAGATAATAATTGACAAATTAATATTAAAAAAACCAAACCAAAACAATAAAATTATTTTATAATAAATCATTTTATGTGGTTATACACCTCTTTCTTTATATGAAAATATTTGCACATAATTAATGAGATCATATCATATCCTTCCTCATAATATAATTTAGATATTTTTATAAGTTAATATTTATTCACAAGAATTTAAATTTGACGTAATCACGATCTAGTTTATCTAAATATTATCATACCATATTTACTTTCTATACTAGTATAATTTAGCCTATTTTATTTGGATGCGGTATGGGGCTATTTTTTGTTAAAAATATAATCTAATGAATATTAAAGATGGAATCATAAGGCGAATTCATAGATTATATGCAATTTGATTTTTAATTTTGGTTGTTTCGCTGTATGTAGCTTATTATTTTATAATTTCTTTCACTTATTTTCAAGACTATGTTATAAAATTTACTATTATATTGTATCTAGTTCGTATCTCTAGAAATGGTATTATCATAGTTCATATATTATAAATAAACATCAGGAATATTTTTAGCTTTTTAACGAAAACACCATAAGCACATTTTTTCGATTATATATGCAAAAATATACTTTTTTAAAAAAATATTTATTAATTTCTCATAAATATATTTTTTATAAGATATTGTTTAAAAATATTTTATCTGGACACGAAAAAACCAATATACCGCAATCATATATTTTAATGTAAAAAAAAAGTATGGAAACCTTCAAATTAGTCATATATAGAAACTATTTTAAATAATATTATAACTTTTTCAATTTTTTTTCATAGCGGATACAGCATTAAGTGATTTTAATCCCTAAATTTATTCTAGAAAAATATATTTTATATTACATTTTTCTAGAATAATTTAAGATAGATTTGTTTATTTTATGCCTTAAAAATTTTTACGTATAATATATATTAGAACCAAAAAATTTATGTTGCAAATTATATAATGATAATTTTTTTTAATTTATTACATATCGATTCCCCTTGGTACTAAAAAGAATTTGGCAAAATTCTTCAATCTTACTAATTTAGATTTATTATTTCTTATCTATTTTAATATTAGCGGCTGTAAAAACCAGAACCTTGCTATATTTTGTATACACTCGTTGCCCTCTATACGTAACTCTTGATATCGCTCGTTATTAGATTATTTTCTCATCTTTTTTGTATGTAAGTTTTGATTTTTCGAAACCCAAGAATCAAACAAGTTTATTTGTCTATTTTTAATTTTTTTATCGAAAATAGAATATAAATCTTTCAAAATTCACTATAATATATAAGAAATATATAGCTACACATAATGATACACCATACTTTGTTACGTTATGATTTAACGAAGATATTTTGCTATATGTGATATAAAGGGTGTCATTAAATAAATACTAAAAAAGTACATTCACAATCTTGTTTATAATTTATGTGATGATATTTTACGCATCTATTTTATGAAAAAAAGAAATTTTTGCTCTAAATTTTTTTTGAAAGCCGAAATTAAAAATATTTTTGGTGTAATAATAATTCTTATAGAAATTTTTAAGTCGTTTAAATAGTATATGATAAATTAATAGTTGGTTCTTTTGATTAAGTAGATTATAGGTATCTTAAGACACAAAAAAAATGATTCTAAATTATAAGCTTCTCCAACAACATAATTAAATGCGATTTATTTATGGTATTTTAAGGTATTATAGAAGATATAGGTGAATGGATATGGCCAAGATATTTTATTGAAAGTCCACTGATAAATAATCATGTTTTTCATGAAGAAAAAATATAAAATTACAATTCCAAAATTAAACCCGTAAAAAAACACTTACGTAACTAGTTATTTAGATCTTTTACAGAAGTAAAATATAAAAAATTACTAAAACTAAGCTGATTCAAACTATAATCTAATTCATCACATTTAATTACATGTTCTAATAAAACATTTTTTTTATTCTTAAGTCTTATTATAAGAAAAAGTATCTATATCGAGATTTTTTAAATTTAATTTATAATAAGGGAGCCAATGATTTTGAGATATATAAACCATAACAAGTTTTGATAGATATAATTCAGATCATATCATTAAATAATATGCAACTGATATTTTATATGTTTTAAACAGATGATATCACTGAAGTATTTATGATGATGATCAATCTGTAATAAAACATATTCATAATATATCAATACAATTTATTCAGAAAAGCTGATTATAGAATGAAAAGGCTCAAATATGTATATATGTCATTGTTCTTAGCATCTTCTGTATGTGGTCTCTTTGACAACTGGGGCTGGGGTGGTAACAATGCGTATTCATATTCAAAAAGTTCATCACATAGTAGCAGATACAATTCCAGACCTAATGAAATTATGGACTATGAGCTAATTTTAAAAGAAGTCGAGGCGAAGAGAGAAGCGGATAAATTGGCTGAAGAGGCAATTGGCAAGATAGCAGAACAAAAAATTCAGAATGCAATGGAAGAAAATGATCGGGTCGAAAAAAGTCTTAGATCGATAAGATCAGCAAGTGTTTACAATTCATATGGTCGAATGAAGGAGAATTACTGAAATGAATAAATTTTTAAATTGATTATTTTTGAAGAATAAACCAATATTTTTTTATTAAAATTGTTGAATTTTCCAGAATTCGAATTTTTAAAATCAAATTCCAACTATGGTGTATATTTGCTTGGTTTAACTATCAAATTGCCATCTTAACCACATAAAAGAAAAAGTCTGCTTTTGATTGAGCGATATTAACGTTAAAACTTATAAAGCATGAAGAGAAAAAATAACTTTTATAAAGCAGTTATATATTATGGCGATAGTTTTAGATACAAAAAACCATATCTTAATTTAAGAAAAATTTATTACACATAAATTATATTTATCAAAATCCGATATAAAGGCTTTAATTCATTGAAATAGGTAAAATGGAACAATAATCTTTTACAAATAATACTATGGCATTTTTTATTTAACTTAAGTTTATTTTAGGAGTTTTCATTTGCCAGGGTTAAAAGGAATCTCTATTTTTCTAAAAATACCTTTACTTTTAGAGTATACGTACTGCTCTAGTTTATGGATATCATTGAGAAAATGTAATTTACAATTCAAAATCACACAAATTTATATTTTGCGACCGTTGCATAGACGTAAACTTTATATCTTATATAATATATGTTTTTTGAACGTGATCAAAAATAAAAGGTTTTATATTTATTGCTATTATTCACATTTTATGATCTACAATGAATAAGTATTGACTAAAAATTTCTTATTCTTCAGAAAATTTTTATCAGTCAGTTCTTTACTAAAAAAACCGATTAATTTATAAACTCCAATATTTAATAAAGAAATGATTCTGGTAATTCGTAATAAAAATCAAAATTTGTTCTTTATATTTTGTAAGATATAATAAAATGGGCAAAGAGCAAAAATTCATGTCATTTTTTTGTAAAGCGTAATTGAAGAAACACTGATATAATAAGCATTAAATATTTTTCAAGCAGTAGTTATGATAAGTACGACTAAATTCTAAACTAAAACAAAATCCAAATAGATTTATATATTTATTCAAATGATCAAAAAACATCTTTGGCTTTTATTTCATTAAATTTTCACATATATTGGCTTATGAGTTATGTTTTTAGGTTCGACTCGGGTTATCATAATCGAATGCATCTAAAAAAAAATCGAAAATAAATACATATTTTAGAAATCTTTTCTATTTTACATAAAACAACACAACAAAAAGTAAACTTTATTTTCACTTTTATCACAAGTGTCAGCTAGACTTTTATATTTTTAAATTAGATGGTAGAAAATAATACAGAAAATACTTAAGTTGCATATATAAATTTTGTATTTATGCAATTAAATCCATTCACTTTATGATTTTTATTTTATTAAATTATAATATGATCAATATCAGCAATAATAGCACTTAAAATACTCATCAAAATGTCTAATGGAAATATAAATACATATTGTGATATTTTTTAAAAAATTAATTTATTTTAAGCTTATGTATCAGCATCAAAATGAATCGGAATTTGAGCATTTGATTCATCTTAGTTTCCCAGTATAGATTATGATTTCGACTTAAATACAGTAATAATTGTGTTTGATTAATTCTATAGATAAAATCACAATTATAAATATACATTAGTTTATACGACAGTTTTCGCTAAAATTTATTATTCTTAGCTTCGAAATTTTTTTTATGCAGATTCATAGGCTTGTGTATATGATCTAGAATATAAAATATTAGCATATTGTATTTGCAATTAGAGGAAAAATATCAGCTATTATGGTGAAAACTATAAAATACTCTTTTTAATTGACGCTGCAGTCGGATTTTTCTATTAAAATGGGGTTTTAGATTATTCATAATGTTTCCCGTGCCTATAGCTCAAGAGTTGCATAAAAATGTTCTGGGATTATATTGGTGCCTTTTTTAAGAGAATAATTTATTTTTGCAAAGTTAGAGCTATATGTGTTCGACAAAGAAAAGTTCAAATGCAGATTTTATATAAATTTGTGTTTCTCTTTTAATATAAATGGTGTAAAAAATCCATGAAATTATTGCATTTTATTGTCTTAAATGTGATTAAAAGAGTATGTATAACAAAAAAATCAGTCGGATATACATATTTTATTTAGAAAAGATTTATTAAACGCAACAGCGAAATAAAAAACAAGTTCATTTGGATTTTTATTTTGCTTTGAATTATCTGTTTTAATAGATAATTGTAGAACACTTGTTTTATTTAAGATGTTAAGCTTTATATTTCTTGTGCATAATGAATTTTTCAGGCTAGTTTTAAAACATTTATATTGAATTTATTTTCTTTTTTGTATAAATATTTGAAATGGGATGAGTATTCTTAGTAAACAAATCATATTTTAAAAAAATCCATCTAGTTATAAAATTTAACGATTCAACAATAAAAATAAATTTTCGCTTTATTTTTTTGAAAATTTAAAGAAAAGGTTTCAAACTAATAAATGAAAAAGGATATTTATGTGTAAAGTTGCTTGATATATTTGAATTAATAATTGTTCTTAATTTTTCTTGTATGTATAATGAGTTGCTACCATAAAATTGATCAAATAAATTCGACAAAAAGATAATAAATTAATTTTTTTATAAAAAATACAATGAATGCAGTGTGTGATCTAGTTTATTTCAACAAATACTTAGAATATAACCTGTAAAACTAAATCTCTGGGCATATGAAACGATCATAACTAAAAAAAAATTATATTTGCATTATTTTTTTTGGAAAGCTAAACTGAAACAAATACTCGAACCGTAATATTAATCAAACATCTGACTTTTCTAGATTTTATTACTTTTCAAAAGGTGAATATATTTTTCTAAAGTGAGTATTTAATATCAATAAGTTTATTAAATTATAAAAAATTAAATTTGTATAAAATATGAATGAAAATCTATATTTTTCTTGTGTAAAAGGATATAAGAGAAGTGGTCTACATATATAATCTTAATACCTGTAATATATTTGACTTTAAATGTGTATAAGCAACGCCATTGTTAAATTAGGAGTGACTTTGAAATAGTAAATACGGATCTTTTATAAGTGATACAATTTAATAAATGCATTAAAAGATTTTAGAGATTTAAAACCCAAAATATATGGTTTATTTACTATTTTCAAACAGATAATTGATGCTCGGCTGGGCAAAAAAAAATCAAAAATCAAAAAAAGGTTTTTAAAAACTTGAATTTTTCTACAATTGTAGGTGTGAAGTAGCCAGGGTATTATGATTGCCCAAATAAATATTCTAAACGCTCCTTCCATTATTTTTCAAAACATCAATATGAACTATCCATAAAATATATTTTAGTTTTTTATATTATATAGAAAAAATAATAGAGGATATATATCTTTCCGTGATTATTTTTCACTAGTATTTAAATAAATTTAAAATAGCTAAGAATTTTTTTATTATAAATTATTATATCTATTAAAAAGAGAAATTTCGCTAGATAATTAAACAAACACTGTTTGAGATTATAAGAAAAGTTATTGAGGATAAACCAGAGGAGGATCGATCGAGAATTTTTTCCCAATTACCTTTATACGTTTTACTAAAAGAAATACATAATTTAAATTAAATCTTAGTGAAAAATACGAATAAAATATAAAATCGCTAATAACTATAAAAATTTATAAATAAGCATTAGACTAAAAAAATACAGCTTTACCATAATTATAATCGCAAAAAAAATGATGAATTAATGTAATTTATTAAGTAATACATAATCATATTAGGAAATTTCGGTTCCAAGAAATATAACTGATTCTTTATGAAATTTTATCACATTCAGAAGATAAATAAAAGTGTAAATTTTGATTTTAACATGCATTAGTCATGATTTTTAATGAAAATGCGTGATTTTCATAAGTTTTAGTCCACGATATTTAATTTAGATACATGATATTTTTGTGCATTCATGACACAAAAATATCAAAATTTGAATTTAATTTGTAATCAGCAATGATTCATAAGATTAAATCACAAAAAAGATCATTTCATGCGGAAATTAGTTAAGTCAATTGTGTGATATATCACCTAAATCTATAATGATTATGTTTTCCATATGTATCAGAAATCACATTAAATTTTGTTATAAACAATTTCATTTGTGTTTATTAATTTGTTTGAACATGCTAATTGATAATTTTCTTGCATAAATATCAGCTTTATTAATTATATATGAAATGATTTTTCTTACATATATTACATTTAAAAAAACGACAAATTACACATTATCAATCAGTCGTGTTGAATTAAATTTGTGTGTAGTGATCAAATTACACAAAAATTCAAGAATAAAACAATATTTATTGATTATGCGAAATTCTTATAAAAAAAATTGCATATTACTCTTTTACATTTATTTCGACCAAGTATAATAAATTTAAAATATCCGAATATGATATCGATAATTTACAAGCACTTTTAATTCGACTAAATATAATTAGTATAGAATTTTTGAATATTACACATAAAATTGATAAGCAAAACTACTAGAAAAAAAAATTTCTATTTGCCATTTTTGAAGATTTCACAGACGAAAAATATGATTATAAAAACATAACTACTTTGACTAAATATTATTTAATTGTTATTTTTATATGTGCATATAATATATAATTGAAAAGCACAATTACTTTGGGAAAAAATTCTTTTACTTTTTTTATTGGTCTATCGAGAAAATTTCATTATCTTTTATATTTTTTGTATGATCGATGACGTGTGAACATAAATATTTGAATACGTGTTTATATATGATTTGTTTTCATGTTCAAATTTACATGAATTTTTTTTATTATGCATTGTGAAGAAAAAATATATATTTAGTAAATCGTTGATTATAAATGCCAATTTTAAATATGGCTTGCAATTTATAAAAAATATTCGAATATTTTGTTTACCGAATTATAATACTGTGTAATTTCAAAAAATACATTAAAGTACGGTAATTTATATTTTTTCCACAATATTCACAGAAATGTTGAAAACAATAAATATATATAATTTGATTTTTTATACAAAAATATGTTTACTTAACAGAATAAAAATATATGAATGTTCATGATTGCTATAAATTGTTGGGTTTATCATATTTTGAACTATGCTTTTAATGTAATAAATCATCATACGAATAATATTTATTACAAATTTCTATTCGAAATTATATATTATTTTATAATATCAAATCAAATATCTTTAAGCAATTTTAGACAAAAAATAAGATTATTGATATTTATTTGTAATTTGTGATCATATAATATGAATAAATTATATTGTAAATAAAGTGTTTACAAATTCAACAATGAATGAAATTATCTGCCTAATTTTCTATTTTCAATTTATAGACTGTGTATGATCGTGTTATTTAAATACTCTAAAATCGATCACTAAAGTCATTTACACATACAGGCGATTACTATCCCAAATATAAATAAATATGACGGAAATCTTCTTCTCCAGACTAATTTCGATTCAATTAATTTGACAGAAACTTTCCATCTTTGATTTTTTTGTCCAATTAAATTAGGAGAAATCTTTGATCTTAATTCTTCTATGAAATCACGGAAATATTCAATTTGATGAATTCACATAACAAAAAAGATGGAAATGTTTATTTTACTTAATGTAATCAAATATGACAATTAATATTGATAGGGTGTGACATTTTATCTCAACAAATATCACATATATTAACTTATAAATTGCAATTTATAATAGTATGCTATTTTTTATTTATGGATTAAGTTTCTTCTTTTAGTAAATTCCATCTATGATGTGTAGACAGCCTATTAGGAATATTGCACAAAAATTTAATGCATCTTTTGACACCTTACCCCAATCTATCTTCATCAACTGCTCTTCTTCTGTCAAATATATTATATGATCTCAAGTGTCTTGCGAAGGGTAGAACTTGCATTTATACTTCTATTTTATCTATGATTTTTAAATTCTTAACATATTTTTTATAAAATTTTATAACCACTCCATCCCTAAGTCATTACACATGATATTATTTTTGTTTTACCTTTCTAAATAGTATTTCTATTTGTAATTTAAAGTATTTATGTTATATAAAAATAGCTGTAAATAATTACAAGTAATCTTATTTTTCTTTATAAATATTCAAATGCTGCATCACAAATATTAGTTTGTATAGAAGCTGTAAATAGCTAGACGTAATGCTATTTATATCGATTAAAATATACAAACAGTATATCACAAATATAGTTTATATAATTGCGACTTTGTATAGTATTTAATGTTGTTTATCATCGGTTAAAATATCTAATTCATATATTTAATGTAATCCTAATTATATCGAGTAAAATGTATAGATTGTGTACTAAAATAAATTTAGTACGCATAATTACTGTTTAAATAGTATATAATGTTATTTATTGATTAAAATATCTGGTTTATATAATTACAGCTGTAAATAGTTATATGCAATCCTAATTATATCGAGTAAAATGTATAGATTGTGTACTAAAATAAATTTAGTTCGTATAATTACTGTTTAAATAGTATATAATGTTGTTTATCGATTAAAATATCTGATTCATATAGGTATATGTAATCCTAATTATATTGAGTAAAATGTATAGATTGTGTATACTACAACAAATATAGCGCGTATAATTGCGGTTTAAATAATAATCTATATCGTTTTCATCGATCAAATTTATAGATTGTTATCACAAATATTAATTTGTATGAAAGCTGTAAATAATAATGCTTTGATTGCTTTTATCCATTAAAATGTCTAGACAGAACAATATATTAATATCAAGTATTGATTAATGCATTGATACTATTGACCTATCAAAGTCACGAATTTTAGATTATCTTTAATATGAATAAATAATCAAGAACCAATATTCTGACTTAATATTTCATTTACAATGTTAAATATGAAACGAATATTCTTCTGTTTTTAAAATTTTTAGAATAAAAGTATGCTTTATCTCAATTTGATTTAAACGATAAGATATATAAATCATTCTTCACCCTTTTTTAATTATGACAGTCTACAAGATGCTATCAATTACCAATACTTCTTCAGTTGATAAATACTATTGAATAAAATTAAATTGAAATCACGATTAATTGATTTATTAAACTGTCAAAAAATTGGAGTAATTTTATTTCCCTCCGACGAACAAAATTTTCATCTATAAAAAGATAGAAATAAGAAAAGAAAAGGGGTATCACGTTAGCGAAAACAATAACACAACAAAATTATATACACAATATAAAAAATGATATTTATTGAGAACCAGTTCGTGGAAACAACTGGTATAGCTATTCTGATGTTTATATTCACATTTGCATTTTCATACGGTTACAAACTAGTTAAAAAACCAAAAATGTCGACGTACTTCAAATGCTTTGCTGCTGGTGTGATTTTAGCAACAATAATTTTTGATATTGCAAAGGATTTATATGCAGATAATAACGGCTGTATAGCAATATTTACCGCTGGTATAAGCTTTCTATTTCTTTTTTGGATAGATAAGTTGTATTTATCAAAAACAGGAAATCATGATTGTATCCCTGAAGACGCAACTCTAAAAAAAGCAGTTATTTTTGTGCTGGCTTTGAGCATACACTCATTTTTAGAAGGACTTGGGTTCGCTAGCAGAGGTAACACAACAAAATTACTTATTTATTTAATTAGTTTGTTTGGCCACAAATGGATTGAAGCCTTTGTTTTGGGTGTTTCTATTTTGAGTGCACCATTTATGAAACGAACGGCTTTGATGTTGATTACTTTGTATAGTGCGTTAACTCCGCTTGGTATGATGATCGGGGTTTTACTTCTTAAGATTGGAAAAGAGTATAGTTCACATCTCCCGATTATTGAAATACTGACTGGGCTGAGTGTCGGTTCTTTTCTTTATATTGGGTTTGTCGAGATGCTGTCATCTGAATTTGAACATCATCATGATCACAACGTCAAAGAAAATTTGGATAACACACAAGGTGCTGTTAGAAAGAAATTAGCAGCGATAACCTTCGGATTTTGTTCAATGAGTGTTGTATTTAAAATTCTTAGCGTGATAGAAGAAAAAGAATAAATTAAGAATAAAGAATAATCTTTGAAAGCTATTTATTGTTAGTTTTATGTGATTACTCTTTTCAAAGAAAGCAGTATTTAAGATGGCTCTTTAGAGAGGACATTTTTATATTTATTCAACACATATCTTCTTTATAGACTTCCTTTTTCAAGACTTATTAATTCAACTGTTTTCTTCAATCCATGTTTATATCTATTCAACACATATCTTCTTTATAGACTTCTCTTTTCAAGACTTATTAATTCAAGTGTTTTCTTCAATCCATGTTTATATTTATTCAACTCTTATCTTCTTTGCAGACTTCTTTTTTCAAGACTTATTAATTCAAGTGTTTTATTCAATCCATGTTTTATCTATTCAACTCATATCTTCTTTTCACGGTTTTTTATTCAACTCTCTTTCTAACCCGATAATCACGCCGATTATTTGTTTCGATTAGTATTATCACATATTAATAACAAATAAAAAAATACGATTTTTGTATATAAGAATCTAAGTATTAACAGTTAAAGATGATGTTTGTTTTTAGTTTTAATATAATTCTAAATCTGAATATACACTATTAAATAGAAAATTTAATACAATAAAATTCAGAAACAACAGATAAAGTAAATTATTAGGATTAGTTTAAAAATTTAATAAATATAAGCAATTATATCGAAACAAAATTAAAAGTTTATAAAGAAATATTTATTTTTTTTGTACTTTAGATATTAATGCCAAACGATTCAGATTAATATATGAATTACAAAAATAAATTATAACTTTATTTTGCAATTCTAAAAAGCTAAATATTAAAAAAAATTAAGATACAAACATTCGGATTTTATTGAATCAATTGTCAAAGAAAAATATTATTGCTTTAAACTCTTAATAACATATTTATATATTTATTTTGGGGATAATTTTTCATTTTAGCTCGCGAAATAATTTAGATTGCTCTATTTTACACATTTTCTGTGTATTCTTTTCAAGCAATCATCCTTAAAGTCTTCAATACATCTTCTACGCTCAATAATTATACATTCAATTGTTGTTCTCAATACTATTGTTTATGTATAGCTCCTGTTGGCATTTTCTTTCTTTAATATACGACCTATGGTATTACATTTAATTGTGGGTAAAATATAAATATTAAGGGCAAATCAGATATGAAAAATAAAATACATTATATACAAAACGCTTTGTTTATATATCTGATGATTATTATGACCTATAAAAATATTCTTGGAATTGAATATGCAATATAATAGTTGGTATTGTATCATATATATGCTAAATAGTACTAAGATACATTTACAAAATTCAATATAAACCAAACAATTTGCATATCTTTAAAGATATAAATTTGATATATATGCCAATATTCTTCTATATACCAAAAAAGTTTAACATAGTTTCGATATACATTACAAAATACAATTATTTTCTAGATTATTTTATTATAAAAGAATATATTATGTGTTTTTCCGGGTTCTTTAAGCATAATTTGTAAAATAATGGTATGTTTTTTTGCTGTTGAACTATATTAATCAAATCGAATACTTGAAGTATTGTCTTAACACTAATAGATTCCATTTAAAGCACGTACCTTAAAGTAATAAAAACAAGCCAATGGTATTTTATTAAATAATATACAACAGATACCTGCTACTATATATTACAAAACCCACAACATCTTATTAAAATTCATTTTTTAATTGTCTACGAATAATAACTAGACAATTCTTTCTTTCATACGAAAAATTGAAGACTATTATGATAAAATTATATTTTATTTATTTTTAAAACCTTTTGAATTTGGTATAAA
This sequence comes from Rhyacophila brunnea, assembly GCF_057557595.1. NCBI lineage: Eukaryota > Metazoa > Arthropoda > Insecta > Trichoptera > Rhyacophilidae > Rhyacophila > Rhyacophila brunnea. Next base: position 112,477 of record NW_028232787.1, read on the forward strand.
ACATTAAATCTTGCAAAATATAAATTATATGCATATATTTAAATTATTTGAAGACTGTGTATGAACAATACAAAAATATACATATAAACTTGATATTTATATTTTTTTACCTCAAAACCACTTATCATTCATTTAAATATCGAAATTTTTCGTGCATTAAGTATAAATTCACAGTTTTTATAATTTTTGCGTCTGATTTTTTAATTTTTACATATTTTAATATAAATTCACGAAAATCTTGGTGTACCACTAAATATTCACAATGTAAAAAATACCGATAGGTAGCATTGAAAAAAACAAAAATTAAAGCGACGTAAATATTTGACCAAGAATTTTGAATTGGAATGGTAAGAGTTTTTTATCCTTATTGAGAACAAGGCATTGATAAATAACCAAAATGGCCATTAATTTCTCCTGGGTGCAAAAAATAGCAGAAACTATTAGACCGATACACAGTATATAAAGATTTCAACTTAGAGATTACGTAAATATAAGCTGAAACAACTTGAGTATATTGATAAAAGTAATTACGATTAATTAAGGCGATTAATAGGATGAAGATGGTTTTGAGAAACTTTGATCAGATTCAAGCAATAAAATTAAAAATATTGGATCGTTTTTATTTATTATATGATTGAAAGGAACATAAATATAAATAATATGTATTCTTAAAATAGTAGATGTGTGAATATCCATATGTGAGGATCAAAATAATTATTGAGCTTATATCATATATTAATATAAACCATAAGTTAGAATGGTATGATTACAAAATATCATATCGCATATTAAAGAGTTGGGTACTTCAACTAAATCAAAATATTAAGCACAAACAATAGAATTGTGTCAAACACTTGGATTAATAAGTCTTTAAAGGAGAATATACATTAATACGAACGTACATATGATCAGGTCAAAGAGAAATCATCTAAATATGCTCTAAAAAGTATTCCGAAGTTTTGTTTGAATAAAATTTTATTGCTAAAAATCAAATTAACCCATAAACAAAATTATATCCTTTATTAATATGTTAATGAGGTAAAAATCCCCGACAAAGTAGAAGTATACATGCAAGCTCTCACACTTCGCAAGACACTTGAACACATCTTATTTGAGTGAAGAAGAGTAGTCGATGAAGATATATCAGGGGTAGGTGTATCAAGGAGTTGTAAAATACTCCCATTGGGCTGACCACGTCTTTGTAGATAAAATTGATAAAAAGAAACTTAACCCATAAATAAATAAAATTAGTTATGTTTTAATTTATGGCTTAATTTTGGCATTGTAATTTTATATTTTCTGTTCAAGCATAACTTGACTGATCCCGTGGTCACATAATTTCTATGCTCTTGGCTATATCCTCTTCTCTTAATCTTCTTCAATACCTCTCCTCCTTTATCCAAAAACAGATATATTTATTCGTGCATATATATATATATATATATATATTTATGGGCCATATATATAGTCGTAATTTTAGTTTTTGTTCTCAGGTACAGCTTGCTTGATTCTCTTTACGCACAGCGTATTTATACTTTCGGCTATCTTCTCCTCTCCAAAGTCTTCTTCAATACCCCTCCTTCTTTCGAGACTTATTAATTCAAGGGTTTTTCTCAATCCCAAGGTTTGAATATATGCCACAACCTGGTTCGTGACATCTAGTTTGCATGTATATATATTATATTATTGAAAAAAAATCACTTTATTTACATAATTATATTGTTCAGAGTAGTAATATAAAAAAATAAAAAATCTTCATATAGTCCAAATACAACTTAAATGCATCAATAATATATTTTTTAATTTTATAACCGATTTAATTCATAATTAAATACATAACACAAATAAATCTTTTTGGGTTTTATTTTTCGACACTGTACATTTCAAACACCGCTTCAACGATAATTTCATTTTTCCAGTAGCACCATTCTCTTACCATTCCAAATCCAATATCTTCTACCTTATCTCTACCATACAGCTTCTCAATAAATTTTCCGATTTGTGTGTCATTTCTAGAGAAAACGATTTCGTTTCCTTCGACGTTTCTGTATATTTCATCAATTGTCATCTTATCTTTAAGTTTTTTGAATTCTTTCCTTATTTTCGATATGTTGATAAATGGAAGTAAAGGAATGCCTTGCCATGGAAGTAGTTTATCGAACATATCGATTTCTATTTCGATAACTTTATGCTCCTCATCATCATTATCCACCATAGAATTTTCCAATTCCTTATTATCATCGTTTGAATTTTCATTTCCCTCAATATTATCATCGTCATCTGATATTTTATTAGGCTCAATATTATTATCTTCCAATATTTTACTGCCCTTGGTATCATTCAATGCTTCTGTACTATCAGATATCTGATCAACTGATACCTTACAATATTTATTACTACTTTTACCCTTATTATTGTTTAGATGATCACATAATTCATTATTTCCCAGCATATCGTATATTGGATGCAATACCTTAGGCACATTTTCTTTACTTCGTGGTGGAAGCACAACAATTGCCTGTTCCAGCAAGCTCAACGGACCAGAATCCTTCATACTACCCATTGCTCCGCAAATATCATCAACTTTCAACAACTCAAAGTCTCTTATGAATGGGGCATAATGGTATGGATAGAACCATTCCCAAGAACAGACTCCACCATTCTCGCTTATTATTTTGTTGCTTGATGATGTATATAATGTGTATGCCCATGACATGCCTATTATGTATTGAAGCGATGCGTCTTTTCGAAGGTCTGTGAGTTGGTCTTTTGAATAAATATTGCAAGCATTTGTATTTGATTTAAGTGGGCCTGAAAATGGATCTGAATCGTCGTATTTAGTTGCTTTTTTCGGTGTGTCAAATAGGGGAAGTAATTTGAAAGTTGGTTTTGGGAGATTCATTGGTTGTGAATCTATATCCCATATTTTACTATCTTCACCATCATTTTTATATTTACCTTCTTTACCATTATATGTATTACATAAATCATCACTTTGATTATTCTTTCTGTCTTTATCATTTTTAGCACTAATAAGGGCTTCTTTAAAAAGTTTATTTGTGTAATAATAAATTTTACCATCTTCACACCCGAGATCAATTTCTTCGCCCTTTTCTTTTTTAAATTTGGCTCTTGTTTTTCTCAAACACTCGACTTTTTTCCTATAAATTTGATTTTCGTGCTTGCTCAATTCCTTAAAAAATATTAAAACCACTTCAAAATTAATACCACTCCATTTATCGTTTCCCTTACACACAGGTTCAATACTTCTAGTCAAATACTTACCGTATCGATTATAAAACCCGACAACAAAATCGACTAGGGTTTCTATGCCATCAAACCTTACATCGAAACAAGGCAGGGGTGGCAAAAAGTCGTTTCCGCACATGAAACACAAAAAGATGAAATCGTTTATAAGTCGTGCTGGGTTGGTTTTAAATGCTATTCGTGGAAGAGTATCTTGGATTATTGATGTTTTGAGGGAGTCTACACAGATGGTTATGAATCTGTTCTTTTTTATTTGATGACATGTTGAGTTCGTGTGCCCCGTTTTGTCACATTTGGTGCATTTTAATTTGTAGTTCTGGTTGTCACGTGATATTGTTATTTTTTTGGTGGATATGTTGAGGGCTAGAAAAAATAGATCACCGTCTGGGCTGTAAATGTTTATGTTATGGTATGGATCCTTTTTCATATTTACTTTATCGTATCTATTATCATAGTGGGTCTTGTTGCGATAGCTATTGCCATTATAATTAATATTATCATTTCTATTGCCATTCTTATTAATATTATCATTTCTATTACTGTTGTTATTATATCTATTGGCATTGCTATTATATCTATTGGCATGGTTGTCATTTCTATTACTATTTTCATCATACTTATCACCATTGCTATTATATCTATTTGCATAGTTATTATATCTACTTGCATATTTATCATTTCTATTACTGTTGTCATCATACTTATTACCATTGTCATTATATCTATTTGCATAGTAATCATGTCTATTGTTATTATAGTTATCATTTCTGTTAATATTGGTATACTTATTCCCATCATTTATACTATTATTATAGACATTGTTACTATATTTATTTCCATCATTTCTATACCCGTAATTATAATTTTTATTCTTATTATTAGTATATATATTGTCTCTATTAGAATTTTCATAATCGAATTCCCATGTACTATCTTTGTCTAAAGATCTAATAAATCTCATGATTTTTTGTTCACCTTCACCAGGAACTCGCGAACTACTATAAATAATCGTTGTATTTCTCCATAAAGGATCATTGCTAAGCTTATCTTCAATGAATCTTTTCATAAAATTGTCTAAATTGTCCATGAAAGGTGTTCCTGGTGTTATTCTGTTTGTATCCCAGACATATCTCTTATTTTCTTGATTAAATTCTAGACCATTGTTGTTTTCTCTTTTAGGCGATGTTGTTAGAGAAGAGGATGATGAATCGTAAGGTGTTTTTGTGCCAATTACAAAATTCATATCTTCATTCGCACTTTCTTTGATGTAATTCTTTTTTTTAGAAATATCACCATTCATATTTCTTTTAACTTTTTCTTCATCATTACACGCTGTCTTATTGTTTAATTTATTTTTATCATCAGTTTCTTTATTGCCATTGGATTTATTATTAATATCACTATGATTAGATCCAGCTTGATTTTCTTTATAAAACATTTTACCTCCCAAAATAACATCATTAGCACTACAATATCTTCGTGCTCTCTGATGATTCAATTTAGCTCTTGGCGCTACACCATCAACACTAATATAAACAATTTTAGGAAACACTGGTGTAACAGTTCTATAGACCGTACTAGGGTGATAATCATCAGAATTCCTACGAACTCCACTATAATTAATTTTTCCATTTTCTTGTGATACGAATATAGTTAAGGTATCAATATAATCACTTAAATTTTTGAATATATCTTCATCACACGTCGCATTTCGGTTCGAGTTGTGGATAAGTGCATTGAAATCTATACAGAATATGTCGGTTGGTGTGTGGTTTAGTAAGATGTGTGGGTATGTTTGAGTTAGCTTGAGAAATAATGATGGTACTCCCATTTGATTTTTTTTTGGATTGTGGGTTGGTTTTAGATTGATGGGTATTTAAATGTTTGAATTTTCCGGTATTTTAGTAACTCTAAGTTTTATGGTCCAAATTAATTTTATGTGGAAAATTATAATTTATAGAGTTTCAATATTTAATAAATAAATTTAGTAAAAAAATAAATTATCTTTTAAACTTTGTTCGAAATATTACAATAGAAATGAATTTATTTATGGGGGTTTTCAGCTTTTTACCATTTATATTCTATCAAGCGATTTTAGATATCTCTATTTATCAAACCATATGAACTACTTTCAATTTTATCTTCTTTTTAACCTTAACTGCACACTTCTCGTTCAAAATACAAAGATCAAAGTGCTTTCTCAACACTGTTTTGAGTTTGTGTTTCCGCTTCCCTTGATGTTTATAACTGTTCAATATACGCATATTAATATTATTTTTTTCTTTTCACTTTTAAATAAGTAATGTTTCGCTTCAAAGTGAATCCATTTTTCTACTTTTCTTTTATATTTGTCAAGCCGCATCGAAACAGATTATTTTAATCAATTAATATTATTAGTAATATAATTCAAAGATTTTTTGATTAATTAATATTTTGATCAATTTTCTCGTACTTTTAATTTTCCATTTATCTGTGGCCTAATTTGATTTTAGATGAATTCTTGCAAAATATTTTTTTAACTCTTAAATGTGCTTCATTTTTATTAAAATGTTTTACACATATTACTTTTTTTTATTTGATCTGTGATATTATTATCTTTTTGATATTATATTATTAGGTTATCGCAAAATCTATTTATATTTTTATTGATACGATAAATAATTTATATATTGTAAATTTCATCAAAATAGTTTCAAGAATATATTTTTTATTTTATTAGTTTGGAAACTTGTTTCAACTATTATTGTAAAATTTTAATAAACACCATTATCTTTTTCTTGCGTTTATGTACAATTGAATTATAAATGTAAAAAATTGTTATAATTCAAAAAATTAATATTATTCTTAGATAAAAATGTTAATTAAAAAAAGTGAAAAAACAAAAAAAGCACATAAAAAAAGTCCTTAAGCTTTTATATCACCCTCCTAAAACAAAAAATATGGTAAAAATGAAATTAAATTTTTTAATAAAAGAAAATTCACAGAATAATATTACAAAAAGAGCAATAAAATTTATGAAATTTATAATTAAAATGCATGATATATTTGAGCACTATATATAGCCCTAAAAAAAATTACGAATCCTTTGGAATCTATATATACTTAAAAAAAATTTAAGATTGTTAGATTACTATAAGAAGAGTATAAGGCAAAAAAATCAATCTTAATAAATATTCATCATAAATTATATAAATTTTACATAATTTCGGATGTTTAATTAAATAACGGTTCGGTGTTCAGCTATTTTTTTATAGATAAAAAAAGCTGTTTATAATATTATTTTTTTCGTACCGCACAATTCGACATGATTATTTTTTTTTATACTTATGATTCATAAGGTTTTTTTATGGACATGCAAAATGTAAAATTAAAACATTATAAATGTATGATAAAAAGTTCTAAAAAATCAAACCCTAAACAAATAATAATATATAATAAATTAAAACATTTTCAAATAAACATTCCGCTGATCATTCAATCGAAAATAAAATCACGAAACATAGAATAATAATTGTATTATATTGAAATATATATTTTTCTAATTTAAATCAACGGTAAAACTTAAAAAAACCAGTTTACAAAAATAATATACAAAATAATGGCACGTAAAACAGCTGTTTATTGCCTTTTTAAAAGAATTTCATATAATATTTTATATATATTCATAGTATATTCTTAAATTTTAGTAATGTAAACAAAGAAGAAAATCATATGTATTTATACTAATAATGTATGGAAATCGGAAAATAAAATTTGTATAACTTTATGATGAGAAATAGTATACGATTCATTTAACTCTTGCAATCAATACGATATTATAAATAATAGCATGTGATAATAGTTCATAGCTAATATTTTACAAATAATTAAGAAAAATCTATTAAAAACTGTCCTTACACTCTTAATTACATAAATAATGCAAAATAAGGCTTGAATCTGTTCTTTAAAAAATATATAAATACATCAATTATATAATAAATAGATTGCTAACGTTTTACATGCCTGCAAAAAAAAATACACTCAAAAAACAAATTTTAAAATTCAAAAATTGCTCATTAAACAAATTAAAAAAGTATACATTGCTAATAGTTGTAAATTGTATATTCAAAGGTAAAAAGACAAATTAAATTGTAAATTTGACTATTAACCTAACAACACCAGTCCAATAAATGCAGTTTTGAAAATATTAAAATCTCAATTTTGTGAATTTATTTATATATGCTTCATTATAAATCCCTATCGAATTACATAAAGACATAAACGTTAATAAATCTAATTTTATCAATCAATATACTATAAATACAACTATTTTAGAATTGAAACATAGAAATGATTTAAACGCAATTTTTTCATTGATTCATATAAATACAAATCTGTTAGAATATAAACATAGAAATATTTTAACCTTATTTATTCAATTGATTCATTTAAATACGAAGCGATTAAAAAAACAACAGATAAATGATTTTTTTCATTTTTTATCGATCAATTCGCTATAAATACAAAGTTTCTATGGTAAAAGACACAAATAAATGATTTTTCCTTTTTTTATGAATCGATTCCCTATGCATACAAAACGGAATACAAATTTAAAATACATATTTTTGCTTATTTTAGTATAATTATTATCAACCAATACATTTTACTACAATAAATTCAAATAAATACTTTTGTAAATAATCACACAAAACGCAGATACCTTCATTATTCTGAAGATAAAATACATTCAATTTTGGAAAAACCATGTTCATTAGGTTGATATAATAACACTATGTACATACCCATAAACTTTATAAACAAGCGAATCTTTAAATAACAAAAAATCATTACCAGCATTTTAAATTTTACTGTATAAATATATTTTATATATCAGATTACATATTTAAAAATTTAAATCTAATTATTGATGAAAATTTTCGTAAATTATAATAAAACTTAAATTGAACGAAGGATAAAAATACCTTATGCAAAAGCACAGTATAAAGTTCAACTGAAGGTTTTAAACCCAAATACAGTTACATTTAGAGTGTAATTGTCGTAATATTATATTACAAAATAAAGATTTATATGTGTCTATGAAAATAAAATCAAAAACGAGTGTTAAAAATTTATTAGACATGGTTTTTCTAAACTCCGAATGAAAACCTATCTCATTAGCAAATTATGAGATTTTTTCGTGCTATTAATCTGTATATAAACATATGTTTATATTTATTGATTCATAATCTTACATGTTTTTAGGATTTTTATAAACTAAGTGCGAAAATATTAAATTCTTCAGAAAATTATAATTCAAATTTTAATCACATTGAAATGGTATCTAAAACATCACACACTCAATATGATGCACAATGAACGACCAATCTTCCCTGTTATTGATAATTATAATTTTTTGGGCTTGGTAATAATTTTATTGTTGCAAAAAAAATGCCATAAAGAATATATAAACTCAATTACAATACAGAGCCGAATCATAATATTTCTTTATAAGTTTTTTTCTGCTCAATTTTTATTCGCCAATCATCACTATTCTCTTCAATGTAATATTATTGAGAGAATCATCATTACTAATTGCTTTTTTTTATTTTTAAATAAACTAAATGTTTGTGCCCAAGTTAATTCCTTAGAATTCTTATAAACATTAAAAACCCTAATTTCAATGTTTTAACAGAGATATAACTTGAGATATACATAATTATCGCATTAATATTGCATTATATTTATTATTGTGGGATAAAAAATTTTCATCTATTTCTAGATTAATGATTTATATTTCCCTATCCTCAGTCGATATTTTACGATCTATATTCATAGACCAAATATTTTGAGTAATTTTACTTTATTCCCGATAGAGAATGTTTTTATTCATAATTTTTCTCAAATATTTATGATGAAGTGGTTTTTTAAAATGAGTTCATCTTACTAACAGTTAATTACCAGAAATAAAAGAGTTGGTGAAAGCTTTTGTAAAATAATATATAAAACTATTTTATATATTCAAAATAATATAAAATGCATTTTACCACAAAATGTTTGGTATATATGCATAAAAAAATATCAATCGTTATAGCCCTGTCTCTAAACATTTAATAGGTTTACACATATAATAACATAATAAAATATTTTTTCACTGTGTATATTTCTAAAAAATTAAAGCTTCTACATCTAATATACAAAGCATTAAAAAATTTAAAATAATTTAAAACATAAAGAGACGCACTCAAAATTCTATGAAGCCAAACAAAGAAATAGAAATCACAAACATATAGATATTATAACTATATGTGGATCATCTATACAAAAATTTCAAAAAAAGACAACATAGGCTAGTAAATCACAAGAAATGATATTTAAATTTCAGAGCCATAACGTTATTTATTTTTTTAAGGTCTGAAAAATACGAAATCAAATTATATGATTACTTGGGGGAATACATAGGCAACATAAATGTCATAAATAAAGATGAATTCAACAATGGATTTTTTTGGATCGATAAAGTTTATATGTTTTACCTTTTTCGGTTAGCTTAAAAAAACACGGTGTAAATAAAATATTGAAGAAAAAATCTGTATTTTTTACAGAAGTATGTGAGTAATATATGAAAGTAACGCAATTAGTGCTAAAATTTCACTATAAAATAAAAAAAGTTCGGAGTTTTTAAATGATGGCAAATAATCACTTAAATAAAAAATTTAAAAAAACGAAATCGAAATAGATAGAAAAAATCACAACAAATCTAACTCAGCACCGAAATAAATTACATACAATTTGAAAAAGAAACTCGCAATTTTGGCATCAGTGTTTAAATTTTTGAACACATAATATATCTGTTGGCCAATTAAAATCCCCGTGATATTATTTTTATCATGTGCGATTCTATTTTGGAGTGTATATGATATTATTATCTCTTTCAACTTAAATTTTGGGAAAATAAAAAAAAAAGTTGTTATATTTATTATTTATTCGTATTTAATAATAAAAATTCTTGCTTGTTATTTTAAAAATTCAACTTGAATTTGGAGAAAAAAAGTTGTTATATTTATTATTAATCTATATTTAATAATAAAAATAATTATTTGCTGTTTTAAAAACCATAAAAATATATCTTTGCCATAAATTATAATAAACCAACAAATTTAGCTTTTGAGAGAACGTTAGCAAAAAAAAACAAAACCTCAGATTAATATGAAAATTTATTTACCATATTGAAATCATTAGAACGCGCATAAAATCACATAAAAAAATATGACTGTAATTCAATAGATAAAGTCATTTTTTTCTTAGCGACACTTATAATATGCATATATATATCTAGGATTAAATATAAAAACATGATAAATAAATTTTAATATCCCTAAGACAGTTTGTTTCCAACTTTAATTTTCATTAAATTTTAATATATGCTATGGATATGTCAGTTATAAACAAAAAGAAGAGCTTCATTCATTTCCAAATTATTACTGAATTATTCAAATAAAAAATCGTTACCTTGAATTTATGGGCTCAATTTTTTTTTGAAGAATCTGATAAATATTTATACCTTGTTTATTTATTACATTCATCAATTTTAAAAGCTCCATAAGCAATATAGGTATAATTTAAATTTGTAATTTTTATCTTTGTTTCAGATGCTGCGGTATTCGTATGGTAATCATCAGTAAAATACAAATTTAAGATAAAATTTTATGTATAGTTATGTGATCTTTTTAAACGTAAAAAATTTCAAAAGAACTAAATTGTGCAAATAACATAATCTTAAATTTTAAAATATACAGCAAAATGTAATAAGAAAAACGAAAAATACAAAATTTTGCATTTGAATGGACTTCTATCATTTACAATATATATTTATTTTCACCAACACTAAAAGAGTCGTTACTGTAAAAATCTTAGTAACTGTACAGCATGTTCACTAATTTTAACTTTGGAATATTTCTGCCTTAAACTATACTATATTTAAGCAAAAACTACACTTATGTTTATGAACCTTCATACAGGGTTAGTTAAATACAATAATACGAGTAACATGGATTATTTTAATCTATATAACGTATATTAAACTTATAAATATCGAAAAATGTCGGCTGATATAAGATATTTACATTGACTAATTTCTAATACTTTGATAATTATATACAGCAAACCATATATTTATTTCTTTGATATAGTTAATAAGACACAAATTATTTATTAAAAATTAGTTTAATTGCAATTTTTCTAAACCTAAGATATTAAAATGATCTAAAATTTAAAATATGTATTAGAAAACTATTCATGGTTATGATATAAATTAGATATAAGACTTTCCAAAACCTTAGTTATCATCTTTTCCACCATATCTTCTATATTTTATCTAACACATCAAAGGCTTATTTAATTGGATAAATTTGATGTTTTTCTACTGTACAATTAATAGATCATATTTTTGTCAGCGAAAACAAGAAATTACATTGTGCAATAGAATAGAGCATAATCTAGGGTAAGTTACACAAAATATAATCACAATAAACCGTTCTTTGAAGTAAGAAAATAGAAAAAAAAGAAAAAAGTTGCATTAACATAAATAGTGCGGTAAAAAAATTAAATTAAATTTATGTAGCATTTTTACTGAGGAATGGTCGATTAAAAAAATTATTATAAATAAAAAAATATGCAGATGAATTTATTATCAAAATTATACTTGTTAAAAATAAGCTATAAATTATGTATAAATATAAAATATATTTTTGCAATCATTTATTAATATCTTCTTAGGATATTGCCGGATTCCTAGTGAAAGAAGACCCCTCTTTAGCCGCATATATCATCCCAAGTAAATAAGGGAGTGTAAAATGCTGAGAAGTAATTAGTGATTCAAAATTTGTTGGCAAAATTTGACAAGTTTTAATAAAAAAATATTCGAGAAAATAAGCTTGAAATTATAAAAATGGTTTTTAGCTACTATTCCATTCTATTTTTAGCTAAATTAATTCATATCTTTTGAATATTGATATTTATCGCTGTGTTTCGCTAAAATATTTAACTTTTTTAGAAACTCAAACACATCATGAATCAATTTAAAAACCACAAAATTTATGCATTATTAAGATTACTGAAAAGACCTTATGTTATTTTTAATAGATAAAATCGAACACATTTTGTTTTAAAAATTTATATTTTGCAAAGGAATTTTTTTTTGTATATATTAAAGCTGTTCGTATCATTAAAACAACATGCGAATCGACTAAAATGTATAAAATTTTATATATGTACATATTAAGATACAATCACCATGATTTTAACTTGTTGCAAAAAATTGATAATTGACAATTTTAATATTCTTATTTTGAGACTAATTATCCAAAAATACCCGAAAAAAATTTGAAATTATTAACGCGGCAAATATTATGTGTTTTTGTATCATTCAAAGCTGTAAAAATAAGAAAAAAGAGCAAAATATTTAAAATACATACAGAAAAAAAAAGTAGTAGACCAAAATCTTCTTTAGCATATAGGTTGTGTATAAATATATGATCGGATTTATAAAATCTATTTCGAGTTAAAATTTCTATAGAAGAATTATGTATATCTAATTTGTATATTCGATTATTTTGCACTAAAATCTGCATTTATATATATAATTGACTTAAATATGAAAACTTTAAGTTGAGAAACTTACAAAATTATCCAGGTCGGTGAAACAGTATTTTTATAATATGCACTAAAAAAGTTGTAAAAAGGGAGGCATGGTATTTTTTAGGAGAAAATCTGCTCCATAAGTATGACTTTTTGCTATGAAAATTTAATAAAAAAAAGTTTCTTGTTGGCATAAAAGTATGTGCAGCAGTATATTTTATAAAATATTTAAAAATAATTTTTATATTCAGGAGCTGAGCGAATTATATTTTAAGTCAAAAATTGATATTTTTAGTTCTTATTAAAATATCCAATCTTATTGCATAAAAAAACGTAAAAGAAAGAAAATTTTACGCATAAATGTTTTTTTTTACCTATGAACAATCAATCATAAACCAAGCTCGTCTTCATTATACCTATAAGTCGTTTTTATATAAGTTTAATGACGTTTTTATTTCTTTTAACGTTTATAATACTGTTTTTATATTATTTAGGTGTCTGAATATTGATAAAAAGTAATTTTGTAATTTCAAACAGTAATATTTATGCCATTTTATGCAGTTATCGTACTAAATATATAACACGAGCTTATTAAATCTTATCCTTTAACACCATAAATTATAAAAAAAACGATTTATACCCATATATTTAAAAAACCGACAAATAAAATAAAAATTGGGATGACTAAAGCAATGATTGATGTAACTAATCATCTTTTTAAAAATATAGAAATAAATATACATCCGATTAAAAAAAACATGTTATAAATAAATTATATTTATATCAAGGCGCTTTTTTAAAGATATAAAAAATATGCACAAGATAATCGAATCATTTCGCTAAATGTAATGTCAAATTTGCAATATTATTGATATTTCCTTTAAATCACTTAATTTGATCGAATCACATAATAATAAAACACTTTTGATTATAATGATGTAATTTAAGAGGTACAGAAAGTATTACAGATATCGAAAAAAAAATTTCAAAATCAAAAAAATTATTGACTAGAAAAAAGAACAGATTTTTGTGCATTTTATAGTTAGAAAAATTATTTAAGGATTGGCTTGTGAGATACTTCGTCCCATGTGATCACAATTTAGAGCATTTCCGCGCTGTTCAAGTCAGTTTCGTCATAAATTTATAAGCGAAGCTTCTAAAATAGATGATATACTTTTTTTGATCATGAAACGGTATTTCGTAAAAAATTAGTGAATCGATTCCCGTTGTTTTTACAACCTGCCTAGTCATACCATAATGAAATGAAACTGTAGTTAAATGATAGCAAGACATGAAGAATGACATAAAAAAATTTCATCAAAAACTAAGCTTAATTTCAATCACTTCATCGTTTTTCCTGGCTTTCTCAAATTTAATAATTAAATATTTAAAACATAAATTACTGATATTTGTGCTTTTATGATATAATTATTGTTTCTGATTTTTTATTTTACATAATGGGCATCAAATACCTAAAATATCATTTATTCCATTTCTTCCTATAGCTATTATTATATTTCTGATGTTTTATTTTTGTAATTATTTTTTGAAATTTAATTTTATGTTTAATTTTCTTATTTCTTGTGAGATATACTTAAGTTATTTATGCGTTTATTTTATCATAGTACCTCTCTAACCTTTTTATCACATATAAACTTTAAATAGCCTTTTAAAGAGGAAATACCTATACTTTTTAAGATTTAATGCTTTACACAACTAACTTATATGCAATATCTTCTATAAAAACTCATTATTAAAGTGTAATCTTAACCCATTAGTACGAAAAAACCTTAGTTATCACTAATGGTAAATATATGAGCTATGTCTTCAAAAGAGCATTATTTAATAACATATAGATTTTGAATTTAAATATACGTGTAAATTTTTTATTAAAGTTGATTTTTTTTATTAAGACTATATTTATAGAAAAGAGGCAAGCGTAAGATTTTTAGAACTAGACAAAATTAATAAATTGTTAGAATAAATTATGGTTAATCTTGTTTTAGTGTATTTTAGAATTCAGAAATGGCATAAAGATATATTTACTGAAATTAGAACGAAAATCAACCAATCCGTTTAATTTATTTTTCAAAATTTAGTAGCCATTGTCAAATCGTAAAATCAAATTACACATAAATACAGGAAATATTATTGAAAGATGTCAATACAATAACAAAAAAAACAATTTGTTTCTTTATTTTTGTTTAGTGCTTAGTTGATAATTATTTTTTTAGATTTAATTGTTATCAGAAACATTAGAAAATAAATTTTATATTTAAAACTATGGTTAAAATACAAGGAAAACGATTTTTTACAAAATTAATTCTAGATAGTTATATAAAAATACGATATGAATTAAAATATACTGGCGATCTCAATGGGGTTCTGAAAAAATGCTATAAATTGTTTTTGGTCCTGATCAAATGAAACCTTTTCCCTTGCAAATTATGGTTTTCTATAATAAAATTGGTATACATAATTGATTATGATCATAGTTACTGTTTTTTAGATCATTGATGAAAAATTATCATTTCTTTTTAGCAATCAAAAAGGCATACGTGAGTATGAGAAGCGTTTCTACCTTTTTTTATTTAAACTTTATATTTATATTCAGAGAGTAATTTTCTTATTATATATTAAAAAGACTTTTCCAGATTTTTATTGTGGTTAGAAGAGGCATTAATTAACTTAGTTATTTAATATTACGATCTATTCTTCGTATAATAATTTTATTTTTGCATGTATAAAAGGGTGTTCGTGATATTTTTCGTGGTTAGAATGCACATTTATAGCCTTATCATTTAGATTTATATTCAGATAATAATTTTCATATAATTTATTAAAAAGACTGTTCATGATTTACCCTGTGGTTATAAGAAGTATCTCTGCCCTTTATTATTTATATTTATTATTCATGTAATCATTTTCTTATAATTTATTATAATGACTTTTCGTGATTTTTCTTTGTGGCTAGAGGAAGTATCTTTCCCTTTATTATTCAGAGAATAATTTTCTTATTATATATTAAAATGACTGTTAATGATTTTACCCCGTGGTTAGAAGAAGCACCTCTGCTCTTATAATTAGAATATTCTTAAAGAACAATTTTCTCTTTTTTAGCTAAGGAAATTAACCATATAATTAAAAAAACATTGACTATCATCTAGTTTCAAAGAATGGACGTTTTCATAATAATTATTGGAACGGGAAAAAAATTAATCATAACAGTAACGCTTTTTTTGATTTAGTATTATACGAAAGAGTTTTATATGCATTAAACATTCAATTTTGAATTAATATGTTTATTACGAATTCTTATTTTTATCAATTTTTTTTAAATATTCAGTGAATAAAATGGGCCTAGCGGAAATCAATCACGTTATGCTTGAAGAGAAAATCAAAAATTACAATACTGAAATTAATCAATAAATAAAAAGATAGTATAAATAATTAGTATGTCTTCTATTGTTTTTTACGATTCCAATTTTTATATTACATATGCATTTAGAAAAATCTAAAAACCGTAGAATGCACTGCATGAAAGTTTGAATAAAATTGAGAATCAAACTTGCATTACAATAATTGTTATTAAATTTTTATTTATTTTAGTTATTCAAAAAATACCACCATTATAAATTTACTTACCCCAATCTGAATATGTCAAAATCAAAACTCAAAGATTCAAATGAAATGATCGAAGATGAAGAACTTGAGGACAGTCTAATTAAAAATGCCACACACGAAGCAGTAAAATATCTTAATCACATTTTCGAAGGTGGAAATAAAAAGTATCAAAAAATAGAGGAGCGTCTGATAATAGACGAAGAGAGACAGAAAGAAAAAGAAAGACAAGAGAAATTGAAAAAAAAGTTGGATAAGAAAATTACTAAGAGTAGAAACAAACACGATGAAAAAATTAAAAGACGAGAGTTACGTAAAATGGAAGAAGGTGCAATTGAAAACAAAGAAAATACGGAATTCAGAAATAAGAAACTTGCTATTAAAAAAGATTATGCTGATTCTAATTACGAAAATACTAAAAAAAAATCGGAGGGGATTAAAAAAAATACAATAAATGAAAATAGTTCGTATCACAAACGAAATAATTTAAAAGGAAAAAGCAAACCAGTTGGTATTGGTATTAATGGTAAAAAATATGAGTCAAGAAAAACCAGCGGTAAATCTCAGAATATGAATTTTTTCGACGATAAAACAAAGAATAGCAAACTTGGAAAAAAGAAAAGCGTTTTCGGTTCTAAGAATAGAAAATAATATTTTATCGTTTTACTAGTTCTCTTATTTAAGTTACCATTAAAATGGTCTAAGTATTTTTATTAAAATTTATCCAATCAAAAAAAATTTAACGACGAATGTATTCTATAAACAAAATCAATTGTATTTTATAATCATAATAAAAAAAATAATTCGGAATTTATTTAACGATTGAATAAGTAGTATTTAAAAACGGTTCACCTATTAAATAAAAATTCTTTTATAGAAAAACTCTAGTGATTAAATCCAATATTTAAGTAATAAATTTCCAAGGGGTCGGAAATATTCGATGAAGACAAGATATCAACAATCACACACTTTGAAAGACACATAAAGTCATATCATCATTCGAGAGAAGAAAGGCTGTTGATTAGGATATATCAGAAGATTCCAAATATACACCTAGGGGCTTTAAATATTAAAAACTGGATTCCAAAACTTCGTACAGAGGGTGATGGGCTAAAAAAAGTATAACCTCCGATCAAAAATAAAATTCATTGCCTAAAACGTGATGGGGAAGGGTATTGCGATCACGAAATATTATAAGTCGTATCAAAAGAAGTTGTTAGTGCTTATGGAAGTTAAGAAATAGGCACTAATAATAGGTTAGGAAAAACCACAAATTAATAGCCTCAAAAAGAGAAATGTATATAAAATATCATTGAAAAGGCAGATAATACTTACCAATAAAATAAAGCTGGCTATAGTTTTTCTCACTTTAGACTGATCTAAAAAAATACGATAAAAATATACCCTAAAAAAAATACGATAAAAGGATTTTAATTGATCGTTATGGCATAAATATACATGATTGGCCTGTTATTTAGAATAACTATAAGATTTTCTTGAAAAACAAATAATGTCATTAAAATACCCTTTAAATAATATAATCGACCGAAACGATATCTACACTAACATATGACTGGAAATCATTAGAGATCTTCATGTTAAGCTGTATTTAAATAGGTTAAAAGTAATAATATAAAACCACATCATGATTAAATATACTAACTAAATACAATTTTTAGAATATTATCATTTTTTTTAAACACATTTGTTACGATATTACTATAATTTACGTGCATAACAAATATTTCTTTATTTCATCGCTATAAAAATGATGCAACCAAGTTTATTCAGTATAAATTAATTTCATTAGGTAAAATTATGTTTTTATAATTGGTAAACTTGAACACGGTATTATATTCGTTTGGATAAAAAAAAAGTATAATATTGAAGAAAATGAATTTATATTTAAGAGGGTGAAACGCACGTAGAACAGAATTACTTAAATATAGTAGAAATGGATTTTATCAATATTAATAGGTGCACTCGCAAATGTGAGATCAAAATTATGAGGCTTGATTATTTTGAACATCAAATTAAAGATATAACTTCACAATAACGGTTTTATGTCGATAATTTTAAAATTTTGAATATTCTAATCCTTAAACAAAGAAAATAAAACCGAAATTAAATTTTATAAAGATAAATTGAAGTTGTATCCATTTACAATAAAGTATGACCGAAAATAAATAAAAAAGGTGGATGCCTTAAATTATATTCATGTTAAAAAACCAATTTGGAACCCCCAATTCAAAAATAATATATCATATGAGATATCCATAGAGATAATAAATGTGAATTTCTCAGAATTAAATGTATCATACACAATTTATTTGTGGCTTTTATGAAATTAATGATATTGTTATTTATATAGTAAAAAAACATATTTTGAAACATAGAAAAAAAAGGTTAATTTTTCATAAATATGTGTTTCATTCTTTGGTTTTTTTTTCAAGAAGAGATACGATGAATATCAGCAAAAAAAAAGAAAAAAATCTTAATTATTTATGCTGGCCTGGACTTTTACCAATCAACTGATTCAGCAAAATTATTAAAACAAAATTAAAATATAAAAGTTAATGCTGAACATAAATTTAAATGGTTTTTAAAACCATATTCTAATAATAATAATAAAATATTTGAATCAAATAACTATATTAAATGCATCAAATTTTATGTGTATTAGTACCCAAGCAGAATATGCATAATTTTTAAAGAAATATTATACTATTGGAACAATTATTGATCTTCGATGTATGATATAGCAAGCCCAATACAATGTTTATATAAAATTAAAAAAATTTATATATTTAGGATGTGATTTTAGCTACAAAAAAATAAAAAAACAAAAAAAAATTTCTGTGCGTTATTCCGCCACAAAACATAAATAACACGAGTTTAAAAGCAAATATAGATACAGAAGAATAATCCATACATAAAAAGTACACAAAAGGAATTCGGAAACCGATATGATAACAATGAATAATTTGAAAGACATGGTGTTAGCTGAATATGAAGATACAATATTCCCGTAGTAATGAAGCATGCAAGACGTGAAAAAGAAATATAAAATGATAAGTTTTGAATGTAAAACACAAAACCAGTAATCGTGTATTAGATAATACGATGATCATTACTGAGATGGTAAAGGTACAAAAAAATAGTGTCAAGAGTGCTTAATATTATTCTCATTTTATACTATATATTGCTTTTAAAAAATTATGATCTTAATAAAGTATAAAAATTCATTCTTCCTAAAAAAATATGAACAATTTATTGAAAGGAAATAAAAATTATCCAACGCGCAAGTCAAATCCATAAAGAACTTGCTCTGTATATTTAAATAATTAGTACGTAAATGTAATGTTTTTTTTCCATACGCGGAAAAGTTCATCATTAGTGGCTTAATTAGTATGTTCATAATTGATATTAATTTCTTATGTCATGCAAATATAATAAAGACCTTTACTACAAAATTCTTAGACTTTTAACTTCATTTTCCACAATTCATTTAAGAGATTTTACAATCAATGGTAGCAGTAATTTTTGTACCAAGCTTAAAAGATAGGTAAAAAAGGTTTTGAATACTAATTTATTTAAATATTTTGCTTGATTTTATAAAAATATCTTAAAATAAAATTTATTGGTCTAATTTTGAAAATTTATTATAGAGATTTTTGGTTTCGGGCTTTAATATGATCCATTTAAAGTTACAATATAGTTTTTTTATGATTCTGGGCCAAATAAAAGAAGTAAAATCTGTCAAACTAATCATGTTTAAATTTTTTGTTTGTGGTTTTAAAGATAAATTATCTTAAAAAATAGTTCATGATTTTTTCGGATTATTTTCTTATATTTAAATAAATTCATGTTGAAAAAAACTGGCATCTTCATTATTATTGACCAAAGATTGCTTATAAATAACTACCGTTTATATATATTACATATCTTAAAATCATAATATTTATCATAACAAAAGTTCTTTTTAGTAAATCTATTTATCACAAATATATATCATTGAAGCTCAATTAGACATACTATCGCACAAATTATTTTAAAAATCGATGATTTGCATTTATTTGGCATCGTATTTAAATGTTTTTGTGATATCGGGAAAATAAAAAGTTTATGCTCATTTTAGAATGATATTCTATATAATGAGATTTGAAACCTCTTTGACAACAACCCATTCTCTTTTCTTAATATGTTTAGCTCCCATAAATGATAAGAAAATATTTTGAAAATTTATTATATTAAAAAAAGTTTGAGCATGATCGACGCCAGTTAAATAGCTTAAGCCTTATCTAAATAATAAGTAATTCTAGACACGGAAAATAAAGTGTAAAACAAAAACATAAATTGCAAAAAAACCTTGAGATAACTCACTTTGTTTTAACTCAAATTCAATAACATCTTATTTTCTTCATATTTATTTTTAAAAAATTTTCTATATGGAATATAAAAAGGAAGAAATACCTTCTTATGCATGAAAATTTTTGGTTATGCTTAAACCGCAAAAAAATTATTGTGTATAATCAGATTTCTCTGTATATATGCGGCTAAAAATAGCTTTATTTTAATAGGCTGCCTAAATATTTCATAAATTTTGTTAAAAATGATTCAACCAATTTCATTAATCAGGTAAATATCACTTTCCATTGGTAAAACTCAGGCACGTCAAAAATACCAATAGATTTGTGTTTTTCATATTTTATATGATTCATGATGCACATAGGAAAAAAACATGATAAAATTGAAACTATGCCAGTAAATAAAGAGATATCATAAATTTTATCTATTTTTAAAAAAACACCATAGCCACCGACAATAAAATGAGCTTCATGTTTTGTTAAAATCCACAAAGTAACTTTTTATTATAGTGAATTTTTTAGTTATATCATATGCCGAAAATATAGCTATATAAACCGAATAAATACAGATTTATGCACGTTTGTAACATTTATAAGGACAAAAAAATCCTTTTTTATGTTGATTAGCCACATTTATATTATATATGAAGTATTTCATGATGATATATAGCGCAAGACAAGAAATAAGTAACACATTTTTAATATCCATTTATATCTTATAATTGTATAAGAATGATAGAGCGGAGTCCAAAGATGCCATCCTTCGCATATATTTATATGTATTAGGCAAAAACATGTTTAGGCGCTACTTTTTGACAATAGAAACCCTATCAATATCTCATTTAATATGCAAATAAAATATTATTTATAATTATTTAAGAAGAAATAAGATGATAAAAAGAGTCGAAAATCTTATATTATCCAAAGAATATATATTTCTGTCATCTTTAAAACATACAGTAGCATCATAGAGAGGATTTTTTTTTCTAATGCAATAAAAGCAAAATACTTACCTATTTGAAGCTGATAAATTTTTTCTTTTTTTGAGCTTAAGTAAAATTTTTATATTATATAAGAAAATATTAAAATATTAAAACATGCTTAATTAGCTTGATTATTGTACATTATCACACATATTTAGATATTTTAATTTTTCTAGCCCATTTAGTGAATAATTTTTTTTGGCTTTTTGATGTAATCTAGTTACTTATATGTGTCAATGCTCGGGGTGGTTAATATTATAATAAAATATTTATACATGTCTTTTACAAGGACATAGAATGTATGTGTTGCATTTGTGTTTTCCACTGTAGAATAATTGTAGAAATTTATTTCAGATATGGATTAAACTATACTATTAAATCCACATAATATCAATACCGAAACTTGATTGGCTATTTTTATAGAAGATAATTCGGCTGAGAAAAAACTCAATGGCTTCCAAGCTTTTTTAAATTTAATTTAAATAAGCTGAATTTCATTAAAATAAAAATAAATGTGGAATAACACTCTTTTTTATTTAAGCTTGATGTTGAACGCAAAAAGTATATTTCATATCACAAATTTTGGTCTTACTTAATTTATTAAAAAAGCTTTGTTAGCATATTGCGATGTTATTTGGATATTTCTCTTAGAAAAAGAAAATTTTATTCTTCAAGTTCGAGTATTTATGTTATTTTTTGACAATAGATAAAATAATTTTACATAATAAAAATATAAAAGACACATCCTGATCAGAATTTTAAATTCAGATTTTTAGAATCAGGTTTTGCATTATTCTCTAAACAAAAATTTTAAATCTGAAAGATCAAGTTTTATATGTTTTTAATAAAAGTTTGTATATTTTTTAGGTGGATTGTACAAAAAAAATTTAATTCTTATGAAATTTATAAAGTTGTTTTTCTAAAAATAGTTTTTGCTTATATAATAAAAGACTAGTATGTTTCTGATATACGATCAAGTCTATTTTTAGCCCTTTTATTTTATAATTTCTTTCATTCAATTAAGCATGATGCTAAAAAAATGAAACAAAAACATGCGAAACATTTCAATATATATTTATTATAAGAAGATCATTAAAAAATTTAATTCAATATTATCTTCAATTCTTAAATAAAAAAAATATTTTTATGAAGACGAGTGCCTATTTTTTAGATATAATTCCTTATTAAATATATACTTCTGCACTGTAATTATTATTCAAATAAAATATATTTTTGTTTGGTTTCGAGAACTGTTTTTATCTCTTAAACATCAGAATACCAACCCATCGAAGAATATCAGTAGAAGATAGAAAAATAATAAAAAAAGACTTGTATAACAAAAATTTCAAAGAAAATTACACTTATTCATGTATAAATACTACACTATCTAGAATATATTTTTAATAAAATTGGATAAAAATGCAAAAAGACATAAATATGAACGCTATTCATAAAAGAACTACTTATAAAAACTTATCATAATTTAAATTTTTGTAAACATATATGATTTTAAATTCCGAAAAAAATTAGATGATCAACAGATGTCGAAATTCATTGGAAAAAAGCCAGATCCATAAAAAGATCAAATGCATAAATTTTAAAAATTATATTTAGACTTCATGATGAATTATCATTTACTATAGATAGTCTAAAGGTTATATAAAGTCTAAAAAATGAACTTGGTAACACAATCGCATATTATTATTTAAATTAAAATCACAACAAAGACATTTCTAAACACCTAAAACTCAGTTGGAGGCAAATTTGCTCATATTTTGCACTATTTTAACTATTTTGATTCTGTAGACTTCGTTATTATAATTTAAAGCTAGATGCATACAGTATATAAAAGGATTTACATCGGCTTCAAGTTCAAAATGCGTCGCTGATAAAATATTCAAAAAATTGGCCGAATTTCATATTTTTTCAGCGTTTAAACAACGAGCGGTTTGCATAAAAAACACGAAAATTTGGATATAAATTATACATCAATTATTTTAACTAAAAAAACGTAAAATGTGGCTAGAATAGATAAAAAAATTGTTGTTTAAAATATTTGCGTTCAAAAACCGAACAAAATTGGGGTGATTAATATTTAAAAAACCCATCTCGCATTGGTTCAATAAAATCAAAGAAATTATAAAATTTATGTAAGAAAGTAAAGAAAATATTTTATGCGTATGCTAAAAAATTTATAGTTTGAAAAATATACTTTACCACATAAAAATATATATCGATACCTCACTTTTAACAAATCTTGAAAATAATCATTTGAAAACACATGATAGATATCAGTTGTAATGATAGAAATAATTTAATCTTTGTTTTATATAATAAAAAGATGTTTACAGATGAAATTATATAAAACCTTAACCACATCTTATTTTTTTTCAAATCAAATTATAAATATATGCATTTTATTTATGAATATTGGTATAATTTCAATAAATATCCTATATTAATTAAAAAAAAATATATAACTCATCACTTACCAGATAAATGCCTATAATTAGGGAATTCCCAAATAATAATAGCCCAGTTTTTATAATTTTTATTGCATAATTTATCGATTTTTTATGATAATATGTTTTTTTTGTTTTTAAATACCTTTCTATACATGTATTATGCTCCATTCTATATTATTAGTTGCCATACGATGGGATATTTTAAAAAAATTTATTTACATTGATATTTCTCTTTATTTATACTTGGTTTTAATTACCTTGAGATACCATATATTGTAGCATTTTATAGTTTGGTAACACGTTATTATGAAAGGTACGAGAAAAAACTTGGAGTTACAATGAATTCGAGGCATAATTTTCAACCAAAGGATGAAAGAAAACCTTTATACTCAATGTCTTAAAAATAGAAGAGATATCGAGGAAGATATAAGAGAAGATAATGTAACCAAGAGTATAGTTATGATGTTATCGCGGAAAATAATCAAGTTAAGCTTGAAGAAATAATATAAAATTACAATTCCAAAATTGGCCTATAAGTAAAATTATAATTATTATCCTGATTATTATTGTTTTAAAACCATGGAATCAAGTTTTAATTTATGAATATACCTATATAGTTGATCTTATTCAACCATCAAACTAGCAGATCTTTATACTTAAATAAATATTCAGGCATTTTATTTTATCATTTAAAGCAGAATGGTATTTATCTGCTTAAAGATTATCCACAATTGTTCCATATTTATATGCTTTTTTGATATAATAAAAATTAAAAAGAAACACGTAGACTATGCTTTGTATTTAGGTATTTTTGTATTCATTATACCATACATGCATATTTTAGATGGCCGGTATACGTATTTTATCGTATCTTAGTGTTCATAAAAGGGTCGAAGATATACTCTTATTAAAAAAAAACTTCAAAATTTAAACAATTTCAGATGTAAAAAATAGTAATTATACTGTAAATATCATTTTTTCGTGCTATGTATGTAACTTCAATTTATAAATTTACAGTATTTTAATATTATATGTACAACTAATTCATATTAAACATTTGAAATATGATTGTTGAAGATACATAAATACAATTTCTAGTTAAAATGTGTTTAAAACCCAGCATATTGATAAGTGTTCAATTAATAAATAATTCGCAGATACATAGTAATTGAAATCAAATATATATTCTAATTAGTGTCGATTGTAGATCGTTTAATACATAATAATTTGATCTTATTTGTTTGTATAGAAGGCAGAAAATTGATTTATTTTGATGAGTTTCCCGCATAAATAAATAATGTTTTCCTACCTTCTATCATGTTAAAATGCGTTACATAGATAATATGATTATTTTACAAGGTTTATTAGCCATTTTTTTGCACTAAACATCATTCATTTAAGCTGCTTTTGAACCGTAAAAATCAAATTATTGGGCAAGAATAATTTATATATTCAGAGGCGCATGATTCTTAATAAAAACTAGATTTGAGTTATCATTGTTAATCCCCTTTTTTTAGATTAAAATATCTAAAATTATCATTTTTGTGAGAAAAAAATTCACCGATAGTAATTTCTTTGAATTTTTAAGTTTAATTAATTTTATTTTAAGAATTCATTCATATATATTTATAATATAATTATTTTGTATAGTATGTCTCTGTTTTACTCTAACAAATTCAAAAAAAAATTCGGACAGACCATTTAAATAATATATTGCAGATATTTACCTTTACAAAAAAAATGTATGGATTTTGTATCTTGAGTATCTTGAATATTGTTTAAATTATTTTTATACTAAAAAATGCGAAGATTTGTTAATTTAAATTTTTTATTTTTTGTCTAATTTTTTTTAAGAGTTCCATTAAGAATTTGATGAATCTATGTTACTTATGATCGCATCTTCTATACCTTGTATATATATCCTATCTTGTAATTTTTTTAATGTGTTTTGGGCACACTATTCCATTTCCTTCAAGTGTTTAATGTTCTTTGACCTAATCTTAATACAAAAACATAAGGTATTTAATTGCCCTACCTCGGTATTTTTCTATTAATAAAATATGAGATGCGAAACTCTTATTTCAAAAAGCTTTAAAAACTAAGTTAGTTATCTGTATGAGTTCAAATATATTAATCATAAATGAAATTTAATGTAAATATCACGCTTTTAAAACAAAAAACATTGAGGCTAGCTTGATTTCGTGAGCCATATTTCGTTTGCCGTCATAGAAAAACAAGTAAATAGGCGATTACAGGTATCTAAAAACCACTAAAGTCAATATGTATATATAAATTTTGGCATGACTTCAGATGCATGAGTTAGTTCAGCATCTTAGTAAAAATGGTTTGTATTTCGTGTTAATTTTTAAGATATAAATATAGATGAAAATCGGTTTTTTGGTCAAAATATTATTTACTAGAACAAAAAAGATAATTGGTTTGAATTTTAGTTTTCTTTTTTCAATGTGTCAAGCCATATTTTTTTCTTTCTTCTTCTAATTTTCAAGGTGAACATGTTATACTTAAAGAAGATTCATTTAAAATACAATGAGATGACGACATTATTGATAAACTGATAGATATTTTAGATAAAAAACACTAAGCATAAAATATTCTTAAATTCAAAATGGAATGATCATAGACAATTTATTTTTCACGAATCTAAACATGAGTAAATCAAATGGTTTAAAGGGTAATGTAATTTATAATTTACGTTTATAAATATCTTGATGCATAAATTTTCTTGCTGAAAGTGTGCATATAGGAACCAATAGCTTCTAAAACGAATAAAACATATATTTGTTTTATTAGAATATGGAATTATCCATGTGTTTATTTACAATTAAAAAATTATTATTTATGCTTGTATCACTACCTATTGCGTGTAAAAAGGGCTATCAATTTTTAGCCTTGGAATAAGAAAAGTTAATAAGTTTTATTCAGGTTGTTTAATTTATTGTTAAATTAACACGACTAGTATTCATTTTTTCAATTAATTTGTATATAATGGTTATAAAGACAAAAAAATAGTTAAGTAACATTCAGAACAAGTTTTCTGCTTTAAAATTTATCAGAATATGAAAATTTTAAATTATCACAAAGCTTTCAGATAAAATCCTAATAATGTATCACACTAAAAAATTGTAATCCTCTACAATGTTATGTAAAAATATCTTAATACATTAAATAGCTCTAGGTTCGCAAAAACAAACTAGAATAAACTCCATATTACAATGTACATTTATAATAAAAGTCAATTACCGATGCATAATATATTTTTAAGTATGACTCAGCTAAAAAAACTAAGTATACAGACGCATATTCAGAATAGACATTATATCATGCGTTAATTCGGGCTTAAATAATATCAATCGCCAAATAAGCATAATAAATCCGAAAAAACAACATACTTTTAATTAATGTCTTGACCTTCCAGGCTCCCTAGAGTTTGGAGGAAAGCAGAAAAAACTACCACCTGCACGGCCTTACTTAATAATGTACTCGGGTTATACATACCCATCATATCTTGCGGGTTTTTTACTGAGGTATCAATTCTAAAATGAAAGCCATTACATAATTTAAAAATCTAAATATTGACGCATTTCTATAAACATATAAATATTCACACGATTTTCATATATAGTTGTCTATAGTCTAAGAAAATAGTATAATTAAACTCACCTAATGTTGATAATAAGAAGGATTTTATAAATCAATCATGTTTGTTCCGATGTGTAAAATATTACACACATTTCTTTATCGAGGTTTTTGCATGTATAAATTAGATCAATTTTATAAAAAAAAGTACTTAAGATGTCTATATTATAGAGGTTTTTCTATTTTTTTTTGTAGGATTACAAAAATTTTGTCACCTTTTGTGTGTGGCCACTTCCCGTCGATTATTATCTGATCATTATAAATTTAATATCGGCTGGTTCATTAATTATTTATTTTACTGCTATACGATACATAGAGTGCACCATCTTCATGATACTCATGTTCCATAAACACCTTTTGCGGAATTTTTTTTATTCGATCTAAATTTCTTTTAAAACAGAGGCGCATTAAAAATAACCTTTTTATTTCTTTTATATACATCATGAACACATAAAAATATCTGATAGAAAATTAAAACTCATTCAATACTTCTGGTACTTTATATCCCTTATTTGAGACGTTTTTTTATGTTCAAATTATCAAAATAAAATATCACAATATATCATTTTTGTATTTTTTTGCACATGCGAAAGTATAAATTTTTTTACCATGTAATTCAATAAAATATATTTTACAGAAATAATTTGTTTGGATTTTCTTTTATAAATCTTTTTTGAATGAGCATATGTTAATAATTAATTTAAAACAAGTGTTGTAATTTAAAAAAAAATTATATAAAAGTCTAATGAGCTGAAATTTTTTTTATATTAAGATATGTCTAGAGTAATAGGCTTTTTTATCGACCAATAAATATCATATTTCAATTCAATGATAAAAAGTATATAGGATACGATGACTTTATATTTTTTCTATCTATTTAAAACAAGATTTCAACTTATTTTAAAAAAAATACAGACTTACGTAAACTAAAAGTTCAAATGTATTCAACGTCTTATAAAGTGATTGTGTCCTGTTATTATATATTTTTTAACTTTAAATTTCAGAAAATAAAAAAGAATTTTTTTATTGATATTACAACAGATTTTTTATGCCATAAGACTCAAAAATCAATAATTATTTTGATGAAAACCAATTTTTCAAAATTTATGTAAAAATTTTAAATGTTGCTATTTTTAAAAATAATTCTTTTTCATGGCATTTTAACAAACTGTATAGTTTAATGGTGCTAAAATTGGTTGATTTGGTGTTTTACTGATTTTAAATAACATATAATTGTTTATAGGTAAAAGAAAGGTTTTTTTTATAGAAAATACGTTCTTTCTTGTCCTAAATTACTTAAAATGCCCTATTTAAATATAAATAATTCAAGCAGAAAAAAATGAAGATTTCTGGGTAATTTTTGCCATGCATTATGATATTTAATTTTTGGGATAATCTTTGACCATATTATTCAGAAAGTAAATCATGTATGACCCCAAAAATTAAAAAGATGAATCGATATCGCGATGAATAAATCAATTAAAAAACTTTTAATAAACCAAGAAAAATGAATTTAACCACGCCAATAATAAATACTCGATCCACGTCATTCCAATTTGAATTTACAGCGATTGATAAGTAACGCATAATAAAAATTTGTGCAATTAGATTTTTATCTGAGATTTAGACGTGAACTTTTTAATATTTTCTCAACTGTATATATATTAGTTTTATTGATTTGTTTTTTTTGACTCTTGGTTTATATGCCACGTAAAAAGAATTTTTTTCTGTATTTATTTTATATTTATATGTATTTACGTTTTAATATACAGTTTCTCAATATAATCATAAATAAAATGATGAAAATTCACACTTGAAGCCATCTTAAAGGTACAAATTATTGGTGATGTCTTTGAATGAGTAAAACTAAATTTATGGATTTTTCTTCGTAAAAATTTTCAAATATATCGTGATTTTAGCTAATAAGTAAATACAGTTTTTGTATTGATAAAACAATTTATAATAAACGATATATAAATTTTAATTTGTATCTATGTTCTTAAATAGGATTTTCTCGTTTTTATAGGTAAATTATAATATTAAATTTACATAAAAAAACTTAGAAACTTGAAAAATACGAACAGTTCATATTTTTAATTGATTGAAGAAACTGCAAATATTTTTTTTAAAGATAAATATGAATTTTATTTTTTATTTCAAATAAAGCACTAGTATCAGCTACTATTTTTGTTTAACAAACAATTATTTCATAAATGACGAATGAAAGATTTCAAGCAACATAATATGTTCGCGTTTCAAGAATTTCACCTTATATAGACTTAAAAAACAAAAAATGTGGATAAACCATTAAACCCATAACTTAGTTATATTTATTATATGATATTTTCTTAAAATCCTTGATTGCATATGTAAAAAAAGTCAAAAGTTTATCAATAAGACGTTAATTATAACACTATCATTAACCGTAAAAAGTATTTTCTGTTACTATTTTTCATATATAAAACGTTCAATCAAATTTATTTAAATATTGTATTTTATATTGACGAGCTATTATAAATTTAAGCACAAAAATATAAATACGAAAATTCAAAATCACGATAGTACCATTGCAATATATTTTAACAAAAATATGAATTTTGCATGGTAAATTTTTTTCATGTTTTCCTACTTTTCTATATACAAAGACATATTTTCATGCAATAGAAGTAAATGTATCATTAAAAAGCAGAAAACTGCTTTTTTTTTGCACGAACCCCATAATAAATAAAATTAAATTTGTTATAAACGTTTTCAATTCAACTTAAAAAAATACTTTAATATCAAATTTAAACAAGTTTGTACGTAGAAATAGATCAGCAACAAATATTTTTTTTCACACAGTGCAAAATTTAATTTGTATTTTGATTTCTGCAATAATTTAAAGAAGATAATATTTTAATAATAATTTCTTTTCAATTTTACCCTAGTATAATATAAAAAATACAAAAAATAATTCAATTTGCGTGGTTTTAGTATAAAAGAAACAGAGTCATATGAATGAGTCTTCGATATGGTTTAAAAATAAATTTACATATTCACGACATACAAATAATAGATCAAAAAATATTGTTATATTATCTATCTATTTATGAAATAAATAGAAATACATACATGGAAATACCTTATAGTATGTTTTAATAGTTTATAAATTAATTTAAGAACGTGCTTGTGCTATTTAGATCATATAAAAAATTCAGATATCGTCAGTTTTTTTTATAAAAATGCTATGTTGTTGTTCGTGGTGCTTAATTTTTTGTTAGAAATTTTATTTTCAATCCTTTTGTAATATGCTTTAAGTCATAAATATAAAAGATATCATATCATTTACTGCATATATACAATATAATACTAGAATAAAGATTAAAAATTACTTACAATATAAATAAGATGGTTTTATTTGTACTTTATTATACAAGAAAGTCATTCTAATACCAATATTTACGCATTATAAAAAAATCTTATGAATTGACAATATTTAATACATTTATTTATTGAATTAAATATAGTTATTCTTGTTAAATTTTGATTTATTACAATATTGGGTGATTATTTAGAATTTTTAAATTTTATGCAATCATAAAATACAATTTAACAACTAAAAATTTCCTACTGCACACCTGTTTATTTTTTTGGGTAATTAGCCGATATATTTGTTTTGTAAATTAAATCAATTTTTATAATAAATTTTTTTTTATAAGACTTAATTTTTTATTTATTTAAGGATCCGTAATGTTTATAATTTTATTTACTATGATGCATGGAAATTTACATCATTAAGAAATAACCCTGAACAAATATGATATCTAAAAAATAATAAATTCCACATAATATAGTATAGAATATTATTATCTGAAACTATTTTAAGTAGGGTAACAAAAAAAATAATAATATCAGATTTTCTTTTTTTTTGCTCGATATATGTTTTTTTTATCATTTATGAACTACTTGGTGCCTCGCTTATCTTCCACTATTTCGATAAATATCAATACTTTGATATTTTTTAAAAATCTAGAACGCATAAATAGGCATTTTTTTCTAATTAAAAAACGTACTTGCTTTTCGCATATATAAATAATTCTAATATGAAGCTGGGAATTCATCTTTTAACGTCGTTTGAACTATCGTATACAGCAAAATCCAATTAATTTATAAACAATATAAAAATATTTATGATTTATTGGTATTTGAATGCATTTAAGATTTAATACTTTATAATATTACCCGCAAAAATTATATTTACGCCTGTAAAAAAAAGTAATTAGCTTTTGATACACAAACATTAATATATTATAAAAAAATTGCTTCTGCTATGCAATTATAACAGTCATAATTCCTTTCGAATAAAATAAACCACCTTATATTTTGTAATTTTCAAAAAATCATTTTATTTTATTATCTTTTTCAATATTTTTGCATTTAGTTTTCACAAATTACTTTAGATCTAAGAAAAACACTTTAATAACAAAACCATCTTGGTTTTTTATTAACTATTTTGCTATATATCATCATGAAAACACCATTATTATTATTTTGTGTTTTTTATTTGATCATATAAAACCATTCATTATAATACAATATTATAATACAATATTATAATACAATATTATTCATCAATCCCATTCGAATTATTCATTCCTTCCAGTCAAATTTAAGTACTAGCCCAAGTAACTAAAATGGAATTGGTTTCTAAAGAAGGATATAGGCAAGATGGTCGATCCCAAACCGATCTTCGAAATCTAGAAATAAATCATAGATTGACCAACAATACAAACACAATAGATTACCGCCATGGTGAAACTCGAGTAACCACAAAGCATATAACAGAAAGCCGACCGATTCAGAGGCGACAAAGACCAGACGACAAATTACAAATAGATATACATTTTCTTGAATCAGCAATCCATGAACGCAAAAAAAGTGATCATTATATTGATGATATGGTAGAAACAATCCAAAACACATTCAGAAGTTTAGTTCTTACGAAAGACAAGGTGCGAATAGAAATAGATGTGGTACAAGAAGATGGATCACTTTTAAGCTGTATTATCAATTCAGTAAGTTTGTTGTTTTGTGTATCTGGATTGCCCATTCTTGATCTCTGTGTATCTGCAACTATAAAGCCTTGTAAAAATTATGATACGGGAAAGGTTTATTATTTATGTGATCTTTCTAGAAATGAAGAAGACTCTAAAAATTCTGTTGTTATTGCTTATAGTGTGCAGAGAATGAAAGTTATGTATTTGTACTTTGGTAAAATGGGAATTTCTGAAGTTGAAACTGCTTATAATTTTGGAATTGAGTGTATTGGCCGTGTTTATGATTTTATGTGTGATTTCCTTAAAAAAGGTAAGTGTTTTCGCGATTTTAGTGATGATGTCAGTTAGTTAGTATTTTTTACTTTATATTTAAAAAACAGTTAGTTAAAATTTTATTTATGTGTTAAATTTTCTATTTAAAAGGTTTTTTTATGTATTATATATATAAATTCACTTAAAATCTTGTTTTAACTTAAATACAAATAAATTTCATACATAAAATATCATTTAGTTAGTATTTTTTACTTTATATTTAAAAAACAGTTGGTTAGTATTTTATTTATGTGCTATATTTCCTATTCAAAATGTTTTTTTGTGCTCAATATTATATAATATCAGTTAGTCATGTGTTTAAATACAAAGAAATTTCATATTTAAAATGCTTTTTTATATCTTAAATATATATAACATTATTTATGAAATTTTTTATACAATGTAATTATTATTTTCACATTATAAATTTATTTCCATAATTTCATTAATTTAAATAGAAATATATAAAATGTCATTTTTTGACTTAATATTTTTAACCTCTTCATATTATCTTTTTGTACTTAAAATATTTAATACTATAAATAAAGGTTTTGTTAAAATAAATGTTTCAAATTAATCAAATAAAATGTTTTTTTAAGACAAGAATTATATATTTCATAACAAAAATTTTAATTCTTAATATTTTCTGCATAATATCATATATTTTTAATTTATGGGTTAATTTTGGTATTGTAATTTTAGATTTTCTCTTCAAGAATAACGTATCTGATTTCCCGTGACCATATCGTATCTATACTCTTGGATATACCCTCTTTTTTGTTCAAGATCTATTTGCTTCGAGGGGTTTCCATAATTCATTAGTTTGAATATATGTCTGGATTTGGTTTGTGGCTTCGAGTTAATAATAATGCATTAATATTATGCAAATACCATTAATACTAGCATATGTCATAACATGAAATGGTGCGATAGAAAATACCATAAATGTATATTAAAGAGTCGGGGATACAAACAGAAACGGAAGCATATGCACAGACATTAGTATTGAGAAAAGACCTTGCAAGTATAATTCTTGAGTTCAGAAGATGTATTAAGGAAGACTGTAAGGATGATGTGCTTGAAAAGAGTATAAAGCAAACCTATAATATAGAGGAATCTAAAGTTTTGCGCGAGTAAAACATGAAAAGTTAAAAAAATTGGCCATCAAATAAATAAAAACAGTATAAAATAGAAATAAATAGAATTTATGCAAATGCTTTTTATGGAATGCCAGCGTCTCGAACATATAAAAATAATTGTACTTAATATAAACAAGACACTTGAACTCATCTCATTAAGAGAAGAAGAGCAGTTGATGAAGATAGATCAGGGGAAGGTGTCAAAATATGCATCAAGGAGTTTTGTAACATTCAAAATAGGCTGAATACGTCTAAATAGATAAAAAGAAAGTTAACCCATAAATATAAAAATAATTTAAATTTAAATAGAAAAATGACTGGAGATGGTGTGGTTAAAAATTAAAAAAAAATATTTTAAGGAGTTAAAAATCCCGGATGAAGTAGATGCATACATGCAAGCTCTCACACTTCGCAAGACACTTGATTTGATATCATTTGACAGAAGAAGAGAAGTTAACGAAGATAGATCAGGGTAAGGCGTCAAAAAATGTCATAAGGTGTTGTGCAATATTCTTAATGAACTGTCTACATCTCAGTAGATGAAATTATAAAAAGAAGAATCTAACCCATTATAAAAAATATTTGTTAAATAGAAATAAACATAATTCCCCTATATATGAAGATAATGACATGCACAATCACAATGCTATCCGATCTAAATACAAATAATATTGTTTAGAACAAAAATTAAATCAGATATTAATGCAAATAATATTATATGAAATATATTTTCTAG
This sequence comes from Rhyacophila brunnea, assembly GCF_057557595.1. Lineage (NCBI taxonomy): Eukaryota > Metazoa > Arthropoda > Insecta > Trichoptera > Rhyacophilidae > Rhyacophila > Rhyacophila brunnea. Next base: position 147,675 of record NW_028232787.1, read on the forward strand.
TATCTATATAAAAAGAAGATATGATTTACATTATTTAATAAGATGTTTTACGATTGTCGATCCAATCAACATAAACGTCGATGGCTTTACTAAGCGAGCCTGTACTGCAGCTCCACTGTTCATCACAAATGGCACATGAAGCAACGCCTACTTTATCCTTTTTAGATATTTTTACTGTAACGACTCTATCATTATGACATCCTGGACAACTGAATCTTGTCGGTAAAGGCTCATTCCGTCGCTTGTGTTTGATGGTCGATCTTACTGATTTTTTTCTTTTTCCCATGTCTAAATTCTTAATCTATATGGGTAAATTAAATATTATGGATAGTGATATTCGTCTCCTTTTTAAAAATGCACTTTATTTGTTATTTATATCATTATAATTATTGGTTATGTTTCAAACATTCATTTGTATTATTTATGATTTCATAAATTCCCAATCATTAATTAACATTTCGTTGTTATTTTTATCTAAATATATTCGTGTTTCGGGTTTGTAAAAATATGTTTGGAATTTATTTTTTTGTTTCAATTCAAAAAAGGAAATGAAGAATAAATGGTTAACCCATGTTTTAGTATTTTGAATTCTTTGATAAGTTTCTAGATTTTCTTTTTAACTAATTATTTAATAAATTTACAATGGCTGTATTCTACACACAATTTTTTGTGGTGTTTACTAGATTTGATTTTAGAACTAATTATTTGTTCTAATACACACACATTTTTATGGTGTTCTGTATAATTGATCTTAAAACTAGTAATTTATAACTAAATATTATAATACATACATAAATTTTTTTGCGTGGAGGTTGATAGATTTGATTTTAGAGTTAATTTTAGTAAATTATTATAAGACACACATGAAATTTTTTTGTGTGGAGCTTGATACATTTAATTTTAGAACTAGTCTTTTAGTAAATTATTATAATACACACACAATTTTTGTGTGGAGCTTGATAGATTTGATTTTAGAACTAGTCTTTTAGTAAATTATTATAAGACACACACAATTTTCCATGTGATGTAAAAGTAAGCCACAAATTTTTATCAATTCTCTTCAAATTTATATACCAATACATCATATATATTTGTTATTATGCGTTCTGATTGTGTTGAATCATGAACAGCGGCTTTAATAAAGGGCCATGCATTTAATTTTCACCTGCCCCATAAAAATTGAATCCTTGCAAATATAAAAAATACACACAGGGGATCGGTTAATATGCAAAAAAAAAGAATAGACTATCACAGCATTGCCTTTACCAATATAAAATATGTAGTTGCTCTGTAAGTGATCGAACTGTGACTTAATATCATAGAACTTATCTGATGGCAAGAAGAGTGTATACCCGTAAAATAGTTCTTCTGCGACATACAATAGATACGAACACCATCCCTTAAATTATTGACTACCTACTTTAAAAACTCGCAATCCATGATGAGCACAAAAAGCTGGTCTTAAAGTAAATATGGGGAGATACTGCAGTTAAGGAACGATTCTTATACTATTGGTAAACCACACGTCTATGAATATACCACTGTGATGAAATAAGCTCCAAATGGCATTCGTAATTTCAAATAATTTTAACATTCAAATATAATATTATGGTACAAAGCAAAGATTATATTATTTTGTGAGGATTTGGGGCTACAAAATATCATAAGTCGTATATTAAGGAATTTATAATTATAACTAAACAGAAGCGTCCAAATAAACAATAGTATTGAGCCAAACGCAGAAATAATAATAATTCTTGGAAGAAGAGGATGCATGAGAACTTTAAATAGCGCGAAATACTAATCAAATATTTAATACAGAGCAATCTAAAGTTTTGCTTTGTTGAAAAAAAGCAATAAAGTAAAATGGTCATAAATAATTTGATCTAAAACTCAATAATAAAACGTTTTTTAAAAAATTGTATTGCATAAATGGAAACTGTAAAATAAATATATAATCAAAATTCAATTAATTCAAATTCCAAATAAAAATTTGATAATTTGGTAAAGTTAAATACAACATAAATATCAAGCCATACTAATTCCCAATTTTGGTACGAAACCTTGGCGGCTTATCAAACAAATAAACATTGACATTTTCAATAAGTTTTAAATTATCACCAACCTTTTCTAAAATAGTAAGTTGCTCGTTATCCATTTTTTTGCCTTTAAGTACGAAATTACTAAAACATAATTCTATTTTCTTTCGATCAAACTTGCATTCTATTAGATCAATATTTGTGAACTCTCCTTGGATATCGAATATATCTCTTTGATCTTGGTACGATACTGTTATTATCATTTTTTTTTGTATGGGTATATAAAATTTATTTGGTTTATCTTGATTTTGTAATTAACCTATTTATTCTATCACAATAAAATATCATATTTCCTCATATGCTATTGTTCTTTTACTATAAAATTTTATATTTCAAAATATCTTTTTATTTATACAGAATCGGGAAATTAATATATAAATTATATTTTAAGCATTTATTTATTTGTTTTAGTTTAAAATTTTATATTTCCAAATATAAAATTTTATTTATACAGAATCGGAAAATTAATAATAAATTATATTTTAAGCATTCATTTATTCAAACATTGGGATTGAGAAAAACCCTTGAATTAATAGGTCTCGAAAGAAGGAGGGGTATTGAAGAAGACTTTGGAGAGGAGAAGATAGCCGAAAGTATAAATACGCTGTGTGTACAGAGAATCAAGCAAGCTGTGCCTGAGAACAAAAACTAAAATTACGACTATAAATATAGCCCTTAAATAAAAATCAATAAGCATTCATTTATTTATTTTAGTTTAAAATTTTATATCTAATTTTACTTGCTATTTAATCTTTATATTAATATACAATAGTATATTATATTTATCTTATTGTTTATGCTAAAATTCATATTGCCATAAGATAGTATATTTCAACTTAGCTTATTGTTATATTTTATCTTTAAGTTACTATAAAATAATATGTCTAATTTTACTTGCTATTTAATCTTATTATTAATAGTATATTATATTTCACTTATTGTTTATACTAAATTCATATTGCCATAAGATAGTATATTTCAACTTAGCTTATTGTTATATTTTATCTTTAAGTTACTATAAAATAATATGTCTAATTTTACTTGCTATTTAATCGTTATATTAATAGTATATTATATTTCACTTATTGTTTATACTAAATTCATATTGCCATAAGATAGTATATTTCAACTTAGCTTATTGTTATATTTTATCTTTAAGTTACTATAAAATAATATGTCTAATTTTACTTGCTATTTAATCGTTATATTAATAGTATATTATATTTCACTTATTGTTTATACTAAATTCATATTGCCATAAGATAGTATATTTCAACTTAGCTTATTGTTATATTTTATCTTTAAGTTACTATAAAATAATATGTCTAATTTTACTTGCTATTTAATCTTTATATTAATATACAATAGTATATTATATTTATCTTATTGTTTATGCTAAAATTCATATTGCCATAAGATAGTATATTTCAACTTAGCTTATTGTTATATTTTATCTTTAAGTTACTATAAAATAATATGTCTAATTTTACTTGCTATTTAATCTTATTATTAATAGTATATTATATTTCACTTATTGTTTATACTAAATTCATATTGCCATAAGATAGTATATTTCAACTTAGCTTATTGTTATATTTTATCTTTAAGTTACTATAAAATAATATGTCTAATTTTACTTGCTATTTAATCGTTATATTAATAGTATATTATATTTCACTTATTGTTTATACTAAATTCATATTGCCATAAGATAGTATATTTCAACTTAGCTTATTGTTAAATTTTATCTTTAAGTTACTATAAAATAATATATCTAATTTTACTTGCTATTTGCTGGAAAGTAACCATCATTTGTTTTTTAGTATCTTGAATAATACATATCTTATTATTTCTACCAAAGTTATGTTGCCATAAAATAGTATTTTTAAACTTTGCTTACTATTTATACAAATCCTAATAGAATTGAGAAAACATCTTGGTATAATAGGTATTGACAAGAGGGGTGGTATTGAAGTTTATATAAGAGAAGAGGATAAATCTAAGAGTATAGATACAATGTGTTCAGGAGAAATCAATCACGCTATGCTTGAAGATAAATCTAAATTTACATCACCAAAATTAATCCATCAATAAAACCATAACGAATCCTTATATCAAAATAAAATAGTATATTTGAATTTGAATTAAGAATCAAACAAATATTCTTTATTTCACAATAAATACTAGATTTTAATTTTATCTATTATTACTTGCAAATTAAACATCCTTTGTTTAATAATATCTTGATTCCGACATATCAACATAAATTTTGTGCTATATTGGTTTCTTTACGTAGATTATGTGTCAGTAACTTTATTTTAACATATTTTACACATATAAATATTAAGAAATACACGTTTAGATATCTGCTACATTCACTGAATTGAGAAAAGATTTGGATTTACTTTGCAATAAAAAAATGATCTTCAATAAATTAAATTGCTTAATAACACCAATATTGCATTTTCCCGTGTATTTTTTATAAAAAAAATACGATATGTGAACTGTGCACATGAGTATAAATTTTTTTAGGACATATTATAAAAAAACAAAATCAACTTATCAAATTTATAATAATGATCCTTTTTTTTCAACAAATAAAAAGAATCAGAAAGAATTATCTAACAGATTTTAAAAATTTATTCTTAATATTTATTTTACTAAAAAATTATATTCACATATCCGTGATGGAAAAAATAAACACACAGGTTCTTGTAAAATAAAATATACACCTGTTTATTCTGAATGCAAAGCAAAATATCATAATTATTTGTGTTAAAATCAATATACCTAATTTTCAAAAATGTGAATTCCATTCGTATAACTTTTTAGATTTCAATGATTAAAAAAAGTGAAACAAAGTGGCTTGGTTAATACGCTACATGCTAAAACAAATTTCAAATGAATTTAAAAAGTAAGTAAATTCTTTGGAGATTCTTGATAAGCAGGAGAAAACCGACTTTGATTCTCTCAAATAATAATTATAAGAACGAAACTAAAAACAAAATCATATTTATTTATTAAAATACCTTTTTTAAAATAAAAAAAATGGATTTCGAAATATATCAATAAATCTAATCATTATTAGAAACATTCAACATAGTACAGTCATAAAACATATAATTATGATTTTATTGTGTGAAGAACAAGACCGTTATTTTAGAGAAAAATAGAGGCTATCTTAGCATAGAAATAATATGGATTCTCAATTTAAAAATATTTATGTAATATAATACTCATTTATCAATTTTTGCGAAACAAAATCCTATAGATCAGTAGTAAGATTTTAAGTTGGGATTACAAGATATTTATAATTTTATTGCAGATTTAGATCATATACCTGTATACAAAAAAAAGAGCAAATAGGATCCTTGTTCCTTTCGATTTACAAGATATTATTTAAGGCTATTTCGTTTGAAAGTAAGATCTATCTGATATCAGAATGATTATGTGATTTGGAAGCTGGGGGAAATGTAATAGGTGGATGAAACGGTAAAAAATGAGATTTTTTTTCAATTTATATTTTTTTATTGTTTTATAATTATATTTGGCGATTAATTTTACAATTAAATCTTTAATTTTATTTTAAAAGTTATAATGAAAACAAATTAATTTATTTTACTCTTCATATAGCTTAAGACCTATTTTTGTAGTAAAAAATCTTCTGTAACTAAATTTTTAGAATCTAATAATAAGTTTTTAGATATTATACAAAATATATTTGCGATTATACACACTGTATATTAAATAAGAAGTATAAAATAGCCCGTATGATATATGAAACGGTTTTAAATATTATGCACATATAATACGAAAATATTGTTGTAATTATACACACTGTATATTAAAGAAGTATATAAATAGCACATGTTCAATATGAAAAGTTTTTAGACTTATACACATATTATATGAATATATATTTGCGATTATACACACTGTATATTAAAGAAGCATATAAATAGCACATATGATGCTGAAAAGGTTTGGTGCTATACAAGTATTACACGAAAATATTTTAGGCATTATATTATAGCTCATGAAAAAAAGGCTTTGACATCAAGAAAAACACTATAAAAAAGTACTTTGGACATTTTAAACATCATAAAGATTGTAAATAATGAACATATCATATAAAGATCTTTAGATATAATGATAATGAAATAGAAAAAAAAATTAAATATTAAACTATTGCTTTATGGTGAAGTTTCTGGAATTGTAATTGCTTTATTTAAAGTATTTTAGGTATTTAAATGTTAAATATATAGGAATTACGCTATTATATATGTAAATTTCTAAGGTATTTTAGCTATTATTCTTTTAAACTTAAAAGGTTTTATTCACAATGGGATGATTTTATTTTTATTTATAGTAAATTCGAAATTTTTATGTGATTAAATTTGCAATTTCGGGATCAAATATACCCTTAAGTCTTGTAATTTATATTATTTGACCAACATTAGTAATTGTTTTCAAAATCAACACACCCATATATCGTCTAAGTCCATAATACAGTACAACACACGCAAAGTTAAACAAAATTACCAAATACGCCCATATAAAAAAAATTCTGAACATTATTTAACTTAGATTAGCTTATATCGTTTTAAATAAAATAATATTAAATTATCACTTATATTAAATTAGATTATAAAAAAAACACAAATTCTTGCGCATCATAAAAATCACATTCAATGTTTATTTGCAGGATTTTTTATAACCAAAAAATTTTCGGCTCAAATTATAAAATTCATCACACCGTTTTTGTTTGGTAATTTAATATTTAATTGTACCAAATAACAATACTGGTTTAGAAATTATGTGTTTTTGTTCCGTTAATTATATAGGACACATTGTGGCGTGGTTGAGTGGGATAAACATGCACCTTCATCTTCAATTGAAATGTTTATAGGTTAGAATTCTCCACCCGCGAGGGCATTGATAAATCACCAAACTGGTAATTAATGCTGCCTAACCACAGGAATACAGCAAATAGTTAGGCGAACCCCAGTAAAAGAAAGCTTTCGGCTTTGATGGTACACCTGATGGGTGGAGAATATACAACTTGACGCTATTCTCGAACACAAATTATAAGTAATCAAAGCCAGTATTGGTATGATGGTAATGTTACCCCGTAGGCAGACTTATTGACGTCGCCTACACCGTTAATATTTTTTTATATAGGATAAAATTAATTTCATAAAATTAAAATATATAGGAGCATTGCCTAAATCGAACTTTGCAACAATCTATTTGCCAGTGATCTATTTTAGTCAACACGTTTTATGGAACATGGTTAAACAAAAATAACCAAAGTTATGAAAATCTGAATATGGATGTATTCCTAATATTCAATACTGCTGTATATAAATACTTAATGGTTCAGTTTTTAATTCTAAATTAGGATGGATCAAGAAATTTATAATGGTTTTGTGCAAATCAATAACATAGCACTAAAATTACAAAGGAAAGATGATTTAAAGCTCTCATTGTTATTTGAAGTTTATTATGGATCTACAAATTTGTATTGTTGCGTAGTAAATAAAATCTGATATATCATACACTTAATATATTTAAATGGAAGATCAGATAAAGCTCTCATCATTTTCAGTCTGGGGCGGCTAGATCATCATTTCTCCAATGGGATGAAAAAAGTAAATATTTAAAGATAAAAATAAAGTGGTTCTATGAAAAATATTTAATTCAAGTTAACAAGAAATTTAATGGGGAAAAGACTTAATTCTAGTATCATATAAATTTTAAATCAACAAAATAGTAATATATCTGGAATAGGCTTCAAACATTCATTTTTAAGGATTATATTTTGCAGTAGAATATATTATTTTGAATCAATAGAAAAATCATATAAATAAGATTCATCTTAATTATAACCAATTTCTTGTCTCTATACGTTTTATAAACTAAAGTATTGTTCATCTGTTATAATTCATAATTTTTTTATTTAACAATTGTATGTTAATAAACTCTTAAAAAATAAAATAGTTCAAGGCAAAAATTCATTTTATTTTTCTTGATTTTTTGTAATTTTTTATTCCGAAAAGTAATCTTATAAAAATATTGTTGGTGATGTGATTCTTTCTTTTAGTTAATTTTTTTAACCATATTATTCTTGCTTCGAATAGAATATTAATCCATCATCTTTTCTAAATTTTAGGTTTATAAATTATGGATATTTAATCTAGCAAAAAATGCAAGTGAAATGCTAACTTCCTGAAGTAAACGATCTAATTTTTCATAATTTTTTTCTAGATGAATTATAATTTTTTCACGAATTCAATAAGTCTTATGCCAACATTTTAAACGTTTATATGAAACTTAAGTAATGATTTTTGCAATTATTTATAAAAGTTGTTACATTTATCGTGTTTGATAATTTGTGTCTATAACATAAAAGTTTATATGATCAATATTCGATATGGCGTTGCTCTAATCACGATTCAAATATAATTATATTGTATCATAATCAGATATTTCATGTAACCAATATTTGGGATTTTATTACTTGAAATTTCATTCATATAAAAATATATAATGTGATTTTCAAAGGTAATTAAGACCAAAATATGAGATGATGATTGCTTATATTTAATTTTAATATATGATTTATTCTGGCTATGCGCATACAAACATAAGTATTTAAAAAAGAACTGAAATTTTATTTTATATAAGAAAAGCGTCTAAGATATATAAAATTATTTATTTCTATGCTAGACTATTCTTGTGTTTATATAAATATATTAAGAAATATTTGAAAAAATAACATTGTATTTAAAAACATAATTATTACTGTATGATTTATCATTGAAACGGTTTTATTTCTTGTATAGTATTCAAAATAATCTTCTCAAGTAATTTACATCGACAGATCGAAAGATTGATGATATTTTTTGGTTTTTCGTGTTTAAATAATAGACATTATAGGTGTAAAATCAGTGGACTGAAATTATAAAATAAAAATCACGAAGGATTAAAAAGACATAATTTTGTATTCCAACTAAAAATATACAAATTTTTGAACTGCATCATATCATTATTATTTTCTGAAATTTTGTTAAAAGGTAAAAGATAATTTATTTTATTTTAAGAGATCTGTTCTATAATAACAGTGACTTTTTTTGTAATTTATGCATCATACCACGCCCCATAATGATCTTTAATTTCTTTAAGGATGTTTTTCAACCCATCACAAGATTTTATATTTTTGTTATGACCATATAAAAATGCTCTAAAGTACGAAAATTCAAAATAGCTAAAACAAAATATACCCGTTTAGCAATTAATTTTTTTGCTTTAACTGTAATGTAATTTCATCGTGGCTAAATTGTTTTGATTAAGAAATATTTAAATATTATAAAAATATTATCGCCCTGTTTATATTTAGGCTTCTATCATTATTATTTCGTTGCTTATATTTAAATACAATAGAAAGATTATGGCCATATTTATTTTTAAACTGCTATGTTTATTCTTTGCATTTTATTAATCATATTTTTACTCTTAATGAAATACTAAAGTATTCAATATTATAAAATTATTATTATTTTATTACTCATATACTTGAGAAATATTATCATTTACTCTGGTATTATTTAAAATTTCGTATCTTTTTTTGATTCGGTTAAATATGGTTTAAAAAAATATTTCCATCTAAAAATAACAACCGTACGCACTTTTTTTTTGGGTAAAAACATCTGTTCATGCTAATGATTTTTTTTCTCAATTAAAATATGGGCCCGATGTAGCATATAAAAAAATTTGAATTTTTATAATGAATATTTGCCTTACCAGTGTATGGAAAAAGGGGATAAAGAAATATATCACACAAATTATAATTTGAAAATATTTTCGTACAATTATAAACTAAAAAAAGGTAAATAAAAAGGTTTTTTATGAAGTTTATAAAAGGTGATGACATTATCAAAAAAATATGGCACTTTAATCGGCGTTTCCTTCCTCTTTCAGGGTCTAAAATCCCAGAGGTTGTGTTAATCGTAAAAAAAAGTAAACTTCAAAACATATTTTCCTTTAGTATGAGGGTTATATACTCACTTATTAATTGCTGCTTCCATTACTGAGGGTAACCATGTCACATTTATTAGAAGTTACAAATGCTAAAATACGCTCACATGACGATCAAACTGAAAAATACTATTTAAACTTAACGCTTTATCAACTGAGCCAAGGAACATATTTAAAAGAGTTCTAGGCGAATTATATCAACAGAACTTTAGGAAAAGACTTAGATTATATGATAAAATTTAATATCTAAGCATTTAAGACTCACTATGGATATACATAGACTAACCATGAAAATATTGGATTTCAATTTTATTTAATTATACCTTTAAAACTATTTTCTATCTTCAAGTTTTAACATGCGCTTTAAATATTTTCTTATTTTTAAAATTTGGGTTGAATTTCTGAAATGTAAAAATAAATAATATTTAGCAACTAGTTTTTAACAATTTTTATGTTTCATAAGTAATTCTATTGCTTAAATTCTTCATGGGTTAATAGATTAAGCAAAAAAATAATATAATGCGGCGGTATATCTATTAACAGGTAATATTTATTAAATTTATCATAATACTACCATATACTATACCATAGATGGATGTGGACACGAAATATCATGATTCGTATATTAAGGAGTTAGTAAGGCTAGTTGAAGCCTACACACAAAAAACAAGATTCAGGAAAGCACTATAATAATAAGTCTTGGAAATAGAACATGCATCAATAAAGATTTAATGCTTATTTTATTCTATAAAATTCAAAAATTCCGATTAAATGATGCCATTTAAAGGTTTGCCTAAAAATTTAATAGCTAAAAATAAAACCATCCCATAAATAATCAGTATAACATAACATTGAGTTGAGCAATTTAAAATATTATAGGCCAAAAAATATTGTTTTAAATATTCCAAACATATACTATCAGCAGCGCTTTTTAGGCATTTTTTAAAAAAACAGCCTCAAATTTTTCATAAAAACACCAATTCAAAGTGTAAAAATCGAAAATCCATCTGCTTTGATTTTTAAAACTCGATTATAATTATACTATGTTTTATATATTGGGAAAAACATCAATAGTATTTTTGACACCCTTAATTCTAAACCTAAATCATGAAAATGCCTTTTCAAATTTGCTTATTTATCTAAAAAATGATAATTTATATCAATTTATACGTTTTAATAACATGTATAACTTAAAATAATCCATTATATAATCAAAAAATAAATTTAATTTTATTTCTTATGCCCTACAGATCACATATCATAAATTTTCAGATTTCTTAATTGAATGAAATAAAAATCATTAAATTTTTCAAGATTTAATTCTTTTGATAAATGGGGAAATAATTTATCATCATTTCAAGCTAATAAATGTCATTTAAATACAATAAATTCGAGTTATAATCTATGCTAGTCTAAATCCGAAAAATTAAAACATTAAGAAAGACAAACAAAAGGACAATATTATGAAAGTAATTATAACTTTTTTTTTCACAATTCAAATAACCTTATATAACTAATACGACGAGTTAAAGAATTGATTCCGCAAGGTTATATTCAAATTTAAGTCAGAATTTTAAAAAATATTGGTCGAAATATGTATTTTCAATATAAATGAAATGCTTAGAGATGTTTAAGATTTATTATAAAATTGATGCGGTTGAGATTATTTATGAATAATTTAAACCAGATATATTTAATATAAAAACCCTTAATTGTAATTATAATTTTTTTATGAGTTATCCAATATAAAAATTCTGTTATATAAAATATTTTAGTATACAATAAAATTTTCACGTTTGCTTACTTAATTCACTTTCAGACACTATAGAATCTAATAAGACGTCTAAATATCTCTTGATATAATTATAAAAATATAATTATTTAGTTTTTTCTGCATATTTTTTTTATCTACAATGTCTTTTTATGCACCTTTTTATTTGTACCATATAAACTTATCAATTTTATGTATAGTACTATATCAGGAATTAAAAACAATTTTGTGTTTTTATCATATTTTTTACGAAGCTTAGGATAATTATACATCATTGAAAATTTGAAAAATATATGCATAAGAACTAATACATATAAAAATTAGCCTACATTAATTGCCAAATTTTATCGATATACTATTTATCTTCTAATGGTAGACGATTCGTTTAACAAAGTCTACATTTCATAATATAGTAGCGAAAATGTAGAGAATAATTTTTTTATTAAAATCTTAATATATGAACTCATAAAAAATTAAAGTGGATACGGATTAATATTTATAATAAATTATTAAACAAATCACACCGTCTTCTAGAATTTATCTTTGAATATTGCCAAAAAATTTTTTTATCATCCTTCAAATTAAATAATTTATATCGAAACTCTCTGTAATGAGTCTGAAGTTTATGTTATAGCCCCTTCATGCACCCATTTATTATATTTTTTTTTGGTTTAAGATCTTAAAAAGAAAGAAAAGATGATTTTTAAATGCTCTTTAAAGTTTACAAACATCCGGAAATTCGTTCTTATCTTACAGTCGCTATAAATAGACCATCAATAACAATGAAAACATTTTCTAGGGGATTTTAACCTCGTAAGAAACGGGCATTTATAAGTTATTCGTGTTAGTGGATATGCAATAAAATCCATGATTAAAAAATAGATAAAAAGAAAAAAAATATTTTCAGCTGTTTTATAGTGCATATTAGCATTTTATGTATCTTAATTATAAATTTTTTTTTAATAAAATTCATGAAATCATTAATTATAATATAGAAATCATTATTGTTTCATTATAATTACTTGCTTTGTGGAATCTTCTAATCTTTCCTAATTAAATGTGGTAAACGATATTCTTTTATTGTATTTTATAATACACACCTCTATATGATCCCAAATAATCACAAGAATTTTAATTTGTACACCGCAAAGACAATCGTAGAGCTATAAACCAAAAAAATTATATAAGCAGCACTTTAAACATTTTATTTTTACAAAAAAATAATACTACCTACATTGATGTTATAAAAATTTTTCAATAGCTCGTGGTATTAATGCCCTTAATATAAATTTATTTGCATAAAAAATAAAAGTTAAATTGATATAAACAAGAAAAAAACAGCTTTTCAGTTTTAAGAATTTTGTATTACAATAGTAAATATGTTCAGCTTGTATCGGCTCATTTAAATTTTAAACTAATTTTATTGAAAAAATTCAAACGATTTGTGTACATCCTATTAAAATCTACAAAAAGAGTCATCTTATAACCATATGACTGTCATATTACATCTTCTTTTTTTAAATCTTATCGGGAATTTATAGTGGCTAATTCTATTCAAATTACAATTTTTACTAATGATCTAAAAAGAAGAGCGCACATATCATATTAAAATTAAAATCATTATCAGTTTCATTATATAAAAAAAGTATTATGCATAAATAATAATCTATTAGATCTAATATTTTGAATGATTGATGTGAAACAAAAGGCTCTTTTTTTAACTATTCATTATCTCGCTTTTAGTTTTTCACATGATAGCAATAATACATAAAATAGGAATACCTTTTAAACCACGTAAAAATCAGGGTTCTTTCATTTTATGTGCTAATATAATCACAAAAAAACCTTTGATTGTTTATGAAAATTTTTACATAATGTTCATAGATAATATTCTTTATTTTGATATTTGAAACTTTATTAAAAAAACCAAGCTAGTGGCTTAACTTTTAATTAGCCTCAACGTCAGAAGCTTCAGATAACTAAGCAAAAACAATCCCATAAATTTAAATATCTATGTATACAAGATTTTGCTATTTACAACCAACAAAATTTCATATAAAAATAACTAAGAATTGAAAGATTTATGCACTATATCAATTTAACTTCTTGTAAATACTTCTATCATGCATTTTATAATGCACGTATATTGCAAAAAACAATACGCCTAAGAATTTACAGATTTTTTTTCAATATATTATATATTTTATGTACTCTTTCATTTGAGCTATCTAAATATTTAAGTTTTGTGATGTATAATAACAAAATTCAATACATATAGACTCTAAACCTCATAGAAGATAAACAGATACACAACAAAAAACGTTGTTTAATTTAAAAAAGCTATATGATAAGTTTAGACACAACTTTATTATGACTTAAAAAAAAAAGACAAATGATTTTTTTGATAATAATAATTTAAATGCAGTTATTTTATGGATAAAAAATTCTTGGATTTTAATCTAGACCTAGGAAAATTCAAGGGATCACATAAAAAATAATAATAAAAATTTACTAACAGCAATAAATTTCTTTAATGAAACTATTAAGCTCTGAAAATATCTTGCAAAAATTCCTTGGCTGAAATATTTCTGCTCCACATAGTCAATGTTTTTTTATCGTAATTATCATCTTCTACGAAACTACTGTACTGCAATAAATATTCATAATCCTCGAAAAAATTAGATTCTATTTGAATCAGACTTTTTTCTGATATTTCTTTAACAATAGGCACACTATGAGGACATTCATCATGTTCAATCATTTGATCTAATATAAAATTTAAATCTGGTGGCGTCTTTGGCAAACAATAAAAGTCTTGTGTGTTATCAAATACATGCTCGAAGAAATCAATCTTTTCAGAATTATCCGTTACAAAATTGATTTTATATTCTCTTTCTGGTTTTTTAGATGCTGCATTTTCATCGATATTTTGTTTGGATTCATGTGGATTAGATATCCGATCTTCCCAGAAGCTTATCATTTTATTAAACTTATCATGGTGAGCACACATTATTTCTGTTTATCGTTAACTTTTTTTTATATTTTGGTTTTGGGTTTATGATAAGATTATTTGTTTCTGATATTTTCAGGTATCAATGAGTGTTTGAGATTTTAATAGGTTCTTATAGATTGAATATTCAATAAAAATAAATTGCAAATGCAATAGACAACTAAAACAAAATGATTTAGAACAGAAAAATATACACATTCTCTCATTATAATTCAATTTTAACAGTAAGAATATGCTGCTGTAAAATATCAAAAACATAATGAGGTTATAATCAAATTTGAAATTGGGGTTTACTACACAAAATTTTTATTTTGGCTTTGAGCGATATACTAAAACCAAATATAAAGATGTGTAAATACCTCTAATATATAAAATAAGTTATATTCTATATCTTACGACATGGGCTAATTCATAGAAAAACATTTCATTTATTACAATTATTAGCCAATATGCCTATCCTTTATTTCCCTTAAAAACACCATTGTGTTTAAAACATGACTTATCATCATAAATATAAGTATGATTTTTGCCTGAAAATTTTAATTTTTAAACATTTGATACAGATCTAAAAGAAGTATAATTTTGGTCTGATATATGATTAGATTCATCCATCAAAAGATACTTAAAACACATCATATATACGAAACTTTCTTAAACTAAAAAATATCAGCTGAGTGTTGAAGTAGAGTTTGCATTAAAGCAACTTTACCAAAATTTTTAATAAAAAACTATTCTGGATGAACATTAAAAATGAAAAGGCTTTCTTTCGATATTTCAGAATGTAAAAAATAAGTAGAAAGATAATATATAATTAAATCACAAACAAACATAAAGTAAAATTAAAATTTGAAACAATTTTAGCGTCAGCAAAAGCAAGTAAAAAAATAATGCACTCTACGATTTAGTTAAAATATGATAGTATACATAAAATTTGTTAAATAAATAAATAATAATTGTACTGTAATTTTATCCAATAAATTTTTAATACATAATAAAGTTATAATTAAATAGACTATTCGATGAAATAATTGAATTATTTTGATATATTAAGGTATACAGTTGAAAAAATATTGCAATTTGGATCTGAATATCCTATGTGTATATTTAAGGGAAAAAAAAATAAGTATATTAAAATTATGTCAGATACTATTAAAAACAAAAAAACACTTGGTAACTTTTACAAAATATGAAAATATGGGTTTGTTGTTGATCGTGGAAAAGATTTAGTTGATTTTTATACTGCAGTATCACACTAACATCCAATTTTTAAACACATTTAATTGAAATTTTATATTTCGGATTTAAAATTCTGCTTATCGCAAAGTTTCATGATAAAATCCAGAAGGTTTCAATATTACAGGGATTGAATTCTATGACTAGATAAAGCTAATAATGATATTTTCATATGAGAATTTTTTTTTATTCATTTAAAGCGGCATATTTTGGTTTCTTTCTTACACATCAAATTCTTTTGGGATATTTTAGGAGTAATATGATTGAAAAAATATAATTTTTTTTTTCATATCACATTATTATTTTTTATAAACTCCATCAAGAGCGCGTAAAATTTATCTTGTTCCATAAATAAACATGATTTTTCCGCTATAAGATTGATTCTGATTCTAAATGTTAATAATCATAAATTTTATACAAGTTTGACCTCAGTCACAAAATTTATTTATTAATTTATATTATATTAAATTTATGGTCGTTTATCATAGTTAATTTCAATAAAAAATAATCAAGAATTCAAAATATACTCCAAGAAGTCGGAGTTTATTTCTTATATTTGCATCAAGATATTCTATAAGTGTGAGTAGAATTCTTTTTTTTCTGAAAACAAAGTAAATTATAAACCTTAAAACCAACAGGGTTTAAGTAAGAGCTAAACAATCGAGGGTTTTAAATATAATCTTGAAAAGTTAACTCTATTGTATATCTTTGGTTTAGTTTTTTATTGGATTTAATTTCGAATTTTAAAATCTTCATTAATGATTATTCATGAATCAGTCACAATATTGAATGCTTACCTCAAGCTATTTTTTTATTGAACCATTTCGTTCGGTTGCTCGATATTTATAATTAATTTTTTTAAATTTGATAGAATTCGTGATAAGATAATTATTTTGCCATATTTATAACCATCTTTCTTATTTTTCTAAAAACATAAGTACTTATAACTTCGATATCGAATAAATAGAACTCGAACTAACCCCATGGCTCATTATTTTTCAACGAAAGATAAATCTTCAATTTAAAGTTTTTATATTTTTTTTTTGCTTGGCTATAGTTTATCATCTATATACGAAAAAAGAAATTCGATCCAATCATCCATAAATTCATATTAAATATTGGTTATTTCAAAATATTTAGAGCAAAAAATAAGATGAATTGTTTAGAGTATTTTAAATAAGGGTTACAGATTAGTAAGATAAATAATCCCATAATGACGCCATTATAAAATAAAGTCGGAGTAAATCAAATTTAGTTTTACATGTATGGCACTACCTTCATAAAATTACACATCTTTATGATATTATTATTAAATATCGCTGATCTTCTTAAATTATTACTAAAAGAATGCTATCGAAAAGAAATTATAAATAATTTTAGATTGAACAATTCAATGCCCATAATAAAATGAAACAAAATACCAAAATTGGCATCAAAGCACTTAAATTCCCAAAGAAAATGATCAAAGATATAATTCATAAGATAGATAAGAATGTTAATATACAAAAAGGTGTCTCAGATAAATTATCAGAATGTTCGGTAATTATGGCATCATTCATTTCGTCAATGTGCAGTGAGGAAAATAAAAAGCAGAAAGAAATAACGATTGAACGTATAAATGAATTTCTTTTAAAACTCAATATAGAATAGATCAAATATTTATAAAATATTTAAATGACTCTGCCATGAATTTCAAAGATTTATACATATCTTGTGTGGATTAAAATTCAGAATTAGTCTTAGCATAAAGACGATCAAAGAATTATATTAAGAAGCAAACATTCTAAATACGAAGATAAAAAACATAAATAAAATAATTACTTCTAATATTACCAAAATAATAAATTTAATATATTTATATTCAAAAAAACATACAGTTTTATTATATTCATGGAAATATATACCATTTTCATATACGTATCACTCTATTATACTATTTTCATATACTTATTATCAAAAAGTATGCTGTTTTATTATATTCATAGAAATATATACCATTTTCATAACGTATCTCTCTATTATACCATTTTGATTGACTATTATCAGAAAATATACAATTTCACCATAGTTATCATTCAAAATATACTGTCTTTATAATCATATCATTAGAACAAAGGGGTATTTTTTATATATATCCCCAGAAAAATACAGACTTTACTTGTACATCCACTGTAAACATAATTTAAATTTTTGATTTACCTAGGTAATTTCATAATAAATTTCAATTCTATATAATAGTCTATTTTGAGACCATCAATTTTCCTTTCTAAATATTTGATTTTATTAAAACTACTAGACTTAATTAAAAAATGTTGGCGACAAACTAATAATGCCAAACAATTATATTGCCGATAAAATACATGAAAAACAGATTCCGCAGGATTTGTCTGCGATTTTAAAGCCAACACAACATCCCTTCTTTTTTTATTGCGTTTCTAGTTATTATAAAATTTTTATGTTCATCTTTAAATATAAAAAACGCTAGATCTTAATCTATATATAGAGACTAATTGAATTGTGAATTTCTTTCATATTGAAATTAACATAAATAAAAATCTAATATATCAATAAAGACGCTTTACATTCCAATTTTGTAAATTGATTCTTATAAAAACACAAATATTGCAAAACTTCTAAAATTATTTCAGCATAAAATCATAAGCCACAAAATATTACGAATCAGTTCAATCGACAATGCTTTTAAAAAACTGTTTTTATCGCCCCAAGTATTTAGAAATGAAGCATAAATTTTGGGTATTTAGCATCTAACAAAAAAATTTAAAAATTTGAATAAGCCAGATAGTACCTAAATATCGCACTATAAATTTATAATAATAAGAAAATATGACACAATCTACAATTTTGAGCGTTTTGAAGTGAAGAAAAACTAAATAATAGCATATTATAAGTCAAAAAGCCCTTTATCAGAAAAAAACAATTTGGTTTTGCAGAATGAAATTATATAAAGTTAATTTGTTCACAATATTATAAGACAAAAACCTATAGTTGGTTTTTTTCTGGTTAGAATATAATTTCTTTAATTCATAAATTAAAATTTCAAGTTACCTGTATAAACAAAAGCGGTTTGCAATATTTAGTATTTCAGATATGTTTGTATAATAAGTGTATGTAATATCAATAGTTTTTTTGTCAGTTAGATATTCCGTTTATATCTTTAAATTTGATATTAATTTTATTTAGCATAAATTTTTTTAAATTTTAGATTAAAAGATTTATCAAATGAAAATATTTAAATTTCATGGAAATTTATATAAATGATGAGTTCAGGAAAGTAAAATATTTCTTCTAAACATTTTTATCGCAAACATAGAGCTTTCAATTCCAACTTTTTCTTTTTAATCCATAAATTTATAGATATTTAACAAATTACTGAAATTCAAATCTCAAAAAAATTCAGATTACTTTATATGCAATTGAATCGTTTAAATACTTGATGTTATGCACAGTACCAGTTCTGCGTATTATACCTATATCTATTTATACCATCGTATTTTCAACTTTTAAAATATATTATATTATTTTACAATTTGTAATTTTTTTATTGATAAATTTTGCCAATAAATTATGAGAAACATACACCCCTTATATTATTAATTCACAATTTTCACTTATAGAGCTTATTTTAGCATAAATTATTTGTAATTCACGACATACGTGATGAATATGGATTCTTTAAATATATTTAGAACAGAAATTTTTTCGAGTATAACTTTATATTTAAGCGCCAAAAGAAAAAAAAACAACCATATTATTATTTACAATGACATGATTAAAAAATTCCACATGTTTCAAGGTGTTTGTCGGTATATTTATAATGTAATATATGTCTCTTTATCATTAATTATCCATTTATTTATTTCATTTTTAATTTTAAAAGTCTCATGTGATTTTTTAAATTTTTTTGCACGAATGAAAAAATTTGTAAAAATATCTGGCTTAATAGGTGATTTTTAGTAAATAATTTACATTCATTTTTTCTTCTAATAGCTCAGAAAAAATATTGATGCATATGGGCTCGTTTTTTATATTTAAAACGTGTATTATATGATTAAAAACGTCAAACAAAATTTAAAAACCGTAAATTATATTTTAATTCCATATATATAAAAATTATGCTATTTAAATGGTCTATTACCAAGAAGAGCTCGAAGGCTAGAATATCCTCAAAATATATTTGTCAATAAATATATTCAAATAGATTTATTACCCTCATAGCTATAAATTAATCGTTCAAAATATAAGTGTCTCATAAAAGATTTTTTAGTAGAAAAATTTGGATTTTATATGAATTAACTACAATTGATGATAAAAGGCATATATTAAATCCTTTCTACCAACATAATGCAAAATAATTTAACTAGATATCTACTGAATTAAACCTTCATCATTATTTTTAAAGTTATTACCATATTTTGTCTTTATAATTTTATAAAATTTTTTTGAGCACAATAAAATAAATCAAAATTAAACACAAGCTCTGAAAAAAGTAAAATTTTATCTACTATTTTAGTATTTAGTAATTCTTTGCCTATACTTACACTTTTTTTAATTTATGTTCCTGCCTTATATCTTAAATCCACATTATAAACATCAATGTGCAACATATTTACACTTAGTTGGTATTTTTAAGCTCTTATATGTCCAATTTTAATTTCTTACAAGAGTTTAGTTTAAACTACATGAATTTTTTTACATAATTATTTTAAATTTTTTTTAGTTTTAATACAAAAGTAGCCCCTGTTTTCTTATACTTCCATAAATTACTTTAATTTGTTGCCACTTTCTATATTTGTGCTTCTGATTCTAATTGCCAGAAAAAAATGACCATTATATGCAAGCAAAAATTTTTATTAAGCTTACCTTTTACGTACCTTTAATTAAAGAAGTTCAACTTCCCTGAAAATAAAATAAAGATTTTATAAATGCAAGATAATTTTTAAAAAAGAAAAGCTGAAACTAATTTTTACTATAGCATATATTGATTTGTGATGTTAATGAATAAATTCAACAAATTATTATCGTGAAATTAGGATGCTCGAGTATCGCTCATTTTATCAGCAAAAAATTAAATATTTTTTTATGTTGAACTGTTCTATAATGCTTTTTAATTTTTAAAGATCAACATGAATGAAAGATATTTATATTCTTTGCCATGCTCAACCAAAATCAAACAGTTAATTTTGGTGTTGCACATATTCAATAAAGGAATTTATTTTTTTGAACTAAAAGATTTGCCGAATTTTAAAATATACGGTGTACTCGTATTATTTGATTATCATACCTAGTCATTATTTTGTAATTTAAAAGGACATTAGTTGTAATCATATGACAAACAGATAAAATATTAAATATATTTCGTTTGATTATGTGTAAATAAAAACATTTTAATGCCGATTTATGGTCATAGTAATCATTAAATTATCATCAGATCCAAAAAAAAGTAGCCGAATAAACGACAAACGATTATTTAAGCCCTTTGCATAAAATTTATTTTTAATATTTTGATGCGATTAATCATAAAAAATATTTTAAAAATTTATAGTATATATTTTCCACAAGCAAGTAATAAATTGGCATTTCTAATGATAATAATGCGCTTTTTTTTACATTTACCAAGCTAAAAAACTTTCCAATGTCTTAATTGAGTCAAAATTTATAATTCATTTTATGAAAACACAATACATTTTTTCGTAGTTCTGTATATGAATTTTTTATTTTGATTTCTTGGATTTCTTGGATTTTATATTAAATATACATATATAAATTGTTTCAATAACCTGTATCACATTAAAAAATACATGACCCAAGTTTTTAGTTTCTATATTACCCAATATATTTTAGTGGAATTTGATAAGAGCTTTATTGAACTAAACTTGTTTAACAAAACTTATTGAAATGCAAGACAAATTTAAGGAATAAGATACGATAAAATCGATAATTTCTTTAAGCTATTAGATCCTTGCAACCAAAGGTTTTTACATTTACTTTGTGTAATTTTTTGATGATTTTTGATGCAAATATTCTAGAACTATAAATTTAGCTATAAAATATATTTTATGTGCTAAGTTGAGGGCAAATACGTTTGCAATTTATAACTTTTTTTCTGGGCTATAAAGCGTAAGCAATAAATATCTTCACAAATATATTTATATTATTGTATAAATTAAAAACCATGGGGGTTTGTATCATCATTATATATTGTATGGATTATGCAAATGCATGAGAAGATCTCAATTATAGAATTAACACATGTGCTGTTAGTTTATTTTTATTTGATAAAAGCTTTTATACTGCTTAAAGAATTATGGAATATGAGCTCACACCAATTAAACTACTGTCAAGAACTGAATTGCTTTTAGCTCAGAATAAATGTGCCTTAAATGTATTTATTTTTAAATGGAATATGTTTGCTTCTTGAGAACTGCTAAAATATGTATACGATTGAATCATAGGCACGAAAACTTCTTTAAGTTAAACAAAAATACATAAACTACAAATAGGGTGGATTAAATCAAATTTAATCTTCTGATTAAAAATCTATATTCTTTTAGAAATTTTGTGATCATAAACATCTAAATTGTTCATATTTGCATCACTTTCTATCATTCGACCACATATCCAATATTTATGAATTATGAATTTCTATTTTTTTTGTATTGAGTGTTTTTTCATGCATCTTTTGGAGTAAAAGAAGACGAAAATTTTCATCGTCCTTCCATCGCAATAATTCATGGCCCAAATCAGAAAATAAAAAAAATGCATATTTTAAGATACTGATATAGTTGAAATTATAATTTTACGATGTATCCATTGTTATAATCGGCGTTTTTTTCTAATTTATGGTGTAAATTTGTGTATTATAAATAACAATTTTAAGTCGGGATTTCCTTTAGTGCATGTTCAATATATGTTAGAACATAGATGTGTTTATATGGCATCAACGGTAGAAAAATAATATAGTAAAAGTTACCCAGTTATTTATGAATACTGCAATGTAGCCTATTTCAATATTGCATGGTTTAACACAATTCAAATTCAGATCATAAATTCAGCCTTTTAAAATGGTAAAATGTTTACTTTATTACAAAAGAAGATTTTATCATAAACCAAATGCAAAAATATGGTTATGACACTTAGTAAATTTTAATTTTAGTGGGCGTATTTATGGACAAGATAAATTCCATTTCTATTTTTTAGGAAAAGATTATATTTATATCAAATATAAAAGATTATTTTTGATGTTTTAGGCAGTTGATTGCTTAAAGTATGCATAAAACGTGAAATTGAGTATCATCAAAAAGGTGGATAAGTTTACCAACAAATATTTATACTGGATACTTTTTTAGAATAAACAAATAAATTTAAATATTAAATAATTCAGTATAACTTGCTCATAAAATGTAAAATTGAACTTTTTGTGAAAAAAATTGCGAAAAAATATCTTTCTATAATTTTTTCTCCTAAAAAGGTAGAAAATAAAATATCACATTTATTATATTGATTTAGAAAATATTAATTCTTTGTAGCGATAAATAAGCATTAATATCGTAAAATTAATACCTTTATAATGGATAATATGCCACTATATCCTACATATAAAATTAAAAATTGTATTTTTATTGAATAATTAAATATACAAGTCTATGTTAAAAACTCCAGCAATGTTTTTTTGACTAAACATTGAACCGAAAAATATGCAGATAAATTCAGTAAGTGTACTGAATTTAAAGAAAAGTAGCACCTTAATATTTATTAGATTCAATTATAGATTATTCTAGAAACCAAATCGTAATAAAATATGACTAAAAAATTTTCATATTTTTTTTTGTAATTCACTTGAAGAGACTGTATACTACGATTCCTAAAATTTCTTTATGGTCTTAGATAAACAAAAAAATACATAAAATATATATTTCTTTTACTTATTAATTGATATAATATAATTGCGTGCAGTATCTAATATATGCACTGATTTTCTGTGGCAATAATCCGTCTATTTGGTATATGTAATTTTATTCTATGCTTCCTCAGTTTCATTTAAATTTATTTACATTTTTAAGATTCGGTATTTTTATTCCTTGGAGGTTATTCTTCCAGAGAAAATATACTCTTTCATATATCCACATTGTTTTTTTGGTTAAAAGTATGTGAATTTACATAGTCTATGGCTATATGATCTTAAAGTTGGCGTATATAGAAATGTTTGTAATTATTAGCAAAACCTACTACAAAAAGAACTATTATAATCAACAAATGGTTTCTTCCCACACATAATAATAATGTATTATTTATTATACCTTTTAGAATAAAATTTTAATGGCTGATATTGATAAGGTCGAACTCATCCGGACTTTTTTTAGACAAAAGCAGAGAAATTTCTAAGTAATAAGCCATAAAATAATTTTTATTTTAAAAATACACCAAATCACCATCTTATACAGAATAAACTAAAATTACGACTTGTCAGGTATCTAGAAATGTATGCTTGATAACTATTCAAAAAAAACATTTTAATATATATTATATTAAATTTTTATTCTGTAAATTATTTTTATTGAAAATAAATGTCTATTAATCAATCATAAATCAAATTATATTCATTTAAACATCAAAATCATGAATATATTTATAAAAAAATTATAGGAATATATAAAAATTAATGCATCAATATTATTATTTTAGATATAAAACCATGTTAAATATCTATCACAGTAAATTTAAGAACGACGCAAATAAGTAGAAATACTTAAATACGTTATAAGAGTGTACAATATATTCCTGAGCACATGTTTTCAAAATAATTAGGTATAATTATAGCTAATACCAGTTAAAAGGTATTGAAATTGATGAAAAAAATCACAAACGTCACCTGAAGGCTTTTATATAAAATAAACATGGGTTTAACCACTGATAGCTTCGGAAAGTGTATATTATGTATTTAGGATATTATATTACAATATATCGTTGATATTCACAATACATATATGAAAAATAAAGCTACTAACAGAATCTATAAATAAAGTAAATGTCACTAATGTTTTTATAATAAACTTTATTTTATTCTTTTATGAGCGATATTCTAAAAATTGTGCTATAAAATTTGTAACCCAATGTGTATTTTCCAGGTTTTAATTTTTTAAAAATATAATGAGATCAAATTTGAACATTTAATAGGGAAAAATAAAAATCGGCGCAAAGATTAAAACGTTTATCCTCAATAAAATAAGATCTTTTAGCTTGAATAACATGTTTTTATTTAAATATTTTTGTTATTCCTATTGATATTCTCTCATATTGTTTTAAGCTCTAGTAATTATTAATAGCTAAAAATATAATTACAACGAAATATTTATGGCAAATTCGAATAAATTGAAATCTATAAGCTTATATTTAATCAAGCTTTAAAATTATTATGATAGCTATCATCAAATTTTTAGAGATAATTATCCAATGGGTCGTTGGCGTTGTTATCGAGGTTTCGTGTTTCAGATTTATTTTTTAATTATTGATAAATATTTGGTAACAGTTTTACACATCAATGTTTATCCTCTTTGAAAATATTTTAATTCCTTGGAATTTGTTTTTTTAAGCTAACACAAATTATATGACTTTCTATAAAAATTGTATGAATATTGTACCATCAATAAAGGTTAAAATACAACAGTATTGTTTTGATAAAATTATCACAGATAAGTTAAAAATAATAAAATATAGTGCTTTATTATCAATTTTTATATATGAATTAATACTTTATAAAATATCACAAGTTCTAAATCTTATTTAGATAACACTTTCTATTGTTTAATAAAAATATTTTTAATTTGATTGAAGAGTTAATTTTTCGCCATTATATAGGCACTAAAAGTTAAAAATAAAGAAAATATAATTTTATGTGCGACCTTTCTACAAAAAAAAGAACAATAAAGAAGCACCTTTTTTAATATCCAAAACATGCTTCAATTTTTATCAGATGTCTTTCCAATTGAAATAACATTTGATGCATCTCAAAATTATGATAAAGATATACAGATATATCACTTAAATATTTGGCGTTAAAAACGGAACATGCCTTTCTCTTTAGTTTTTTTATTATATCTTGTCGTAAATTACAAAATGGATACAATAAAGGAGCAAGATATATTCAAGCGTCTCTTAAAACAAAAAGATTTCGTAGAAGATTCTTCAATGGAGCGGGATTATCTTTCACGTTTAGCTAATGAAGAAGGTGAAACTTCAGCGTCATCTTCAGATCAAGAATCCCAAGAAAATAATGACGAAGTGGAAAAAATAAAAAACACGAAGAGCAATCAAAATAACAAATCGCCAGAAAAAACAAATTCTGAAATCAAAGATATTAAACGTAAATTAAAAGAAGCTGTTGAGGATATAAATAAGAGACTCGATCTAGGGACCGATTTAAAAGGCATTGATAACCAAAAAATGTGGGATGATGCATATGACTATTTCAAAATGAACTTAGACAAATTTATAATTGATGGGAATTTATTTATTGAAATATACGCACGATATTTTTTGTGTTTCTATATATTTGTGTTTATACCGGGAGAAGTAGGGATTGCTTTCCCGGGGTTCATTTTTTATTTAATTCCAGAAAGTGTCTTGCAGATTCCTTTAATTGGGGATTTGATTCTTAGAATAAAAGAAGTTTTAGATTTCATTAAGAAAAGTGCAGATGATAAATTTCTGGTTTCATTAAAGATCCAAAGGAAAAATTCTTTTCTAAAAGATTTGGAATTTCTAGTAAAAATACCCCTAAAAATTTTTTATGAACCATTATACGTTTTAAGGGAATTATTGAGTTTCGAAATATCCTCTGAAGGTCTTGAAGCATAAAAAAATAAAAGTTAAATAACGATATGTTTTCTTATAATAATAATAAATTGTATAATTTCAGTTATGAGTTCGTATCATCAAGTTTTCTTTGTATATTTATTTGCTTAAAATCCTTCTGGAACCTAATGAACACAATAATACGTATGAATTATTAGTAGAAAATAGGGACTAAGCATATTTTTTATGCCATTATACTCGTTTTAATCGTTACGCCGGCAGAATTTGTACAATGCTTTTATTTAAAGTTTATATATTTTTTAATGTATGCTTGGATATATGTATAAACCAATTATTCGTTCTAGAAACATATAAACTTAATAGAATACAATGTATGTATTTTAAAAAAATATATAACAGCATAAAATGTCGTTTCTTTTACAAGATAATGAATACATATGCAATAAATTGTATTCATTTGTAAATATAGCAAAAATAAAATATATTATTTACAAAGACTGAAAATAAATGAACATTAATATTCAATGCTTGCTTAAATATCAATTTGATACTTCGGTAACATAAATTTACAGGGCATATTTGCAGATCTCGAAGAACAAATCTGAAATAAAAACCGTGCTTACCGATATCATGATTTCGTAAAAAAATCAATGAACGCAAGATAAGTAATTTATGTATTCTACAGAACTAAAAAATTATAATAGAACAGTCTATGAAACAAAATTCCATTTTTTTAATCGTAAACTTATAGCGTAAGAGTTATCATTATGAATTTTTATTATTCTTCTTAATTATACAAACAGAAAAAGATGAGATGATTGAGAATATAAAACTTCAGAAAAGGACACTCGAATGTCAACAAATTTTTATCATATGTTGATTTATATGTTCTTTATTATTATTATAAGAAGTAAAGATATAGGGTTTTCAAAACTTTGGGGCCATTGTCTTAGTTTATAAAAATATCGTTCGTCTTCATGTAAATTTTTTTAAATAATATCTAAAAAAGGCAAAATGATTTTTCATATTATTTATGTTTGCAGAATAAAATTTTTTATTTTTTAAGTATAAATCAAACGATTTATATAAATTCTTCATATAAAAACGATTTTGAATGATGTATCACAATATAAAGTCATAGCGTTTGGTTCATCAGATAATCATATTTTATCTACGATGCTATTTTTCATGAAATGTATCCGTCTATGTTTGATTGAATTATAAAATAATTTTACTTTGGATTTTTTATATGTTTTATGAGTAAAAATACTAGTCTGCTACATGGTCAGATGTTTTGGATAATATGATCATAAAAAATCATTTCCTCAAATATGCAAAAAACCCATCTAAAAATAAGTACCAGATCTTGTAATGTAACAGTAACAGACTGAATGATATAATGCTAGTTTTTTGACACTTAAAATCTATTTAACACAAAAATTATAGTTCGAGATTTTGCTATTTTTTTAAAATATTTTGCTTTTATGATATATTATTATATTTTTTCTTCATCTTTATCCTAAAATCAAATTTCATGTAATGCTCTAAAATCGCATCTATATAGAGAAAAAAGACCGAACATTTTAGTTTAAATATAACGAATAGCACTAGATAAATTTAAAGGTTTTCAGTAAATATTGTTAGGGTTGTATTAAACAGGGTTTAAAAAGTATAAAAAGTTATTGTAAGGATTTTTAAAAAAAATTTATATATAATTTTTAACAAATAAATATTTTTATTGTCCTATTTTTTTGGTTAATTTATACTATTTAAAGCAAATTAAGAACATCATAAGCTATGTTTTTAAGTTTTCTAATATTATTTGCTTTTTTGCAACTAAAAACTAATTTGCGAAATAAAAAAGAAAAATTATCAACGAAACCCATTAAAAAAATAGAAACATTAGTTTATAAAACCTCATCTATAATTTTTAGAATGTATAAATATAATAATAGAATTTTTATTATATATCTCATCCAATACAAATATTATATCTTTGGCAATCAAAATTTTTTTGGATATTATAATGCACATTGTTGCCTGTGTATACAATTAATATATATTTAAATTCAAAATCAATTTATTTTAATGTTAATTTATATCATACAGGATCAAATAATTTATAAAATTAGAAGCCGTCTAAGTTGTGGAAAATGAATAAATATTGAATTCCGAAATCGAGATATCATTTCCAAAAATTCAGATTGCATCAATAATAAGACCACTTTTAAGAGCATATTTATAAATTCTTCGACGTAAGTAGTTACTTATGGCTTAATACCCACGAAATTCGTAATTTAAATATTCATGTTATCCAGGGATAGAATTTTGTAAAAAACATTTATTTTATTTGATTAAAATATATAAAAAACGAAATAATAGATTACGCGAAAAAAAAGCGAAAAGATTTTTATGCTAAATTGCTGGATAATATAATGATTTGCTCAGAGCAGGGATTTCAGAGCACAAAATTTCCCTAGCTATGAATTTAAATAATATTATGAGCTCTAAAATATTCAATTAAATCTATAGTAAATTTTTTACTTGTTGCGCCGTATTTTTTTAACATAATTCAAATTCAATTAAAATTTAAATTTTGAAGTACCCCACAATTTAACTTCATAGTATTGATAATTAAAAAATGCTACAGATTTGATAATAAAATTGTAAAAATTTCTCGATGCGATAAATTTTTATATTTATATAAACACTGCATTCATGATTAGCTTATTAAAAACACATATTTAAATCTAATCTGATACATTTACATTCTTAATCATAAATATATAAATTCAGTCAAAGAATGACAAATTTCCGATCTGTTTTAAACGTTGTATCAGATATGCATTTTTATTCTTTAGATATTATTATGATCATAAAATGCTAGGGTGTTTTATCTATATTACGGGATACAAATTTAAAAACAATATTGAGAAAGAGAAGGATATTTTTGAACAGCTTTTACAACCTATTGAGGATTCTGATAGTATATCTGAGGACCAAGACTATGCGGAAAATCATTTGAATACAGGCAACGATTCTGCTTCATCCTCAGATGAAGAATCACAGAACAACAATGCTAACATAGAAAATAAAAAAAATCAAGAATCAGCGCAGAATATCGATATAACGAAAGAAAACCAAAGAATAACAAAAGAAATACGTGCAAAATTAGGTGAAGCAGTCAAGTCCATAAATGAAAGACTTGAGTTGGGAACTGATTTGAAAAGCATAGATGACAAAAAATTATGGAAAGATGCATCAGATCATATAGAAAAAAACTTGGATAAATATATTGTCGATGGTAATTTTGGAATAGAAATATATACAAGATATTTCCTTTGCTTTTATATTTTTGTATTCATACCTGGTGAAATGGCTTTCGTATTTCCTGCATTTTTAATGAAACTCATACCCAAAAAAGCTCTAAAAATTGAGAAATTTCGCTCTTTAATTGCAAATATGAAAGCAATTCTTGATTTCATTAAAATTAGGGGCGAAAAACAGTTTGTAATTAAATTAAAAATTCAAAGAAAAAACACAGTTATGGATGATCTTAGATTTTTATTACAAATTCCAATAAAAATTTTTGCAGATCCGGCATCTGTTTTGAGAGAATTGCTCACTTTTGAGGTGATCTCTGAAGGGCTTGAAGAGTATAAAGAGATGAAAAATAGTGCATAGCCCCAAGAAAACGGTTAAGTCATAAAATAAAGTAATTTCTTGTTTACTAGTTTTTAGGTATCGCTTAAATTTATTTATCACATTTAGTAATGATATCATCTAAATAAGGTCAAAATTTTAAAATTTATACCCTCTAAATGCATTATATCTGTTATTTTAATTGAATGAATTTTTGAAATAAAAAAAATAAAGAGGTTTTGGAAAAGTTGAGGCTTTTATTTTGCGTCTAATTCAATAAACTTTCAAATTTTATGATCTTGGACGTTTTTAGCAGTAATTATAAATTATTCTTTTGCATTGATTCAAATAATTATAAATTATAGTGATTTTTCGTAAAAAAAGAAATTTTTAAAAAGAAAATTAAGATGAAATCGTGTTTTTTCTCTATTAAAATATAAGAATCTGATATTATGCATGTAATTATAATTATGGGTCTATTTATTCTATGATTTTTTTGCGAACACCAAAAAAATACTATGCTCTCTTTTACTATAAACTTCTTATAGAATAAGTAAATTTTAAAAACGCGCACTGAGCATAAAAATGAGTATATATACTTTGAAAAAAAACTTATATCGCCTATAAACGTATGTTTTTATTTTCATAATCTCTAATTGTTATAAAAGGTTATCCAAATACATGACTTCGATTCCCCCATAAATCAGGCCCCACTTAAATACACAAGTAAAGAAGATATAGTATTTTGTAAATACATTAAGTGTTAGTTTATATTCAAATAAACAATAATTATTAATGTTTATTTCGATGGTAAAATTATGGAGCTAAAAAAATATTAATGTTAAAAACCCCATAATATTTATATAAAAAAATATCCATACACACTATGTTTTTTTAACCTTATTTTATTTATTACGCAAAAGACAATCTCATATTCAATTAAAAACATTTAAGGAAAATTAAAGTGTTTAAAAGATCAATCTAATAGCAACATTAGGTTAAATAGGTTTAGATTCATATAAAATATTAATTTTAATTCAATGTTTATAATGAAATAAGTGTTTATCTTATGCGTTGCTAAAGTATGCATAAGTATATGAAGTAGTTTAATAATTCATGAAACAAAATATATACGCTGATCTCTATTAAACTTTGTAATATATTAAACTGATACTATCTAATAAGTTTCGAAATGGTATCATCAATAAACAAAAACAATGATATTTTATTGGTTTAAAAAATATTTTAATATGCTTTTATGTTTTTTCTTGCTAAATACGACTTATGAATACATACGAGAAACCAATAAAGAAAAAGATGTATTTAAGCGGCTGTTAAAGCCCCAAAAAGATTATGAAGATAGCTCAAGTGATAAAAATTATGACTACAGTAGAAATGGGAATGAAATATCCGCCAGTTCTTCTGATCAAGAATCGGAAGAAAATACCGAGGCCATTGAAAAATTAGCAAATAAAAAAAACGACATAAATCATAATGTTTCCGCACAGAAGGAAAAAGGCGTAGAAGAATTACGTAGAAAGTTGAAAGAAGCAGTTAAATCAATCAATGAAAGGCTTGATCTGGACAAAACGCTAAAAAGTGTCGACGATGCAAAAGTTTGGAAAGCTGTTTATGACCATTTTAAAAAGAAACACAAAAAATATTTGATAAATGGACAATTTGGAATACAGATACATTGTAGATACTTTTTATGTTTTTATATATTTTTATATCCACCCGCTAATGTTTCTATTGTAATACCTGGATTTCTTTTGAAGATTATTCCATCTGAATATATGAAAATACCAATTATTAATGAATTAATTTTTAAAATAAGAACTTTTATGGACTTTCTAAAAACACAAGCTGATGATAAATTTATAGTTACGACTCAAATAAGCAGGAAAAATACATTGTTGGAGGATCTAAATTTTATAAAAAAGATACCAGATAAAATTATGAACGATCCAATCTTCATCATAAGAGAAATGCTTAATTTTGATATATTTGCAGAGGGGTTTAATGAATACCGAGGCTCTAAATCCATGACTCAATAAAAAATTTGTTTCACGAATATATTTTTATTTATATATATAATTCAAAGCCATTGTTGGTTGACTGATTTTTATTTATCCAACGGGCCCATGGAAGCGGGAAAATTATAAAATACTTGACTATTTATTAGTGATCAAAGTGATTTTATTCGATTTTAATAAAAAAATTGGTACTAATAGATACAATCATCTTTTTTAATCACATTCCGAGCCCACCATGTGTAAAAAATCGATTTTATCTATCTCGCTACTCCATACAATATAAGTTTTCGAGCTACTTAATCATTAAAGATTCAGGATCTGTGATCGACTGTTGGTTCATCACAATAGTATGCATCACGCTTGTATGGTTGGTTTGTTGCTTATTAAATCCAGGCCATGGGTTCTTTAACTTCGTAGTTTTCCTGATAAATTGAATTTTTTTGGGGCTTGAAGTCATCTATAACATTATTTTTTTTTGTTTTTATGTTCAGCATTGCGAATTTTCAAATATACTTAACAACAGGGAGAAAAATCTAAAATATTCACCGATAACATTAATTACATTGTTCCAAATATCAAATGTATAAATGTTTAAGAAGTACTTGATTCGATCTGCTATGATATTTTCGTTAATATATTTGGATGCTATCACTAAATATGTCATTTGAATAGGTTAATAAAATATTGGCCATTCTAGTTCATCATACATAAATATAGTGAATATTTATGCTTTTATTTTTATTTTATATGCCTTATTATAGATTTTAAATTGTTTATGTAAAGCTTTTTTTTTTGTTTTTTCACATCCAAATGATGTATTTTCGATTTTTATACCCTGTGAATTTCCACCTCATCAATTCAACCATAGAGACTTGTGAAATTAAATAAAAATTTACTTGAGACAGTTTTCAATTCTTTAAATCAACAAAAATTTTTTTTTTAAATGACTTATTATTCTTAATTTTCTAAAAAAAACCATATCCCTTCTAATTATAACAGCCCAAAGTCAATTAAAGTTGTTTTAATCAGTATTTTCAATGTAATAAATGCAATTTCTCTTTAATTTACGCTTACATGTAAAAATAATAAGCGCATCCTCGATACAACGTTTTACAAAAAAATTTACGGATTTTCTATTTTGAGAAATAATTAATAATTCTACGTAAAAGACATTGCTCCATTTTTATTTTAACTTGGTATGGAACTAAATTAAATTTTGAAACAAATTCAATCGCATCATAAGTGATTTATAACCATTTAAAATATTGAAATCAATAAATCATAATCTAAAACTTATCTATGATCAAGAGAATTCAAAAATATCAATTTTTTTTACAAAATTTCATTCGCTTCTTATGTTTTATCAGATGCAAAATATTGCGTTTACACACCCTAGATGAACCAAATATATTATAAAACAATCTAAGCATTTTCCCTTGAAAAATACTTATTAAAACATACTTGATTAAACCTAGCTGTCTAATTACCAGCGTAATTTATAATAAAGGTTCAGTGTATTTGTTTATTCGTCCATTTTCTGCTTCTAAGATCCTTATAAATATATTTTTTTAAGATATGCATTTTACGACATCAAATTTTCAATATAATTACACTTGTATAATGATACAAATATTACTATGAAACAAGATAAAATTATAGATTATTGGATAAATTGATTTATATATAAAGGATTATAATTATGTAATAAATTTACAAAACTCATTAGAAATCATCATCCAAAGTATATTACATAAGAAAAAACACTTGCTATAGTACTATCTGACACAAAAAATATATAATAAGCTAGTAAAGCATGTAAATCATTGAATCCCTTTACAGTATTTTTATAGCTCACAAAAGAAACCAAAATAGAGATTTATCATACATATATTTTTAAAAAATAAGAACAAATCATTAAAATACTTTGCATTTGAATCTTTAATATAAATGAGATGGTGAAGAATATAAAAATTCGTTAATTTTATGTATTTCTAACACAGTGTAATGATATAGTCAGATATAATTATTAAAAATGCAATTTCTGTTTATATAATAAAATTTATAGCTTTTGATAAATGTAGTTTTCCCTTAATATACAAATACGATGATTGTATACAATCATACAATCTTTTTATTGTTAAGATTGATGTTTTTAACGGCTTATGCAGTTTTTTTGCTACGTGTTTCATATTAAAAAAAAATACAGTGAAATCCAGAATAGATTATAAATATGTATTTAAAAATCTGCAATGTGAATATGCATTTAAATATTGGGAATTAAGTTTAATATTAAATTTTCAGTATGATTTTTTTTTTTGGATTTTATCCTTGATAAATGCACATTACCTGAAATTATAAAATATTTATATTTTCGAAAATCGATAAGATATTTTGATTGAAATTTTAAATTATTATTAATGCCAACAATTCCAATATAGCCATGATATTTATTTAATTTTTTCTTTCGCGATGATGTGAAAATCCGATTATTCACAGTTTTTATTTAAAATCTTGTTTTTTTCTTACTGGGCTCTCTATTAATAAAAATTTGAATATTATGAATTAAATAATAATTTTTAGGTAGAATAATTAAAACAAGAAAATATGTGTTTACATAAAAAAATGGTTGCCAATATTTTTGAATTTATATTTATCTGAAAAAAATGGATAATAGATAAAAATTTATCTTTTAAATCATAAATATAGTTTACGCAAAGAAGGCCAAAACTTTATATGATAAATGTTATAGAACGCTAGATTACACAATAGTATCATTTTTTAGGCACGAATTTCATAGAAGTGTTATAAAAATAAGATATTATAACCAATTTAAAATCTTAACCGAGCTTAAAGGTTTTTACTTCTAGTAATAAAAACAAACCATACCAAAAGTTATTTTAGTAATAGAAAAACTTGTACGACAACAAAAAATATTATAAACTAATAATATATAATTTTATCAATAGAAAATATGATACAAATAATTTTTTTGCAGAATAAAAGCAAATATTAAATTTTCATATTTTATGTTGTTAGAATTTACATGGCAATTTAAATGTCTTTAGTGAACTTTAAATTATATTGTAACCCTAATTCATATTTACAGTTTTCTCTTGTATAGGTAAAACAAGACAATTAGCGAATAAGAATATGATTTACCAAAAAAATTAAGAATAAAATATAATAAAAGTAAATAAGCGCACGAAATTTGAGATGAATAAGAATATTTTACAATTTTACATCTAATGAAATCATTATATATAAACAATGGTATATTTTGAATCAATAAATAAAAAAAACTATGGATTAAAAGAATGTTCAAAAACAATTACAAAAATTATGATTATTCAAATTCCGTAAATGACACCCTTTGAATGATTAAATCACTCTTTTTTTGGCCTAAAAAACCGAATATATAATTATTAATTTTTATCGATAAATAAATTCAATTTTTGCACATATGTAATGAGGCTGGTTGATAAACATTAGATTCGTGATCAATCGCATTCAAAACATATGGTTTTTTATAAAAAATCACACTTTATTGCAAGTATTAGAGCAAAAGGGCATTTTATAAAATCTTATATATAACTACTCTCTAAAATTTTGACTTTCAAAGATTCTAAATTTTTGTAAACAACATTTTATATATATTCAAAATCTATTGTTTATACATTTCAATATAAATATTCAAAAGAAGTTTTTTTGTAAATTGGCCACGAGTTTTAAGTGTAATCTTAAAGTATTTCATTTAATATTTTTAGTATCTTTAAATTAAAAATTTCGTTTTATAGGACAGAAATTGTTTTATTTACAGGTTTTGTTGGGAATTATGTTTCCCTTCTGTAATTTAACCCATCCAGATATTTTCTTATTAAAACTATAAATTGGGAGAAGCTTAAGAAATTTATACGTCTCTTCATTTGATTTACTATAAATTATTTGACGATGTCGCTACTACACCGTTATCTAGAGATCAACTAAGCTACAGAAGCATTCCAAGATGAAAACTGGAGGTGTATTTTAATTCTATTATATGTATTAACTTCGATATCTATGAAATTTCCTCATTACCACGGGTACCATTGCTTAGCTGCAGCATACCCCGTGAGCCATTATGATACTTCTTTTCGTTCGTATACACGTTTTTAAGTGCTTTATCAGTAACTACAATATAAATAATATAAAAATCAGACTTATTAAATACTTTTTATCGTTGAATAAATATCATACTTATACAATGCGATAACTTTTATGGTTTCTATACGGTATAAAATTTTTCCAACAGTAGGCATAGTTCGAATTATTACACAGAAATTACCCATTTTCTGCTTAAAAGTTGATTTCCTCATTTTTTTCTGTCCATATACAGCCATCATCTGGTTAGTTTTATTGAGGGTAAATGAATTAAAAAAACCAGATTATAATAATGCATCAAAAAAAATAAACCATGGAATCAAGAGATAAATAAATTATTAAAATCAAATAAACACCAAAAAAATCCAGTAAACCTAAAAATAAAACCGGATTGGTTATTAAAAAACAATCAAAGTAACAAAATTTAAATATTAACACATAAAAAATCAACAAACTGACAAATACCTATGAAAAAATATGAATACTTACCGTATTAAATTATTTTATAATAGTAGGCTACCATATAAAATGAAAATATGCAGAAAATCATAATATAAAATATATTAACAGATAAGTATTCAAATGCCATTTACAATGAAATATTTCAAATAAAAAACGGAAGATATTATATACAAATAAATTTTTTTTCTATAAATTACACAAGTTATATCAGAAAAGCGCTAAAATATATATGAAGCGACTATTTTAAGTTCAATAATATTCAGCTTGCAAATGCAATTTATGACAACCATTCTGTTTGAGCTACATTTAATTTCTAGTATTTATATTTTTATGTTTGGTAATACTTCACAAGTGAATTATCGAAATACACATAAATTTAGTTCACATAATCTAATCATGAAAATATATAAGTATCCAACGTGAATTTGAAATTATTTAGTTATGTTTTCATTGCAATTTCATTTCCACATATTTATTTGTTTAAGTAGACAGAACTCAGTCAAATAGCAAAAATATTACGTAGAATGTATATAATTTCTGTGCATTTTGGTGAGGGATAATAAAGTCGACTTTTTATTTTTCTAAAGATTTAGATAATTACATAAATTTTCGAATAATAAACTTTAAAACAAACAAAGGCCATGAAAGGTAACACATAAAATACATAAAATGCTTAAAACACGTTTTATAACTTTTTTTTACAAATTTTGTAATTTTATGAGAATTGAATTTAATTTTTTTACGAAATAATTAAATGTAGTACATTTTTTTTGTTACGAAATTTTATACAACATTTTCATATCTTTTTTTATCTAATTTTAAGGATTGACTATTACCAGATCTCAATTTCATAAAGTATAAGTATCATATTCTTGCTAAAAAATATTACAATGAATTAAAATTTTCGAGCGTGGATGTACAAGTTAGCAGATTTTTTTTGATATCATTCGCAATTAAATTCGCAAGGTATGATGGGAGTGTTATACCCGAGTATTTGAAAGAAAGGCCGTTAAAGTGGTGGTTTTTATCCTTTCTACCAAAATCTAAGTTTGCCATGAGCCTGAAAGATTGAGACGTTTATTATAAGTACTGTTTTTTTTCTTAAATTTGATATCTTGATTTGAACTAACTTTTTGAAGTATATTGATCATTTATCGATTTAGGTTAAGTATCTTATAAAAACCACTAAGACATTTTTTTTGTATTCTAAATGATATTTAAATAATAGTAATTCACTAATAATTAACCAAAAATATAACTCTCTTACATAAACCTTTTCAAACATTTTTTTTTGGATTTAAGAAAATATTTAAATAATATATTTTTTATTTAATATAAGTCAAATTTATTTCTTATTTTATGAAAGAAATGAGTAATAAACATAATATATGGTCCGATAGAATATCTTTAATATTTATTATTTTATACGTGTGTCAAACATAATTTGCAAAAGATGTGTGATCACTCAGTATCAAATTCACCAAAAAAATATTTATGCTAAACAAAAAGAGAATTGTAAGAAAAAATATTTTCTCTTATTGTAATTTAAAATAGAATAGAAACGAAAATTAAAAAATTTTTTATGCCGTGGAAAACTAAATAAATTGATTAAAATATCATTGTAAAAATAATAGAAAAACATTATAAAATAAACCTAAAATTTTTTCATGCCTCGGAAACAAAATTAATTTCTTAGAAAATATAGATTTTCATATTTATTATCTAAAATATTAATAAAAACAGTATAAAATAATCCTAAAAAATCTTCTATGCATGATCTATATAAGAAATTTGCAAATATTATCATTCTCCTGCGGTTTTTAAAAATAATTTTCACATAAAATATTCAATTTATCAGAAAAAATACACTGAATTGTATAAAGTTCTTCAAAAAAGTCACTTGTCTAGATCATTGAAGAGCTACAATATATGAACAATCATTTCTATGTTTTTTTTCAAAAGCATATATAAAAAAAATAGCCAGGGAAAATAGGATCGCAATCAAGCCAAAAGGTTTTTTTATTACACCACAGAAATAAATAAAAAAACCTTTGCGGTTGGTCTGGGTTTTTCGATGATTAAAGAATGAATATTTTATTTTTATTTGTGTTATTTTATAAATAAACTTACAGAATATTAAAATAATGATTCTTTTTTGTATTGTTTAAATTTTATTTGTGTTATTTTATAAATTAACTTAAATAATATTAAAATGATGATTCGTTTTTGTTTGTTTAAATTTTATTAATTCAGGCACAGAAAATATACCATCTCAAATAAAAAGCTGTATGAGGCGTATAATTTAGCTTTTTAAATTAAATAACACATTTTTTATACATATATCTATTTGTCACTCCATTTTTTTTATATTTATTTAACAGTCCAAACTAATTTTCAGGTTATTTTTTTATAAACACCAGAAATAAAATACCCTCACCGGTCAAATATAATCAAGATGATTTATGAAAATATCTATAAGAGCTTTAAACCTAAAAATAGCACGCGTGATAAATTTTATATGGAGCAGCAATTCATTTAAAATTAAAACACAGGCTTTTAATGGAATTTTTTTTATTAAGTTTGGGATATTATTAAAAAATTTTATAATGCCATATTAATTAAAAGAAACGAGTATAAAGCAAATACCATCGTTCGAGAATTTTTCTTTTCCCTTATATTTTATATAATTTTTAAACCAGGATTTTTTTTTGAAAACAATATTCCTTTGATGGTATAGTGCTTAATTTTAAAAGAATAGATTAATTTAAACTCGCCCAATAAATTATTTCATTGCCCTTTTAATTTATATGAAATTTAAAAATGACATTAAACCAATAATAAACACAAGAATATCAAAAAAAATCATCAAAAACTCCGATACGAATCTAAAATCCATAAACAATCTACAAACGATCGATAGACTTTTAGCTCTACATAATGTAACCAACAAAAACATAAAGAATTCATTTATAGAGTACAAGAAATCGTTTATAGATAAAACAAAAGCAAATAACAACGAAGGTTTGCTACATATTTATCAAATTGCTTATTTCTATTATTTTTGTGATATAAAAATGAACAAAACTGTAATATCAAGAGAATTTAAAATTAAGAATGAAATTTTACAAAGAGCCATTGAGGAAATTAAAAGTAATAGAATTAAAGTGAAAAGCGATGAAGGATATTTAACAAATAATTGGGTTTGTAATTTGTATTCAGCTTTAAATAAAATAAATGAATATTCAAATGGAAATTTTAATGGAAAGTTGGATTCATCTGTACATTCTATAAATATAACTGATGAAGATACTATGTCGATCGATTCATTTGTTGAGCTGGATCATAAAAAAAAAAGAACAAAGCAAATAATTTACTGTCATGATAATGCTGACAAAAAAAGAGTTATGAATTTCGGATCATCTATTCAAGCAGATAAATTATGGGATGATAATCCAGAGGCACCAAAAAGACCAAAAGGTCGACCTAGATTAAGTCACAGTAAAATAAATTATGACACAGAGGCACCTAAAAGACCAAAAGGTCGACCTAGATTAAGTCACAGTAAAATAAATGATGTCTCAGAGGCACCTAAAAGACCAAAAGGTCGACCTAGATTAAGTTACAGTAAAATAAATGATGCCCCAGAGGCACCAAAAAGACCAAAAGGTCGACCTAGACTAAGTCACAGTAAAATAAATTACGACCCAGAGGCACCAAAAAGACCAAAAGGTCGACCTAGATTAAGTTACAGTAAAATAAATGATGACACAGAGGCACCAAAAAGACCAAAAGGTCGACCTAGATTAAGTCATAGTAAAATAAATGATGCCCCAGAGGCACCCAAAAGACCAAAAGGTCGGCCTAGATTAAGTCACGGTAAAATAAATTATGACCCAGAGGTTATAGAAGGAACAAATTCTACCTTAGGTTTCAGGTAAAAGGAGGGGAGAAGCCTTAAATAATTTCTTTGTCTTAAAGAATAAATGATGGTACAGAAGTTATAAACAGACTGTTAGAATTAATTGAATGTCTCTAAACCATCTTTTAAAGAGAAAAAAAAAATACTTTGGGTTATTCTTTGATAATAATTAATAGTTTAATTAAAAAAAAATAAGTTTAACAGAATATTTTTATCCCCATAAATTATAAATAAATTTTTAGTAATAACTTAAAGGTAAAAAGAAAAATCAGGTCCCTAATATATATTTTAACGGGAGAATAACAATTTTTTATTTTAGGCAATTGAACTACATAAATTTTTTATTTGCGGGCTAATTTTAATTTTTGATTTTTTCTTCAAGCATAACGTGATTGATTTCCTAAGGGCACATGATATCTATACTCTTGGCTATATTTCCTTCACTTACGTCTCTTGATACCACAACTCTTCTCAAGATTTATTAGTCCACCGATTTGTCTTAATCCTATAGTTTATATAAATTCTTCGATTTGGTT
This sequence comes from Rhyacophila brunnea, assembly GCF_057557595.1. Taxonomy (NCBI): domain Eukaryota; kingdom Metazoa; phylum Arthropoda; class Insecta; order Trichoptera; family Rhyacophilidae; genus Rhyacophila; species Rhyacophila brunnea. Next base: position 189,390 of record NW_028232787.1, read on the forward strand.
TGTGATTTAGAGCTCTTTCAGGTACCTTTTATTTATTGTGTTATTACTTCATCCCATGTTACAACATATGGTATAATATCTGTCTTAAACTTATAGATTAATGATAATTCGGATGCTAGCAGATCATATTTTCTTAGTTTTATGTTTCCAACAATGTTCATATTTTTTCTGTACTGTTTACATCTATTTATATCGTGGTGATATAGTTTTACTTTTTAAATTATTTGAATGTATCTAATCTGTCACTAGAAAACTAATAAATCACCTAAATTCACGCATCATACTTTATATCAGTATATTAAAATTTCATGGTCTCTTGTACTGAGTGTTAGCAGATTTTCTTTATTTTTTTTAAAACCTTTTTTCACCCTAACATGTTGTGTAGAAATTCTAATATCTCATTGTGTCTACTTATGTAATTGTATCAAAGCATTTTTTTTGCATACTGCTGTATATGATCAACCGTTTTAAAAGATTCATATTAGTGAGCGCATACTGACCAAAAGTATTCTAACTACATAGATCGTAATTAAGATTAATATATTATTACTGAGACACAAAGATGGTACAAAAATTAACTATTAAAATTTTACAGAATTTCAAAAAAAGTTAAAAATAGTTATTTTAGTTCCAAATTATGTATATAAATAATTTCAAAAAAAAAATAATCGATTCCTGCTGAGCATCCATTAAAAAAACATCTGGTATTATTATCAAAACATTATGATTCAAAGCCAGATATTTTTACTCAATACAATTTTGATTGTTTTATAGCCGATCCCATTTTTTATTAATGATAATAGTCTTTAAAATCTATATATTAAAAAAAAATCTCAATTTTTCTTCTTATTTTAGCTATATTATCAGTCACAATTATAATTTATTTAATTTATTATTTTTTATTTGTGGGTAAGTCTCTTTTTATCAATTCTATTTATTGAGACGTAGTCAGCCCATTTTGAATATTGCATAGTTCATTGATACATCTTTTGACACCTTCCCCTGATCTATCTTATCAACTGCTTTTCTTCCCCTAAATGAGATTAGTTCAAGTGTCTTGCTAATTTATTTGATAAATATTTTTTGGTAAGGTTTGTTTAAAGATACAAATAAGTTATTTTAAGAGAGCACAAGTAAATGGGAAATAATTCAAGTATTTTTTTTTCAATTTTTGATAAAATTTTATAAACTACATAAATATAGCACACAAAAAATACACATACAGAGTAATTTATTGTAAGAAAAGGGCTAAGCATCAAAACTGATAGAATGTGATCCGTTTTTCCCGTAAAGTACAGTTATATAATAAAATAGTCGGAGTTATTTCAAAATCGAATTAATTTGTAAAAAAAATATATATGTTTTTTTGGAAGAGACTTTCATGTGATAAAAAGATTAAAATTTTAGAGAATAATGTTCATAAGATTTTGCAGAGTTAATTGGCTCATAGTGCTTCTTTTCTTTAATTTGCAAGGTCAGAAGTATTTGAAGAAATGTTCAAGATTAAAAAAAATGCATATAAAGAACTGCATTAAATGCTTTTAATCCGATTAAACGTAAAATTTCAAAAAAAAACTAAAAGGTATTTGCGGTTTATATTTATAGGTTTACACACAATAAATTCAAAAATAAATGAAAAATAAATGAGCATCAAAGTACCATAAAAAACAGTCAAAAACGTAAGAAATCGACACAATATAATTTGGAAACGGCTATAGTTGAACATAAAACATAAAGTTGGACCCGAATACCGACATAATACGCTTTTTCATGATAGAAAACCCGAAATAAACTATTAATTTATATTTTACAAAAACTTTAAATCATTTTATTCTGATCGAGAATTATCATATTCTCTATATTCTCACATTAAGTTTGTAAAGTTGTTCATAAATTTACATACATCACACAAACTTTAAATCATTTTATGTTCTTTTATTGATTTAATTATAAATCGAATTGTATTCTATATTCCTAAAAAAAATAGAGAAATTCGATAAAAAAATATAAATTACATAAATTTTAAATGAGGAAACATATAAAATCATACTTCTATAGAGCCTACATTTACGCCGTTTGATTTTTTATTTAATAATATGGTGTTATTTATCAAAAATTAAAACTATGAAGATAAAACATATAGATTGAATAGATATTTAAGATAAGACCATGATAATTATGCACATCACATAATATTTTATGCTTATTTTATTTATAAATCATGAAACAACATCATGATAGATATTTAAAGACCCCTATGCATGCTTAAAAATCCTTTAACATTTTTACTAAAAAAACTTGAATTAATAATATGATAGATTGTTTCTATATTTTTCATACTATAATAGTGTGTATTTTTTTAATATCCATCTATGGAATTCTATAGGTTGTTATTTGAACTATTGCTGGCTTTATAAAGCGTTACTAGGGTCCGTAAATTTTATTCATACATACTTAGTTATAAATAAATTATAAATTATTCTTGAGACTATTCCATTAAAGATACATTGTGATCATAGAAGTCAAGAAATATTATGCATTTATTTAGAATGGTTGAGAAAAATTCAAATGCCCAAAATACAAATTGAAAAAGAGCCTTGCATTAAAAGCTCGAGAAAATATAATTTAAGACTTCCGCCCCTAATAAAAAATAAAAAAAACACACATGTTGAAAACGATATTTTACAAAAAAAACATGAATTAAAATAATGTACATTACTTAAGATTCTTTATAAATAAAAATTTGATAATAAAGTCATCATAAAACTATTTATTTTAGCAAAATTAATATAAAGCGGCTTGATTTACATTTATATTTTTGTCTGTATATCGTAATAAGATCATTTAATAAGATTTTTTCATGCTAAATAAGTTCTTTCAGATTAAGAATACAATGAATACCAGCAATCGAACAAAATCAAGATATTGATATATTAAATCTCCATAATTGTAAGTCATGAAACAAATTTATAAACCATTATTAAAAAATTCATTCTAAAACCATTAATAAATATAAATTGTTAAAAAGAAAGAAAAACACGATATTTCATAATATGGGAAGGTGTGGTCAGAAATACAATAAGAGTAGCATAAGATTTAGTTGATATTAGCGATAGCATATGTAAAATAATAGCATTGAGAAAACACTTGAATGTATAAATATTGAGCTCAGAATATGTATTAACCAAGACTGTAACAATGACGTGTTTGAAAATATGTAATATAGAGCAATCTAATTTTTTTTTGTGAGCAAACGAATAAGTTAATAGAAAATTAAGGCGTTAAGTAAATATACTCAAGTGTATATGTGCAAACTAAATGTATTTTAAATTCAAATTTTGACCATGAGCTCTTTATATGGATTTTATGGTATTAAAACCCTACCAGGGGAAAAAACATACATTTACCGCATATATGTTTGCTGCCACTATTCATCTAAAGCCGAAAAATTAAGAATTTTTAAAATTTATAGTAGATTTTGATCATGATGCCTTATTATTACGTTAAGCGGATATATTATAATCCAATCACAAAAAAAAACATATGAACCGACGTATTTCGATGATTTTTTCTTCTATTTTATGAAGAAATGTATATATTTCGTTTAGAGAAATTAGAAATTAGTTTTTTTATTGTATCAAGAAAAACTCAAATAATTAAATTCTTTATTTTGTTTTTTCAATATAATAGAATTCAAAAAGCCTTTATTTATTTCTTAGTTCGATTACGCACTGTTATCTCATTATTATGGCCTTCAACAGTGTTTTATGAATATATGTAACAGGATCTTTAAAGCCTCACCATAGTTGATAAATTTATATTCAAACTTATATTTTTTGCACGTTTTTTTTAGCCATTCTCGTATAATATAGCCCGTATTTATAAAAATTTTCTTTATAGATTAATTATCACTTGTCTAAACATCAATTACAAATATTTTTTGCATCATTTGGTGTTTATTTGCCTAAAATCACCCATACATCTTCTACTTGATGTAGCGATCATGTCTTATTTTGCATATTTTAGTTTCATTAACTTCAAATATTATATTAGTTACCTAATTTATTTTGATTAATGTTTTACTTGCCTTGCACACATTCTTCGAATTCTTAGTTCATTTAAAATACTATTTATACTGCGTCTAATACCACTTATTACTACCGTAACTAACATGTTGAAAATGTGTAGCCAAGATATGAAAAGAAGTCTATGCGTTTTTAGGCGCATCTTTTGAAAATTGTAAGAATTACTATTACAGATATATCCAGCATTTCTTACAATATTTGCTTTTTTTACATTTATTACTGACTTGCATCGACATTTAACAATCTATTTTGGTTCTTTAATATGTAATTGGGTTTTAGATACATTGATGCTTCTGTTGCATTCATCCATGCCTTTTTGATATTTAACCTCCATTTTATAATTACCGCATTCAAGTATTCCATAAAGGATTGGATTTAAATTTTCAGTCAATTTAATAAAGAAATCGTTTTTTTTCTTTATTTTACGTGCCTATCCAGCATCATTTAGAGTTTTATTTGGTCTCTAAATTATAGTTTAATCTATCTGAGTATTTGATCCATATAGCAGCCAATACACAAAATTTTCAAAGGATACCTTAATTTTTTTTATGGGTTAAGTTTGCATTTACCAATTTCATCTATTGAGACGTAGTCAGCCCATTGGTAACATTGCACAACTCTTTGATACGTCTTTTGACACCTTTTTCTGATCTATCTTCATCAACTGCTTTTCTTCTCTTAAATGAGATGTGTTCAAGTGTCTTGCGAGATATCGGGATAAATCATATTAAGGTAAATAATTTAAACTATAATACAGCAAAATTTTTACTTAATCAAAATATATTCTGCATAACATTTTGAATTCTTATTTTATATTAATCATGTTTAAGTATTTAAAAAATTTGGTTTGTTCTAATTATTAATATATAAGACTCGGAATCGGATTTGAAACTAGCCTATTATCAATCTTTTTTTTGACATTATAGTTGATATAAAAAATAAATACCAGATCCATATTTCAAAATTTTCACATAATAAAATGATAAAAAAGATTAACGAAATACAGTTGCTGCAACAAATTTTTTTTAAAATATCATTCTACAAAAAATGGGCATATTATATTTCTTTTGAAAATATTAAAGTTATATATGTGCTTAATTTCTAGGGATTTTTAGAAGTTTATCAAGTACTTAAATATATATATTAAATGTTATAATTTTGATTTGAATGATAAATATTATCTTCAAGCAAAAGTTTTCTTAGAATATAAAATAGAATTACATAAGAAGCTTTATTTTTCATGGAAGATTTTTGATACACAAAAATATTCATAAAAAGTCTAAAAAATATGGTTTTAAAAAAAAAGACTATACCAACTAAGCTTCTTGTTCTATTTTAAAATCACATCATAAGAACACATCATAAAAACCTTATGAAAATGGCAAAACAACACTTATAATTTTACATTATATTTAATCTAAATGCTTTTGAATGTAAATTAAGTCACAAACCGTCTATATTTAAAAATACAATGGTAGGTATAAATTCAAAACTGAAAAATTAAAATTGCATACCCGCTAGAAAAGATATTCATGCACCTTAGCAGCAGCCACAAAATATATTTTATCTACAAATTTTTGTATTTTTAATGTGTTTAAAAGTAAAATTTAACTTTTTTGCTTGCACAAGATTTTAGTATACTTTATAAAAACATATCTGATTTATTTTTTTTTCAGATTTTGTCCGTATATAATATTTCTTGCTGAATCTTTAACAATCAATACTTATACATTGAAGTTTCTTCATAATACCATCGTTTTTACTTATACTTCATATTTTTTTGGCATTTCAAAACCTTAATATACAACTTGTGATATTTTGTAACCAAACTATCCCATATTATGACACATGAACTATTTTTGTTTTAAATCACAAAATCATAAATATCAATAGATAATTTCAATAATAATAACTGTATCAGAGGTTTATAAATATATACATTGACTTAAACTTAAATTTCGATCTTTTCTAAAATGAATCTTTATAAATAAAAATTTTATGTAGCTTTTGTTATTTCCCGTGAATTTTATTGTAGTGGAATTGTGTTTGTTTGAAGATTATAAAAGGGGAATTGTTGTTGCCTTTTTGATAAAATTTAAAGATTCATTGTTATTTAATAATTGTTTGTGTATAAATAAAGAGTAACATGTTTGTTTAACGATAAAAAGCACACTGTTTTGAAAGATATATAAGATATAGAAAATACAGCATGTTTTTTAAATCTCTATATAATAACTTCGACCATAAAAACACACGTTTTTATAAGATATATAAGATAAAGTAAATACAGCATGTTTTTTAAAATCTTTATATAATAACTTTGACCATAAAAACACAATGTTTTTACAAGATATTCAAGATAGAGGAAATACAGAATACCTTTTAGAATATTTACATAATAAATTGATCATAAAAAAACTTTAAAATGTGAGTCTGATATAAATAGTTAAGAATGCAGTTCTTAACTATTTATATCCCTTTGTATACAAAAAAAATATATCCTAATACAAATAGAAAAATATACAGGTTATGGCATAAGAATTTTACTGAAATAAAAATAACAAGGAGTGTTTCTATGCAATCAAATCCTTTAAAGAAGTTTTTTTCTTCGGTTTACAGTTATTTTCAGTAACTTGTAATGGTTCTTTTATTCTTGTTTGTTTATTTTCGTTCGTGATTTGTCTATAATTAATTATATTTTGTTTTAGTGGTATTTTAGTTTTTAAGTTAAAATACTTGTTGAAGAGATGTGCGTCTCTTTCACTTAAAGTTTCGTTGTTTTCGAATATGTTATAATTATTTTTTTCGCAGTTATTATCGATCATGTTTTCTCTATCATCATTATTATTCCCTTTGTTTTCTCTATTAATATTATCGATCTCGTTTTCTCTACAATTATGATTGATCAAGTTTTTGCTTTCAATATTATTGATAGTGTTTTCACTGTCATCATCACTGCCTTCGTTTTCTCTAATAACATTATGGATCTCGTTTCCCCCTTCATGATTACTTTTATTTTCTCTATTAAAATTATAGATATCGTTTTCGCTATTATTATCGCCTTTGTTTTCAATAAAATTACGATTGATCACATTTTCCATAATATCATTATTGCCTTTGTTTTCTCTATCATTACTATTGATCACATTTTTCATAATATCATTATTACATTTGTTTTCTCTATTAATATTACAGAATGTGTTTTCCCTATAATTACTATTGATCACATTTTCCATGATATCATTATTACCTTTGTTTTCTCTATTAATATCATTATTACCTTTGTTTTCTCTATTAAAATTACTATTACCTTTGTTTTCTCTATTACTATACACTCTAAAATTATTATTGTTCGTGTTTTCTCTGCTATTATTAATGCACTGCTCTCTGCTAATATAGTCCTCATTGATTATATTATAAGAATTATTTTCTTCGATATTATTGTTAACCAGGGGTTTTCGGCTATATTTTTCTGTGTTCTTATGATTACTATTTTTAGTGACTATATTTACCTTAGTATTAGAATTACAGTTATTCTCTTTTTCCGAATCATTTATCTTTATTTTTTTCATGCAAACGTCCGATTCATTCATTTCCAATAATTTTAATGAATTTTCACTTAATTTTTTTCTGTTGATGATTATTTCACCTTTAGTCTCGACTTTTCTGTTTCTCTTATTATTATTACTGTATCGATCCTCATATTTATAAGTAGAATTATTACATGGCATTATATGGTCAAAATCATCTTTTCTATCCCCTATAAATTCAAAAATACATCTCGCACAATCATTTCTCGCATCAGTTTTTTCAAAAAAATATCTAGAACTGAATTTTTCATTCATAAAATTTGCACAACATGTAAATACATCATTTTGTCTTTCAATAAGATATTCTGGAAACGGTATGCTATTTGTTTTACAAAATTCTGTTATGCTTTGAATGTAATCTATTTTGCTTATGTTTGAGGTGACTAAAACTTTTTTATTTTTTATGGACTTTGCTTGAAATGGGGTTCTTTTAGACCCGGGACATATCAAAGCATTTATATCTTTATGCTCTGCACCATTTATATCAATCCTTCGATTTTTACTCATATCACGCCTTTCATTATTATTGAAAATATTAAGTGAATTTATCTCTTTATGGTCTGCACCATTTATATTTACCCTTTGCTTTTTATTCGTATCAAGCATTTCATTATTGCCGAAAATATTGAGGCATTCTATTGTGTTTCTCTCTACACTGTCATCTTTTGAACAATTCATTTTAATACCATTTTCTTTGACACAATTGTTTTCAAATCCAAATCCTGCATTCGTGATGATGCTTTCATCTTTTTTCTGCGCGCCAATAAGAACATCTTTATTCGTATCACTAAAAGCTTCACAAGTAAAAGCAACATCCTCATTTATTAAACCATCAAATAAATCCATGTTGCCTCCAATCTCCTCAACAAAAGAACCAACTGCACTTCTAATTGCCTCATTCCTCGTTTCTTTAAAAGTACCAAAAAATGAATTATCTTCAACGGTCATAATACATTTAAATTTATTATTGTGTACTTCAAAATAAAACGTTACATTTTCTGGATTTACTTGTAATGTCTTTAAAAGGTTTGTAAACGAAGGCGAAATAAAGTTATCCTCAATATAACCACTGTTATCCACATAATGATCTTTAAAATTATTCTTATTAATCTTCTGTACATTATTATTATTCTTGATGCTATTTTGTAGATTACTGCCGTTGATGTTTTGTAGATTATTGGTGATGATGCTATTGGTAATATTATTTCGATTATTCTTATTAATTTTGTGTACATTATTATTCTGTATATTCTTATGATTATGAGGATTGTTGTTTTTGTGATTTGTACTACCGTTGATTGAATTCTCAGAATTTCCTAAATCATTGTATATCTTATTATGATTATGAGGATTGTTGTTTTTGTGATTTGTACTACCGTTGATTGCATTCTCAGAATTTCCTAAATCATTGTATATCTTATTATGATTATGAGGATTGTTGTTTTTGTGATTTGTACTACCGTTGATTGAATTCTCAGAATTTCCTAAATTATTATATATCTTATTTGCTATATTATCACCCTCAATATCCAAATTATTATTGTTTGCTTCATTTTCATATTTCCCTTCACTAAAATTTAAATACTTACCAACACATTTAACTAAACGAATTTCTTCACCCAAACCAAGATGAGCATCAGTGCACAAAAACACGTCCATAAAATATTTAACAAAAGGTCCATACAAACTCTCACAAAAATAAATAACCATCGCATCATCATCTAAAAAACTTCGATTCGTCTCTATAATATTATTAAACACACTAAGTATTAATCGTTGACGTGTGCCTACCACTAAATGATATATTCGTGGTATTGGATATTGCGGGAACAGACGCGTATACATTTGTGTTAATGAAGATATCTGCGGATCATTCAAAGTGTACAGTGTGAGATGCGTCGAAAGTACACGTTTAGCTGACATAATTTATGGGTTGTACGATTAATTAAATATTCTTGATCTTTAACACAAACAATAGGACTGAAAATTTCACTTGAATGTGTAGGTCTTATGCATATAAAAGGCATTGGTAAAGATTGTCAAGATGAAGAATTTTAAAAGGTGTGCATCTAATATGTTTTTAGAATAATAGAAAGTTTTACACAAGCAAACTATGAGTTTCACCCTTGGGCGAATAAAATACTCTTAATTTTCAAGCATAATTATAAAAATAAATTTGTTATGATAATTAATTTCTTCATTTGATCATATAATTTATTGTTTGATATTGGGTTTATTTTGTTTCGATTGCTTCCATTTGTTAAGGCAAAGCCACAGTTTAGCTTATAGAGTATATTCAGGCAATAATTCCCTTCATATTCATAATCTTCTATGTTCTTTTTATACACACAACACTAATTAATTTAAGAGCCTCGCACAACCTTGTTGTTTGTAATGTGGATACGCTTCATTTAGTATTTTCAACTTCACAATAAACAACTATTACTCTAAATCATCTATGATATTTAGTTTTTTATTGTTTTTTGCAAAAAATATTAATTTTTCGAGTTTACTAAATCTATATAAGGTTTGTTGTATCTTATTACAATTTAAAATAAATAAAAGTTAGGATAAATCCAATTAAAAAGCTATTTAAATATTCTGTTGATCCAATAATAAATAAAAATGCATTCTTTAAAACTTATAAATAAAAATACCTTCTTCAACCCTGTTTTTTTGCGTATATATTAACCCCTAATTTAGTCTATTATATCTATAATATATTTCTGTGAGTGTAATTTTTGGGTAAAATGGTTTTATATCAGTAAACTCAAAAAATACCAATTTCAAATTGACGCCTATTCGAAATAAAATTCAAAAGAGATTTATCACAGACTTTACAAGAACCTTTTAAGTAAATATAGGTATTGTAAAGATATTTTTTTATTGAATAAAACAATTTTTCATCATACTATATTTCTTAATTAGACAAGAATACAAGATCTTTGGCTAACAACTGTAAAATATTGAATGCTTCTTTTTGGTAATCTGCTCCTTATAAAAGTAGATAAAAAAATATTTCCTATTATAAGACCTTTCGCCTAAAAAAAGTATAGATGCATAATATCGTGTAAAAAGAAAATTCTTTATAGTATTTTCTAAAAGATTACGTGCGGTAGATATTCAACACAGTTTATTGTTTTCCGCATTCTTTTCTCATTGTAAATACATTTATGAAATTGATATATTTATTTGAAAACGAGAGCAACACATAAAAAAGCCATAAAATCAAATTTAAATATTAAAGAAACTCTGAAAAATAACTATACTCATAAATCTATCGCTAAAACATTTCATATCCACATATTTCAATAAATTTGGATTATTAGTACTATCTTGATCCATGTTTTACTTCTATCATTCTTATAATACACTAGAAATTATATATGTTTTTTTTAATGGATTATATCTTAAACTTTTAATAAAAATTAATTTACATAACTTCTATAAGATATATACTTTGCTAGCATATGAAATGTGATTTTTATATAACAGGGAATTACATGAATCTATCATTATAGATTTTTATAAAAAATTGTTTGTAGTAAATTATAATAATTTTAAAAATATTTTTGTAAAATAAATTCATTTGAAAAGATGGTAAAGCGGAAATATATATATTTCTTTTATCATCTCGTGTTAATATTTTACCTTTATCATCTTGTGTTTAATATTTTCCCTTTATCATCTTGTGTTTAATATTTTCCCTTTATCATCTTGTGTTTAATATTCTCCCTTTATCATCTTGTGCTTAATATATTCTGAATTTTACTTCCTGCATTTTAACATTGTCATGACCATAAAAACGCCTTTAAAAATTGTTTGGAAAAAAGGGTATTTCTATAGATACTTTTAATTTCATCGTTATTATTTAGTAAACGTTTACAACAGAGATTTAGTATTAGCACAAAAAAACCAAATCCGTGCATCTATTAAAAATACTTAAAAGAATTCCAATGCCGAAATTAAGGATTTTAAATATACACACAAATATTCAGCATTAAATATTATTGTGCTGTCATATGATAGCACCAATTGTAAATTATATCAATTGAATGCCGAACTCGTTTAAATGTGATTTATTCTTATAACATAAAAACATTATAAATTATATTCTATCTATTTACCAATGAAAATATTTATATTATACACAATGCATCTTACTTTAAATCATTCAAAACAACACCAAATTCTTTTTATTCCGTTAGTATATTTATTAAAATACGTTTTCGATCAAGTACTTTCTGTTAAAAAAAAACTATGATTATGCAAATAATTTAAAATTTTACTTTTAATCATCATATATTCACGAAAAATTATATACATCTACAATTTTATATCCCCTTGATCAAAACAATTAATTCTTATATTTACATTTTACCATTCTAAGGTTGTTAAAGCACAACTTTTAATCACTTTTTATTGTAGTTTTTATTATTACTTCTTTTGATCCACATCATCTTCACAATCATCTTCAGAATATTCACCTACCAACACTTATATATCAAGTTTTCCATAAACCTATTGCAAATTTGTATTTTCAGAAATAGATCCTTAATCCTTTGATTATAATTCGAGGGATTATGATAATTATTTCCAATTTTATCACGCATCGTACTATAAATACACCACATTTGTGTATTAGGTAGAGTTTATATATTAGTAAATAAAAAAAATGTTGGTTTTTCATTTATATAATTTTTAGGTAATCAATACTCGTGATAATTTTTTTCATAAATGCATTAAATATTCTCTTTTTTATTGAAAATAAATAAAAAAATCATAAAACAAATCCAAGCATATGATGAACCGATTTTATTTTAATGACTGTTTCTATCTCTGATATTTGTTGAACCGAGTGTCTTCTTACTTTCTTTGATCTATAGTTACTTTATTTTTTTCTTGCCTAAAGTGTATTCATCTTACCACACCTATGTGGGTTTATGTGTACACATCTTAGAACTTTTTTTACATCTACTTTCTGGTTGATCTGATGTTTTATGTACATCTCCAAAGCATTACATTTAGGCTTTTTCAAACAAAAAAAATATAATTATCTTATATAAACATAAATCTTGATTTTCATTTTGGGTCATATAATCTAAACCTTTTTGACGGCCCGGCGATGAAAATCATTGGCAGCTGTGTATTTTCAAATATTTTCAATGCAGCTTTTTCTTTTCACATTGTTTTTTGTTTCTGTTAGAACTATTCAACACATCGCTTGTCTAAGTTATAATTAGCCATATTACTCTTGTATTTTAATATCCTCTTTTATTAGTATATGTCAGCTTTTATTTAAAATATCAATTTGTCTATCAAAATGTATTTTATTTATCTTCAAGTTTCTTTATCACCATTTATTCAATATAAACCAGCCACATAAATATTCTTCTTTGCTTGTTGACGTAGAACTTTGATATTCTATAACCGAAACTTTCTTTATCGCATATTTTTTTTGACTATATAACTCAGTTTTATTTAAGAACACTTAGAGTAGAAGTGAAGCAAAAAAATGTTAGTCTAATTTCTTATAATCAATTTTTGTGGTCTAAGAAGTAGTTTTCGGTAAAATACAAATCATCGAAAGAATTTCATTGCAAAAGTAGTCGAATTTCTCTGCCTTTGTACCAGAAATAATAAATGGTTTTTTTCGTGGATTCTTATACTATTAGATCTCTTGTAACTATGCTGTTTTGCTATAATAGGTAATCTTTGTTGTTGATTATGATTATGTTTTTTTATATCATCTAATTAAAGAAAAGTAGGCCTCTTCTGGCACAATTTTAATATTTATCACCACTTTATATAATCTGTCTAGATCTATAATATGTGTAAAGATGTTTCTTTACACAAGAAAATCCATCTAGAGGTTAGTTTACGGTGGGTAATTTTTAGTTATGTATCTGTCTAATAGATACATATACAAAACAAATAGATATGTGTTAAACCATCCCCGTGTGGTTCTTCTTTCGAAATTCACAATTAAAACCTTCTGTGTGTTATACCTGCCGGTTCTTCTCATTTTTTCCCATCTACACATGAAAAATTACATGCCTACAATGAAAGATCAGATCTGTCTAACACGTAAGCTTGTAAGACATATTATAAAATCATAACATTTTAAATATCTTAACATAATATATCGATTTATTTATTATTCCTCGATTGTTTCTTTTTATATTCACAGACAATGCACCGTTAGAGCGGAATATTCAGATTAAAACCTTCGTCTGTTATTTGTTTCAATTAATGCATCACTTCAAAATTAAATCTGTAAATGTTAATCATACTGGTTATATGGAATATTATATTCTATTTTTCATATTATCTTTTAAATTGAAATATATACTTCCTTCGAGATTCTTCATACTTTTTTTCTTACGTACATTTCGGTGAAAAAATAGTTAAATTTAAATTTAAAGACTTCTTTATTAAAAATATTATTTATTTCATTTGTTCCGGCCGATTTTATATAAGACCACCGTTTATAATCCTTTTAAATTTCATATAACAACAAAAAACACATTATAGGATAAATTAATATATATTACTGTGGTTAAATAAAAAAAGATAAAATATAAGACTTATAAAATTGCATATTTCGTAAACCGAGATTCCAATTGAATCTAAATAATGCGTACAAACAGAAGGATGGAGGAAGACACTTAAATCAATAATAGTTGAGCATAGAAAATAAATCAAAAAAAATTATTATGTGATAAAATAATAGGATGTATATATCAATTTTTATTGAGCCAATATATATTTATAATGGTATATTTACACACAATAAAAAAATATTTAGGATTTAGATATTTATTATATATATTGAAGATTTGTCTAGGTGAAAACGTGAACCATGTAAATATTTTTAAAGCGCGTAAGAAGTTTAGCTTAAGAAAAAAAATAGCCAAACATAATTTAGCGAAAAATAAATAAGATTTTTGCATTTGGTAAAATACTTGCATATAAAATATAGATAATTTATTATAATTAAGCATATATTAAATTTCTTTTCTATAGATTACTTTTTATTTTAGCAAATAGAATATATCTCAAAATTTAAACAAGAATGTTTACAGGAGAATAAATTTCTGTTTGCGTCTATTTTTAAAATATAATTAAACATTAAATTTTATATCATTCTTTCTCGACGCCTTTCTATTCATTTATCTCAATGCAGCTATATAATTGTTACGAGTATAAATTTATATGGTATAATAAAAAAGTTCAAATTTATAAAATTGTTTTAAATCGGTTGACAGACACACTTTTGTTATTTTCGAATAGTTAATTGTAAAGCTCAACACTCAAATCTGATAATTTATTTATTATTGCAATTTTTAATTTTTTTAGAGCTTTTATTATGTCTTTTTATTTATATGATGATGGTCTAATATGTTATCTCATATATAAAGAACGGAGAATCAACGATTTTTTTTATTCCATAAAATTTATAAAGGTAAAAATATTGTATATTTGTGTTATTTTCACCCGCAAAAAATGTATGAGTCTCATAGTGGTAATATTTATATTTTTGTAAATCTTTTTTACTAATTTTTACCATAAATTCATACTAAAAAGGTGGATTTAAGAACTGAATATGTGATATTTTTTTATTCATGAAAGTTTACAAACAAATATACAATAAGATGAGACAACTGAATGTTGAAAATGAAGGTTTTAAGAAATCATTAGAAATGAAACTTTGGTATTTCAAGATAAGAATACAGCGAAAACACAAATAAAAATATTAATCTTGTAAATTTTGAATCTAATCTAAATACAATTTACATCAGGTCTTTTATTTATAATTTAATCAGGAGAAATTTTTGGAAAAGCCATGTCGATAATATTTGATTTCATATTGATTTTTAATATTTAAAAAAAAGTGCGACGAATGTGTTTTAAAAAGATAAATAGCACTGTTTAGAAATTGAAACTGAAAAATGTATATAACAATATTTTTAACTAACTAAGATAAATTTAATTTTTGGGGTGCATTGAATTGCTATGATTTTGTGTAAAATTCAAGTTACTCGAAGCCTAGAAAATTATTGATAAAAATGATACTATTGATATATAATGCGTATATCATGGGTATTTAATACCGGTTCAAGTGTAAAAAAAAATAAGCGAAAGCATATAAATGAGATATATAAATAACCTAGTTTTCTTGTAAAATGAAGACCGTTACAAAACTCTAAGTTATAGCTTTTGTGACAGTAAATACACAATTTTAAGTCTTTCATACTTAAAAATGACTGTCTTATTTGTCAACGATTTAAGCGGAATATTTTGAGTATCTTAAATTTTTGATCATAGAATAAACGATAAAATTAGTAGCAAAAATTATAATTTGAACTATAAATTAGATATTAAATAAGAACAATATTATAAATTTAAGTTTTGTAAGTATCATAAATACTATAACGAAATTTTTTTTGCAATAACTAAAATGATACAAATAATATTTTTAATCTTTTCATGTATTTAAGCAGACACTATCATATAACCAATGCACATTTCTGTTCGTGTATAGTAATGAATTTGATAAAATTTATTTTTTTTTGTAATGATTTATTATCATTTTAATTTATCAAGATTCTATGAATTCTAAAACAAGCTATTTTAGACCCTTGTTTTGTCAGACAATTACACATTTAAAATTTTTTTAGTTCTAAAACCTTACTTTACTAGATTTGCGAAATCAAAAATTACACCTTTTCTAGATGCAGAATTATTTTTTGCTTCGTGCAAGATTATAATCTAAAGTATAAAAGACATATTTAAAATCAAGATTTAATTTCTGGATCCAACAATATTTTTATTTAAACATATAACACAAAATTTATATAATTTGCAAAAAACCTATAATAAATAAAAATAGGATGTTTTAATACCTGTGTGGCTATAATTTGTCAAAAAAATTTTTTTGGGCAGTTTTTTGTTTCACTTTCGCTAAATTAAAAAATTATTAATTATGGGTAGTAAAATCAATCGTAATCCAGGGAAATAATAAATGCATATTTACTACGTTTTCAAAAAATCGAACTGTAGAAAATGATTATTTTGGTGTTAATTTTTATAATTAAAAAAACTGGATATGCGTATTTGATCTTGAAATTACCGATACTCACATTTTTAGTGATCCTGTAATAACCCTTACTACTTCGAATGAACTTTAGAAAAGACCTTTAAACCCTCACAAAAAGAAAGTTAATACAAATTTAATTTGTCGCATCGAAATAAAGGGTTCTTATCTCATTTCCGTATTAACATGAATCATTGGAGGTATATTAATTATTCAAACTATTTTACGCTGTAAAAATCGAATATTTTGATCAAGAAACAACTTATATGCGGTATTGAGATCTATATGATACCAACAGCGTCAAAAATTCTTCGAAGTTGCCGGGTATATGCATTAAAAAATACTCCTTTTGCTATTGGGTTGTAATTTTAATGCTTTTTACATACCAAAATAACTTTAAAACTGTTAATTAACATATATAATCATTTTCAAAAAAAATTTTGATTACGTCCAGTCGGTCCGTTTCGAATTACTAAATTTTTTGCGTACAAATTATTATCAATTAAGAGTTGGTTCGTAGTATAAACCATAATAGTATATTAAGTAATTTTTATATATTGAATTTATATAGTATGATATTTATATAAAAAAATGTATGTTTATATGTTTGCATTTAAATCAAATAATAATAGGTATTCACATAGTTTAAAAAGCGCCAATTTTCCCTAAAAATTAAAATCTTTTAACTTGTACTAATATTTTAGAGGCAATCATTTGTTCTAATTAAATATTTTTTAAAAAATAAAAATTTTGATGCGTGTATATCGAGGTAATTAAACGCAAAAAATACTTTATATGTTCCTGTATTTATAATTCATCTAGTTTTTCTCTACAATCTATGAATTAATTTTGAATAACCATTATCAAAAAAAAGCTGGATTATACATAATAATAACAGCGTGAATCTTATTTGGGCTTTTTTGTGTATATTTCGTAATGTTTTTTTGTAGCTTATTAAACTATAAATGAATTGATTCTGTCTAAAACAAACGAAAATCAAAAACTATGATACCAATCACATAACTTCAGATATAATTATTTTAATCATTAAAGAAAAATTTAAAGACATTTTTCAATTAAACAACGATAACGTAACAAAAATTTAATCAAGTTCATGCGCAAAAAAATTACAACAATGTAAATGAAGGGTCATTTTGCAACAGTATATGAACATTTTTCTATTTATAATAAAATCTATGTTTTTTTGTGTTGAAAGAATGCAATTAGTTGTGTTTAAAGAAAAAAATTATAATTATTTTATTCTGTTTATATTACAAATGAAATTTCTTGTATGCACGTGCAAAATTGCAAGGGGAGTGAGCAGTATATTTTTTAATTCGTATAACTTCAAAATAAAACCATAGATATCATCATGCGAAAATAATGCTGTATTTATTTTCTTGTAGCTAAATTTGAAAAAAAGGAAACACAGTATGTGCTTTCATTCTAAATCCATGGTTTCTTATTTTTCTTATAATTTCGACAAACAAAAAAACATGTGTCATTTTTATAGAAAAATATCATTTTGAAACATAATCTCCGAAAAAATTTAGTGAATAAAAAATACGCATATGTAATTTAATATATTTAAATTTTGTATCCAAATTATTGGTAAGATCTAATTACTAAGTTATTTTAGTTAAAAAAATAAAATTATAATTACTTGTGAATATTTAAAGGGTGAAAGACAAAATATTTGAAGAGTTATATTCGGTTTTCTTGATAGAAGTATAAATACAATGAATAGAAGAATGTTGAAATAAATTAAAGGGCATTTTTTATAAAAAATATAGGGTTTAAAAATAAATTAAGAAAATAAAATATTTCAACTTAAAAGATCAATTTTACACAACTTAGTATTAATAAAAGGAAGCATTGTAATGAAAGCAATATTATTATAATTAATATATACGTTGGAATTCAAAAAACATCAAAAAATTTACAGCGAATTTTTTTTGCGTTCATATTCGAAAATTTTTTTTTTGGAACTAAAAAAATGAACATATATGAATAAGTCGCAAGTTCATGTTTTGATCTGCAACAGTAAGTAGACTTTTGCAAACAAACTTGTGATGTTTTAGAGTATTTATGATTATATATTATGCTTTCTGAAACTTTTTGTATCTTTTTTTTGAAATCAACAAATATTAATTAGATCGAAAAAAATCAAAATATAACGCTAAATATTTTTAAGTATAAATCAATCCATTTTTTTTTAGCATTTAAAGAGTCTAATAATCAAATTTATTTGTGTCTATAAGTAATTTTTCCATGTTTTTCAAATTCGAATTTGTTATTCATCTGTTGTATTACAGCCGTATTTTTAATTCAAAAAACATATAAACAATTTTATTTTATATTTTTCCAAAGCATTATCATTTTATTAATTTCTATTTTCATGCATGTATTCAAATGAGTAAATTTTGCTGTGTCTTTAATTTTTAATTTCGATTTACTTGCATGGGTTTTTATTTACTAATTCCTACTGTTTGTTACACCTTACAAAACAAAAAATTTTGGATTTTTTAAAAAAAATAAAATATTATACATATTTAATTGGTTTGTAATTTAAAATTTTTTGTCATATTTTTTACTTTGATTGTATAAATACAAATAACTCTTCCAGAAAATCTATAAGCTGCAAAAAAAACAATCAATTGTGATTCCTCATATCGATAATTACATAGATAATTAATTACAGTATATAAAGAAAAGGGATGGTTAAGTGTAAGGTTTATGCTTTAAAAAAATATGCAACATATACAGTAAAGTGGCAATATATCTAAATTATTTAAAAATTTGGTTCTTTTTACTGAAATAATTTATAATTTTGCCTCGTCCGTCATATTATCTTATACTTTTTAAACGCTCTTGTGTGATATAATGATGAAAACATTCATATTATTATTCTTTTCTTCAAAAACTCAATCATTGACACAATGGGATCTTCCGGGTGGCTAAAAATTGGAAACTTGTAGCTCAAAAAAGATGAAAGATTACATTTTTTTTGCAGGATAGAAATATATCCTTTCGTAAAAAGTCAACACTGTGGAAAAGCATATAAAATAGTAGACAAGATATAAAGCCGATTCTAAAGAATTCCTGCCATGAACATACACGAAGATATAATGAAGTTTAGATATGCGTAATATTTATGCACCCAAGAAAAAATAACCTGAAAAATAAAAACATAAAAAGACATTCGGTTCTGGAAGTAACTAAAAAGAAACACGCGAAAACGAAGGTGGATACAAAAATAAAAACTGATTTTAATTTATCGCCACATTGACCAGGCATTCTTGTGTACGATAAAAGGGGAAAGTTTATCTCGTTATTATAAATAAAAAAATCAAGTGTTAGTAGTCTGATGAAGGTTGAAATTAATTGCTTAGAAAATGCGATCTATTACTAAATGAATGTATTCTAATTTACAAATGGAGAACTAGAGTGTTGATATACGTCATAAAAATAATTTTAATGTTTATAAAATACGAAAAATTATATATTAAGGAGCTAAAAATAACAACTAAAGCGAAAGAATGCGCATCAACAATACGATTGAGGAATAAAAATGAAACTATTTACGTCTGGATAGAAGAAGATACATCGAAGAAGATTGTATATGCGATGAGGTGGAAAGAAGTATCAGCCAAATCTTTTCATATAACAAATCTGAAGTTTTGCTTGAACAACTATAAAAAGCTAAAAATAAAATCAAACCATAAATAAATATAAAATTACTTATTATGTTGATAAAATAAATACATTAAGAAGATTTAGAATTTACTATACATTGAATAAAAATGCACAAAAAAACTATTGGTTTTGTACAACCCCTATATAATAAATGGAAAAAACAATTTTTATATTTGTGCTTATATTCAATTAAAATTGTATAATATACAATACCTTACTGAAAAAAAAATCACCATAAATTTTAATAATAAATCTGGGTTAATATAAATATTTTTATAAATAGAATACTTGTATAAATTAAAGACACTAAAAGGATTTATTTATGATTTTGAGCCTATTTTTACTTCTTTATGGTCTAGTAGATAGCTTTTTTGATTCTAAAAATCATAAAATCGTTATTAAGGTGTTAAATACATGAACAAATGATTTCGTAGAAATAAGATGAATTAAGAAAGGCTTGATTAAAATCCGAACAGGTCAAACATAAGTTTATCTTTATTTTACTTTGTAATGTTTTTTTTCAAACATTAAGTTTGCAAATTCAAGTCTAACAAAAAATAAAGGTTCTTCATTAACATTATCTATAGCAGATCCATATTTTTTTGTTCTTTAGGCTCGTTTTATTATATTAACATATCCTGAAAATATTTTTAAGATCAATTGCAAAAGTCAATGTGGTTTATTTAAATTTAAAGTTCGCGTATTTATTGTGCTCTTCTGTCAATTAAACTTTTAGTTTATATTATTAAGACCAATTTTTGAGATGTATATCGTGAAACTGAATATTTTATCATTAATTAGTTTTAAAATATATTAAAAGGCTACTTTTGTTGTTTTGGTATTTGTGTCTGTTTTAATAGCTTTTTCATTTAAATACTAATTTATTTATATCATTCGAGTGCTAGAATAACCGGAAGCTGTTTCTGTATTTCAACTTCGATAAGCTTAAAAATGAATATAAATATAGAAAATATTATTGCTGTAAAACGGAGGAAATTCAAGGGATTTAATGCATAATATTTGATTTTAAAGTTACATTGGAAATTCGCGGTTTTAAATTATATGGCTAAGCATTATCTTTATATTCCATTACTAAGAGACTAATAGAACCCAACTCAATTATTACAGACTAAATCGACTATAATTTTGCTGGGAGTATTGCGCAGAATATATTTTTATAGTGATCGATATATGCATTACTTTGTTTTTTCTAGGTAAAATAAATATCATGCGTATTAACTGTAAGTTATTTTTCTTTTTTTCTTGTGGATTCCTCAAATGTGTAAATCCATTTTCCGTTATAAAACTTTAATTCATCTAGAGAATCTGTGCTTTCAGTCTTTATGATTGCACCTTTCGTTTCTACATTATTTTATAATTGAACTTAATCTACTATGATGTTAAAATTAAAAGAAAAATTCTAGAATAAATACAATACAGAAATAAATAAAACATTTTTTTTTGAATGGATGAGACTTTGAATTGTTGAAAACAAGGATACGAAATTAAATTTACATAATTATACGTTTCATAGATATTATTATTGGTAAGAATCAGAAAAATAATGTCGATACCATGTATTTTGGTCTTGATTTTTACAAGACTCATCGGAACCGTAACTTTTTTGGATTATCAAAAAATTAAGTTTTGTATTGGTCTTTTTTTATTTTTCCCAATAAATTTATTATAAAAACGCAATCAAAAGCCATAAATATATCAAATCTTATCTGTATTTAATTGTGTAGTTGCGGGTATTTTTTAAATTTTTCATAAATAAAAGTCGTAGAATATTGTTTCTTTCATTGTGATTGGCAATTTAAATTATCGATTCTACAAAATATTTTATTTTGAATATTTTAAAAAACTTAATTGACAGAGAAAAAAATCCACCATTGAAGCATCATCAAGTATTTAATATTTATTAATGCTCATACAGCCTTTTCAAATACTTTTTACGATTTAATTTCCTGATTTAATTCTTATATCTGTGAATATGAACCAAATAAAAATTTTCAAGCGCCCATCTATTAAAGATCCATTTAAATCTGCTTGTGGTTTTGTCTATTGTTAGTAATTGACAATATTGTTATGAGAATTTACTGCATGACGTGTTTTTTAAAGCTGCTATAGTTTTTGGTAGTTACACTGGAATTAAATTTTTTTAAGAGGATGATCCTTACAAATATTAGCGAATTTCATACTAATATGCCTCTTCCAAGCACTATTATTGCTAAGTTTTTTTTATTGATGCAAACGTTATTGATAAAAATCAAAATTTATGAATTACAATCTTCAAATATATTATCAGCATTTTCCTCCCTATCCACCAATTAAATTCTAAAAAGAATATAAACAAATATATTTTGAATTGTTTATGTTAGATTATATTTCTTATCATTATAAAATTTTCAAAGAAGAAGTCATGCATAAAAAATAAAATGATTGTTTTGGTTCGCCAAAGTATCAGCCATAAATTATGACATTTTACACTATATTCTCTAGAAGATAAAAATGTACTTGTGCAACTTTAAAGTGGACTTATATATGTTATTTTAATTAAATATACCTATAAATAATTATAAAAAATTGAGATTTTTTAAATATATTCTTTTAATACAAACTATCCAGAAAATTCCAATGAATAGATTAAGAAACAATTAAATTATCCGAAGCCCAAATTTATTTTTTAGACCAAATTTAGATCTTATTATTATTTTCCAAAAATGCTTGTTTTTGTTTTACTAATTTATAGAAAAATCTATCCATATTAAAATACGGAAAATAAAATTAAAAAACAAATTGCACATATCAAATTTAATTTCACAATTGTAGATAAAAGTATAATAAAAGTTATAAAATAACTTTGCCATACGTATGTTTATTAAACGCTAATTTAAAGAAATTTTAGAATTCTATATGTTCTGGTCTATTGCTTTAAATAAAGCTCAAAAATTATAAAATGAAACAAAAAAAGAATGTTTGAGTACATTTTTAACGTGCAAAAATAAAATTACCAGCCACAGAATATTTTATGTTAAAAGTAATAAAAGTTATATAAATCACCCAGTACAAAAAAAAATATAGTTTAAGTGAATGTGTAGTTTTTGATTGATGTTTCAAGTTCGATTTATTTTACAGTATTTTTATTCCGGTGAGTTTTATTTTTTGCATGCTCTTTACTTTAGATACGAAACTAATCTATATAAAATATAAATTTATGCATATTAAAATTTTAAAAAACAATATAACTCGAAACATAATTCAAAATATGACGTAATCATCCCTAAATGTATATTTTTTCTGATTCAATCAAAATAAGTGATAACAAAAAACAATATATTGGTCAGTTTCATTTATGTTGACTTAAATTTCCAGAACTTCTATAAATTATGATTTCAATCTTGTTTTTCTTTCTTACGTTAAAGCTATCTTTGGAAGGAAGTGGAAATAATCAAAGCCTCATGGCGAAAAGTCTTACTGATGACTTTTATAGGTTGTCGGAAGCAGAAAGACGCGGATTTATAACCAACCTTATAAATGATGCTTATTCTGGTGATATCGAAAATTTAGCAGGCAGCTCTATGCATTTAAATCCGAATACAAATGAAAAGTATGTTAGTAAATTTGATAGATTTATAAAAGTATTTTTGGATTCGTCGAAAAATTTATACGTACGTCCTCCAGGACATGAAAGTTCAAATTTAACTTACATGCACGAACTAGAAATAGGCAAAAAAACCTTCTGTCTGAGCGATTTGAATATCAAAAAGAAAATATATGTACTAAAAGAGTCACAATTTAATCAGGAAGTCATCAACAATGGAGATTGTGAGGTTTTAGATGTATCCACAATAAAAATATGTGATATAGATTCCAAAATTTACATAAGGGGATCCGAAAATGGGCAAGAAATACGCTTGCTTGAGAAATGTAATGACCATTCAGCTGTCAGTAATTCAGAAACGCCTGATGATTATGAAAAAAATACGGAGACTAATTTTATTAGCCATGACTTACTATGCAGTTATATAAAGTTTGTCTGGGAGGAAGAGGATAGTCCTTTTGAGAACTGCCAAGGTGAAACTCGTTTTATAAATGTAGAAACGGATGCTGAAAACAAAAAATATGTTGTGTTGAAGAAAAAATTCGAAATTTTTGAGATGATAAATGGTTTCAAGTATATAGAAATAGATCGTAATATGAAATTGATCAATGTAAATGCTGATATAAATATACAAAATTTTGTATGCTTACAAATGCTAAAAAACAAGAGAAAAATAAATATAGATGTTTTCAGTGTGATTAATACAGACAATTTAATATCCCATTATCTATATACTAGACACCCACTCGAGGTTTCAGCTATTTTTGATAGCATCATAGAAATTATTTTGATTCAAGATAAAGAAGCAAGCATTGAGAATCTAAAGGCTAGATTAGAAATGAAGAGTTTACTGAATTCATACAACAGTTTCATAACTTTTTTTTCAGTGAAGAACATAAGCGATATATTATATGACAAACTGACTACTAATGATATTAAAAGCTTATATTTCAAGATAGAAAAAACTTATAATTTTAGTAAAATCATTGATCTTCTAAATTTAGCCGCAACTCATGGTAATAATTCATTCTTTTTTGATCCAAATAAACTATCTGATTCACGTGTTTATTTTAACCTTTTTATCGATCACTGGAAGAAAAAGAAAATCAAAAAAGAATGGGAAACAATAAGAGATACAATCATGGCAGAATTTAAAGCTATTTATGAAGCAGAGAAATCTAGAAAAACAAAATGCCCTATTACAAAAAGCTTTGTAGAAAAACCAGAGACTGATGAATCCGTAAAATTTAAAATCTATATTATGGCAATAATACTAAATCTTGTGGATGTTTTTTGTTGTAAATCTGATCGGAAAACTTCTATGATAACAGATAAAAAGAAAGGATTTTTGGTTGTTAATCTAATTCGAAGTCTTTTTATTGGCATATTTGTTAAAAATGGAGGTACTTTGAAAATCCATTCCCGGTACTTATATATTGTACATTTTGAATATTTTTTACTTACTCAATCAGAAAATCTAGAAGCTGAGATGATATTTTCTTACTTTTCTATCTATTCCAAAGAAAACTACCTTTATTGTATAGAAAACGTAGGTCATCATGAAAAATGTACTTCAACAGACAACTGCCAAATTAAAAGCCATTTCATTAGATCTTTATATGTCAGGTTTTTCATATGTTGTTTCAACTGCGACCGTTATTGTTTTGAAATCGAGAATTCAATATATAAGCACGATAACGAAATTCAGTTGCCATCCCCTATAAAAAAATCGAAAAATAGCTGAAGGGGCATGTGTAAGAAATTTTTAACCAAAATAAATCTCATAAATATATCATTATTTTAAAATTTTCATACTGTAGTTATAAATAAAAATGTATTTGTCAAATATAATATTCTTTTTGCTTAAAATCCGGTCTTGGTACTTAATACTAGTTTAGTAGATAAGTTTATATCAATAGCGTTTTTTAAGATATATATAATATGGCTTAGAATTAGAATGCCTATTCTTGCGAGTATTTTTTCGATGATAATAAGTCATTGGAAGAAATAAAATTTTCACTTCATACATTATATCTAAAATTAAGATTTTAAATTTTCTTGTTTTGCTCAATTTTCATTTAGGTGTAAAAATTTATAAATATCAGGCGTATTTTTAACGGTAAGCATAATATATTTTTAATTTTTTTAGGAATATATCTAAAAATTTAATAATAAAACTACACAAAACTCCTATAAGGCGAGAGAGTAAGAGAATTTGAACTGTATATATCAGGGAAGATTACAAAAGATGCCTTGATAAGCTCAGCAATATTCAGAATGAGCTAATAACAACCCAGTATATGGAATTAATAAATAGAAATCCTGCTAAACAAAAAAAAATTACTCAATGCATCTTATTTCTTTTTAAAAACATTTTTTGACCAAAATGATTATTTAATGAATATTTCATGAATATACACATGATTAATGTATAAAAGTATCTTCAATATGATGATATAATCATGTTGTAAAGTTCTGTTTATTTGTTTGTTATATAATAAAGAAAGGTTTAAATATAGCATTTTGCAACTTTATCTATGTTAAAAATCAAAGGAAATGTATAATTTTTGCAATTCTAGTATTTAAATATGAAGAATACACATAATTGAGGGGTAACTTTGATAATAATATAAATAATAAATGTTTATCATCTGAACAATTTCTTTTTTTATAAGGTTAAGAATACTCTTTACAATCAATTTAGATATCTTTGCTTTATTTTAAATATGCATTATGATTGTCCTCACATGATTTCTCTTTGAGGTTTCATATGGATTAGTTACTAATTGAAAAAAAGAAGAATTATTTAAAAATCCGATTTTTCAAACGATTATACCTTTAACTATACAAGCTAACTACTATATTTTATAATTTTTATATTTATTTTTTGATAATGATATTTGCTTTAAAATAAATGGACATCAAATAATGGTTCAAATCATAAAAGTTCGCGATGAATATTTTAGTGTGAAATTTATGCTTATTATTGAAATATTTAAATGGTTTTTCTTGTAATGTCAATGCTTGTAGTTCGCGTATGAAATGTGTACATAATTTTTATTGTATCAAATTAAGATGAAAATAAAGCCACAATAATTAATTTAAAAATTATTATTTTGGTTTTGCTGCCTACGATATATATTTAAATGTGTATATGATATATCTAAAATTTTTTTCGGGTGTTGATTTAAATTTATACCTTTTTTTTAGTTACATTAGAAGACGAATTAATATATTATGTGAAATAAAATTTTCGGACATATGTAAAAATTTATACTTTCTATTATTTTATAGTTACTCTAAATTTAAAATTTAAAATTAATATTTTATGAAATAATAAGTAGAATATCTTACCAAATAACTAGACTTTATTTATTTATGCGTTAATTTTTCTAATTCAATTTTATCTATTTAGAAGTGGTCAGCCCGTTGGGAATATTACACAACTCCTTGATACTTCTTTTGACACCTATCCACGATTTAAATTCATCAAATGCTCTTCTTCTCCAAATGAGATGAGTATAAGTATCTTGCTAGTTATCGTTACTAATCATTTATTAGTAAAAAATTACAATTATAATGCAGCTAAATTGTAACTGAATCAAAATATATTTAGCATAATAGTTTGAATTCTTATTTTATAATAATCTTGTTTAAGTATTTAAAAAAATTGGTTTGTTTTAATTATTAATATAAAGACTCTGAATCGGATTTGAAACTAACCTATTATTTAATCTTTTTTTTAAAAATATAGTTAATATAAAGTATTTTTTATTTAAAGGCTATATTTATAGTCGTAATTTTAGTTTTCGTTCTCAGGCACAGCTTGCTTGATTCTTTGTACACACAGCGTATTTATACTTTCGGCTATCTTCTCCTCTCCGTAGTCTTCTTCAATACCCCTCCTTCTTTCGAGACCTATTAATTCAAGGGTTTTTCTCAATCCCAAGGTTTGAATATATGCCTCAACCTGGTTTGTGACATCTAGTTCCTTCAGGTACCTTCTATGATATCGTGTAACCACACCGTCCCATGTTATAACATATGGTTTAATTTTAGTCTTGCATTTGTATATTAATGATAGTTCAGATGCTAGCAGGTCATATTTTCACAATTTTTCGTTTTCAACTATGCTTATGCCGTCAATACTTGTCACGCCATTTTAGATCAGAGTGATGCAGTTCTTCTTTTTGTCATATACAAAAATATCAGGTCTGTCATTCGAATACTTGATGTCTGTTTATATTCTTGTATCCACTTTGATCTCTGCGAATTCGTTTTCCATTATTTCTTGTACAGAGTGTTTGCGGATTTTTTTGGTTTTTTTGAAATTGTATTTTCTTGCCAACATAAAGTGAAGACATCTTACAATCTCGTTGTGTCTTCTTGTATAGTCATGACCAAGCATTTTTTTACATCTGCTTGCTAAGTGGTCGACAGTTTTAATTGAGTCGTTACAGTGCTGGCACCTTGATCTATCTCCAAAAAATACGTTTCTATCCTGAATAAAGCAGAATCTCGCCTCTTCTAATCGACTGATATGATGATATTGTAGCCAATTTATATGTCCTAATATTTCAAGCGTTGGATTTCTATGAACATCGAAGAGTTTTTGATGTAGTGTTTTTTGTTTTATTTTACACAATAAACTCTCTTTTTGTTTTAATTCAAGCGCAGAAAGATCTATGTCAACGAGGCCATATTTTGTTCTGAAGAATATATTTATTACGGATAGGTGTGTTGAATTTTCATTTTCAAATCTAAATATTGCGGCTTTTCTCGGTGATTGTCCTTTTTCTTATTGTTAATATAAAAAATAAAAACCAGATGACAAATTTCAAAATTTTCCCATAATAAAATAAAAAAGATTAAAGAAGCACAGTTGCTGTAAAATTATATTTTAAAAATATACTTCTACAAAAAAATGGGCATATTGTATTTCTTTGAAAATATTAAAATTAATTATGTGCTTAATTTCTAGGGCTTTTTATACGGTTGTTCAAGTACCTAATGATAGATTTTAAATGTTAATATTTTGATTTGAATGATAAATATTATCGCCACGCAAGTTTTCTTGGAATACAAAATAGAATTACACAAGAAGCTTTATTTTTCATGGAAGATTTATGATACATAAAATTGGGTAAAAAAAATACAGCAAAGTCATAAAAAAATGATTTTAAAATAAAGTATATGCCAACTAAGTCACTTGTTCTATTTTAAAAGCACATCATCATCAGATTATATTTGCTTATAAATATTCACTATAAAAACCCATCAAAATAACAGCATAACATTAATAGTTTTACAATATTAAATCTAAATACTTTTGAATGTTAATCAAGTCACAAACCGCCAATATAGAAAAATACAATGTTAGGTATAAATTCAAAACTGAAAAATGAAAATTGCATGCTCGCTAGAAAAGATATTTATGCACCTTAGCAGCAGCTAAAACATATATTTCACTTCCAAATATTTTTATGTATTTAATTTATTTAAGGGTAAAATTTTCTTTTTGCTTGCACAAGATTTTAGTATACTCTATAAAAACAGACTAAACTATGTTTTTTTTCTGATTGTATCCGTATATATTTTTTAATGAATCATCAACAATCAAGACTTATAAATTGGATTTTCTTGACAATACCGTTGTTTGTGCGTATGCTTCACATTTCCTTAGCGCTTTTCAACCCTATAATATACGAATTTTGATATTATGTAACCACACTATCCTATATTATGACAAATGTACTATTTTTGTTCGGAATCACAAAATTTTATATATCAATAGATAATTTCAATAATAATAGCTGTATCAGTGTTTTGAGAATGTATACATTGACTTAAACTTAAAATTTCGATGTTTTATAAAATGAATCTTAATAAAAAAAAAATTTATTTGGCTTTTGTTATTCTCGTAAATTTTTTTATTGCAGTGGAATCGTGTTTATTTCTAGGCATATAAAAAATAAATTATTATTGCCTTACTGATAAAATTTGCTGATTCATTCTTATTTACGAATTATTTGTGTAAAAGTTTAGCTTTAAATGTTTTTTTAACGATGAAAAACACACTGTTTTTACAATTATTTAAGACATAAAAAATACAGCATGTGCTATAAAATTTTTTATATGGTAAATTTGATCAACAAACACACTGTTTATAAAATATATCATTCTAAAAGATAATCAAGATCAAAGAAATACAGCATGCTTTTTTTAATATTTACATATTAATTTTGATCATAAAAACATTATAATATGTGTGTCTGATATTTTATAAGAATGCTGTCCTTAACTATTATATATCCCTTTGTAATACAAAAAAAATATAATGTACATAAAAATAAAAAAATTCAAAGGTTATGTGGTATAAGAATTTTACTGAAGTAAAAATAAAAAAGATGTTCATACGCAATCAAATCATTTAAAGAAGTTTTATTCTTTCTTTTTACAGTTATTTCCAGTAGTTATAATGGTTATTTTATTCTTGTTTGTTTATTTTCGTTCGTGACTTGTCTATAATAAATTATATTTTGTTTCAGTAGTATTTAAGTTTTTAGGCTAAAATACTTGTTGAAGAGATGAGCGTCTCTTTCACTTAAAGTTTCTTTATTTCGAATATGTTATAATTACTTTTCCCCCGGTTATTATCGATCATGTTTTCTCCATTATCATATTTATTGTTTTTGTTTTCTCCATAAATATTATTGATCTCGTTTTCTCTATAATTTTGACTTATCAGATTTTTCTATCAACATTTTATATCATGTTTTATCTATGATTATCATCGCCTTTGTTTTCTCTACAATTATTCTTGATTTCATCTCTCATAATATTATAGATATTGTTTTCTCAATTACTATTACCTTTGCTCTCTCAAAAATTACTGCTGCCTTTGTTTTAATTATTATTAATATCGATCAAATTTTCCATAACATCATTATTACTTTTGTTTTCTCTATTAATGTTACCTTGCCTTTGTTTTCTCTATTACTATACACACCAAAATTATTATTGTTCATGTTTTCTCTGCTATTATAAAGTTACTGCTCTCTGCTAATATAATATTCATTGGTTATATTATAAGAATTATTTTCTTCGATATTATTGTTTATCCGGGGTTTTCGGCTATAATTGTCTATATTCTTATGATTACTATTTTTAATGACTCCATTTAGTTAAGCATTAGAATTACAGCTATTCTCTTTTTCCGAATAATTTATCTTTATTTTTTGAATGCAAACTTCCGATTCATTCATTTTAAAGAATTTATAATTTTTTTTCTGTTATTGATTATTTAACTTTTGGTCTCGAATTTTCTGTTCCTTCTTTATTATTACTATATCGATATTCAAAAAAAATTATAAAATTCTAATCGAATTTATTTTATTTATTTTTGTTTTACTTCTTTTACTTTTAAGGAAGTTCGCTTTATATACATAGGAACTATTGCTTAACTGCTGCGTCTCTCTGTGGGACTCCTCCAGCACTTCTTGTCACCCGTAATCACCGTGGATTGGGCCCTTTCTCATAGGAGGCAGTCATTATGTGGAGGGAATGTGATTCTATCTACTGTTCATCGCTACAAGTTACAAGCTACAACCACACTCTACACTTACCTATATCCTTGCTGAACGGTGTGGGATCTTTTTAAATACTGAAGACACAGTTCAACGGCTTAACAGCAACCTACAATTTCTCATGGCTTGTCAGTGCTAAATGGTTTAACTTTTATGCTCACTGGCCGCCCCCTTGGGTATTTTTCTTTAGAGTAAATTCGTTTGGAGATTAGTGGGTGGGTGGAAATGGAACCCGCGACCCCTTGGGTATTTTCTTTAGAGTAAATTCGTTTGGAGATTAGTGAGTGGTGGAAATGGAACCCGCGACCCCTTGGGTATTTTCTTTAGAGTAAATTCGTTTGGAGATTAGTGGGTGGGTGGAAATGGAACCTGCAACCCCTGACCTAAGGGTCAGACTTGTAAACCACTCAACCATACCATCCTTCGATCTTCATATTTATAAATAGAATTATTACATGGCATATACGCAAGGATCAAAGTAGATACAAGAATACAAACGGACATCAAGTTATCGAATGCAGACCTGATATTTTTGTATATGACAAAAAGAAGAACTGCATCACTCTGATCGAAATTAGCAAGACAAGTATTAACCAATAAACATAGTTGAAAACGAAAAATTGAGAAAATATGACCTGCTAGCATCTGAGCTGTCATTAATATACAGATGCAAGATAAAAATTATCCCATATGTTATAACATGGGACGGTGTGATGACACAATATCATAAAAGGTACCAAAAGAAACTAGATATCACGAACCAGGTTGAGGCATATATACAAACCTTGGGATTGAGAAAAACCCTTGAATAATGGATTCGAAGAATGTAGGGTAATGAAAAAAATTTGGATAAGAGAAGATAGCCGAAAGTATAAATACGGTGTTTGCACAGAGAATCAAGCAGACTGTCCCTGAGAACAAAAACCAAAAATATAAAAAATCTAGCCCATAAATAAAAAATATTACATGGCATTATTGATTATATAGTCGAAATCATCTTTATTATCCCCTATAAATTCAAAAATACATCCTACACATTCATTTCTCGCATCAGTTTTTTCCAAAAAATATCTAAAACTGAAATTTTCATTCATAAAATAAACACAACATGTTAATACATCGTTTTGTTTTTCAATAAGATATTTTGGAACTAAAATGCTATTTTTTTTACAAAATTATGATATGCTTTGAATTTAATCTATTTTGCTTATGTTTGAGGTGACTAAAGCCTTTTTATTTTTTATGGGCTTTGGTTGAAATGTGGTCTTTTAGACCCGGAACATATCGGTGTATTTATCAATTTATGCTCAGCACCATTTATATTTACCCTTTGCTTTTTGCTCATATCAAGCGTTTCATTGATGAAGAAATTATTGAGTGCATTCATTTTTTTGTTCTCAGCACCATTAATATTTACCCTTTGCTTTTTGCTCATATCAAACGTTTCATTATTACCGAAAATATTGAGTGCATTGTCTCTTTATGCTCAGCACCATTTATATTTACCCCTTTGCTTTTTGCTCAAAATAGGCATTTCATTATTACCGAAAATATTGAGTGCATTTTATTGTGTTTATCCCTGCAATGCAATCTTTTGAAATGTTTATTTTAACATCATTTTCTTTGACACAATTGTTTTCAATACTTGAACCTACATTCGTAATGATGCTTTCATCCTTTTCCCGTGTGGCAATAATAACATCTTTATTCGTATCACTAAGAGCTTCACTGGTAAAAGCAACATCCTCATTTATTAAACATCAAATAAATCCATATTACCTCCTATCTCTTCCACAAAAGAACCAACTGCACTTCCAATTGCCTCATTCCTTGTTTCTTGAAAAGTCGTAAAAAATGAATCATCTTCAACAGTCATAATTCATTGAAATTTATTATTGTATACTTCAAAATAAAAAGTTACATTTTCTGGATTTACTTGCAATGTCTTTAAAAGGTTTGTAAACGAAGGCGAAATAAAGTAATCCTCAATACAACCACTGTTATCCACATATTATCTATAAAATTATTCTTATTAATTTCCTATACATTATTATTATTCTTGAGGTTATTTTGTAGATTACTGCTGTTGATGTTTTGTAGATTATTGGTGTTGATGCTATTTTCAATATTCTTTGAATTATTCTTATAAATTTTCTGCACATTATTATTATTCTGTATATTCTTATGATTATGAGGATTGTTGTTTTGGTAATTTGTATTACTGTTGACTATATTTTCAGAATTTCCAGGCTTATTATATTTCTTATTAGCTATATTATCACCCTCAATATCCAAATTACTATTGTTTGCTTCATTTTCATATTTCCCTTCACTAAAATTTAAATACTTATCAACACATTTAACTAAACGAATTTCTTCTCCCAAACCAAGATGAGCATCATTACACAAAAACAAGTCCACAAAATATTTATCAAAAGATCCATACAAACTCTCACAAAAATAAAGTACCATCGCATCATCATCTAAAAAACTTCGATTCGTCTCTATAATATTATTAAACACACTAAGTATTAGTCGTTGACGTGTGCCTACTACCGAATGATATATTCGTGGTAATGGATATTGCGGGAACAGACGCGTATACATTTGTGTTAATGAAGATATCTGCGGATCATTCAAAGTGTACAGTGTGAGATGCGTCGAAAGTACACGTTTAGCTGACATAATTTATGGGTTGTACGATTAATTACATATTCTTAATCTTAAACACAAACAATAGGACTGAAAATTTTACTTGAATGTGTAGGTCTTATACATATAAAAGGCATTGGTAAAGATTGTTAAGATGAAGAATTTTAAAAGGTGTGCATCTAATATGTTTTTAGAATAATAGAAAGTTTTTAACAAGCAAACATGAAAATTCACCCTTAGGCGAACAAAACACTCTAATCATGAAGTATAATTATAAATAAAATTGTTATGATAATTAGTTGATATATTTGATCATATAATTTATTGTTTAGTATTGGGTTTATTTTGTTTCGATTCGTTAAGACAAAGCCACAGTTTAGCTTATAGAGTATATTCAGGCAATAATTCTTTTGATATTCATAATCTTTCTATGCTTTTTTTCTACATTCAATAATAATTAATTTTGGAGCTCGCACAACCTTGTTGTTTGTAATGTGGATACGCTTCATTTATATTTTCAACTTCATAATCAACAATTTTTCTCTAAATCATCTATGAAATTTAGTTTTTTATTATTGCAAAAATTTTAATTTTTTGAGTTTACTATATCTATAAAAGGTTTGTTGTATCTTATTAGAATTTTAAATAAATAAAAATTAGAATAAATCTAATTGAAAAGCTATTTAAAGATTCTGCTGATCCAATAATAAATAAAAATGCATCTTTTAAGACATATAAATCAAAATACTTTCTTCAATTCTGTTTTTTTTTGCGTTTATGCCAACCCTTAATTTAGTATATTATATCTATAATATATTTTTATGTATGTAATTGTGGGTAAAATGGTTTTATATCAGTAAACACAAGTAATATCTTCATTATAAATGGGCGCTTATTCGAAATAAAATTCAAAAGTGATGTATCACAGACTTTACAAGAACCTTTTAAGTAAACATAGGCATTGTATATATATTTTTTTATTGAATAAAACAATTTTTCATCATATTATATACCCAAATTAGACATAAATACGCTGTCTTTGGCTATAAACTGTAAAATATTAAATACCTCTTTTTAGTAATGTGCTAATTATAAAAGTAGATAAAAAAATCTTCGCCATTATAAGATCTTTCGTCTAAAAAAGTATGGATGCATAATATCGTGTAAAAAAGAACATTTGCATGATATTTCTAAAATATTACGTGCGGTAGATATTCACTGCATTTTATTGATTTCCGCATTCTTTTCTAGTTGTAAATACATTTATGAAATTGATATATAGATTTGAAAACGAGAGCAACACATAAAAAAGCCAAAAAATCAAATTTGAATATTAAAGAAACTCTGTATAATGTATAAACCTATATATCTTGCGCCAAAACATTTCATATCCGCATATTTCAATAAATTTGGAGTATTAGTACTATCTTGATCCATATCATACTAACATCATTCTTATAATACTCTATAAAAATATGTGTGTTTTTTATGGATTATATCTTAAACTTTCGAAAAAAAATAAATTGCTTACGTTCTATAAGATATATACTTTGCTAACATACAAAACGTGATTTTTATATAACAAGGAATTACACGAATCTACCATTATTTATCCTTCTAAAAAAATATTTTTAGTGATCATAATAATTTTAAAGATATTTTTGTAAAATACACACATTTGAAAACATGGTAAAGCGGAAATATATGTTTCCTTACATTCTTGTTTTTTTATATATGTATTATACCATCTTGTGTTTAATATATTTCTTTTATCATCTTGTGTTTAATATTTTTCTGAATTTCACTTCCTACATCTTAACATTGTCTTCGATCTGCAAAACGCCTTTAAAAAAAATATTTTGAATAAAAAAAGAAGGATTTTATGCATCCTTTTGTGGATATCGTTAAATATTTGCAAAACAGATTTATTTCTGCACAAAAAAACGAAATCCGTGTGTCAATTAAAAATCCTTAAAAGAATTCCAATGCCGAAATTAAGGATTTTAAATATACACACAAATATTCAGCATTAAATTTTTTTGTGTCACCATATGATAGCACCAATTGTAAATTAAATCTTTTGATCGCTAAACTCGTTTAAAGTTTCGATTTCTTCTTATAACATGCAAACATAGTAAATTATAATCTATACATCCACCAATGAAAATATTTGTGTTATATACAATATATCTTACGTGAAAATATTCTAAAATAACAAAGGTATAATGTTCATTGCGTTAGAATGTTCATAAAAACTTCTTCACGATCAAATACTTTTTTTAAAAATAATTGATTATATAAATAATTTTAATATTTTACTTTTATTTATCATATATTCACGAAAAAATTTTTGTACATATACAATTTTATAACCCTTGATCAAAATTACTTATTATCTATATCTACATTTTAGCATTCTTCCATTGTTCAAGCAAAACCTTTGTTTACTTTATATTTTAGTTTTTATTATTACTTCTTTTGCCTCACATCATCTTCACATTTTTTTTCAAAAAAAAATCACCCACCAACCTTAATTAAAATAAGTTTACCATAAATCTATTGCAAGTGTGCACGTTTCTGCCATATCTCATAAATTCTTTGATTATAATTTGTGTGATTTCTGATAACTATTTCCAATTTTTTGACGTTTCGTAGTATAAATACACTAAAATTTGTGTATTAAGAAGAGTTTATATATTAGTAAATCGATTTATGTTAGTTTTTCATGTAGAAAATTGTTATATAATCAATACTAGTTTTTCTTATTTCCATTTATGTATTTAATGTTCACTTGTTTATTTAAAAAAATATCTAATCACAAATACAAGCATTAAATGATTGATTCTATCTTCATTATACTTCTATCTCTATTATTTGTTTAACCGAGTGTCTTCTTACTTTCTTTAATCTTTCATAACTTTATTTTTTTCTTGCCTAAAGTTTATTCATCTTACCACACCTTTGTGGGTTTATGTGCATACATCTTAGAACTTTTTTTACGTCTACTTTCTGGTTGATCTGATGTTTTTGTACATATCCAAAGCATTGGCATTTCAGATTTTTCAAACAAATTTTTTTTTTCTTATCTGAATATAAATCTTGATTTTCATTTTGATTATATATAATCCGAATTTTTTTGGAGGCCTGGCTATGAAAATCATTGGCAGCTGCGTTTTCAAATATTTTCAATGCAGCTTTTTCTTTTCACAATGTTTTTTTGTTTCTGTTAGAACTATTCAACACATCGCTTGTCTAAGTTATAATTAACTATAACCATTCATGTATTTTAATATCCTCTTTTATCACTATTTGTCTGTTTTCTTTGACATATCAATTTGTCTATCAAAACGTATTTTATTTATCTTTTAGTTTCTTTATCACCAGAAATTCGTTATAAACCAGCCACATAAATATTCTTCTTTGCTTGTTGACGTAGAACTTTGATATTCTATAACCGAAACTTTCTTTATCGCATATTTTTTTTGACTATATAACTCAGTTTTATTTAAGAACACTTAGATTAGAGTGAAGCAAAAAAAATGTTGGTCTAATTTCTTACTATCAATTTTTGAGGTCTAAGAAGTAGTTTTCAGTAAAATACAAATCATCGAAAGAATTTCATTGCAAAAGTAGTTGAATTTCTCTGCCTTTGTACCAAAAATAATAAATGGTTTTTTTCGGGGATTCTTATACTATTAGATCTCTTGTAAGTATGCTATTTCGCCATATCAGGTAATATTTGCTGTTGATTTGATTATGTTTTTTTTATATGATCAAATTAAAGAAAAGTATGTCTCTTCTAGCAAAATTTTATAATTTATCATCACTTGATCTAATTAATTTAGATCTATATATGTGTAAAGATGTTTCTTTGCATAATAAAATCTATCTAGATGTTAGGTTACGGTGGGTAATTTTTAGTTATGTGTTCTGCCCAATAGATACAAACAATATAAACAGAATATGTGGTAAACCATCCCCATGTAGTTCTTCTATCAAAATACACAGATAAAAACCTCCTTTGTGTTAGTTCAGCCGAATCATCACATTTTCTTCCATTAACATATGAAGAATTATATGCCTACAGTACAAGATCTTTTTTGTCAAAAAACTCAGCTATAGAGACATATTATAGAATCATCCAATTTAAAAATCTTAAAATGATATAATTGATTTTTTTATTTTTCCTCAATGTGTTTCTTTTAATCTTTGCACCCAATGCACTGTTATTAGAGAATCTACCGATTAAAACCTTCGTCTGTTATTGGTACATATTTAAAGCATAACTTCAAAATTCAATTTAAAAAAATATTCATCATGCTGGTTATATTAAAATTATATTTTATTTTTCAAATTAACTTTTAAATTGAAATATATACTTCCTTCGAGATTCTTCATACTTTTTTTCTTGAGTACATTTCGGAGAAAAAATAGTTAAATATCGGTTTTCTGACTTCGTTATTACAGAAGATTATTTATTTTATTTGGTTCGGCTGATTTTATGCAAGAAACTACTTAAAATCTTTTTCGATTTCACATAAAAACAAAAAACACACTATGGGATAAATAAATAAAAATCAATGTGGTAAAATATAAAAAAAGGGATTATACAAGACTTAAAAATCGCATATTTTGTGGAACGAGATCAAAATTGAATCTAAAGAATACGTGTAAACAATAGGATGGAGGAAGACACTTTAATGTATAACAGTTGAGCATAGAAGATGCATCAAAAAAAATTATGAAGTGATAAAATCATTAGAAGTATATATCAATTTTTATTGAGCCAATATGAACTTATAATGGTATATTTACAAAAAAATTAATGGTATTGGAAGATTTAGGAATTTATTGAAAAAATTTTGTATATTTTTCGCTGTGAAAAATCGAACCATGTAAATATTTTTAACGAGCGTTCAGAAGTTATGCTTAAGAAAAAAAACACCCCAACACAATTTACCGAAAAATAAATAAGATTTATGCATTTGGTAAAATCCTTGTATATAAAATATAGATAATTTATTATAATTACTGACAGTCTTAAAATTTATTATTATAAATTATCGTTTAATGTAAAAAAAACATACATCAAAAAATTTAAATACAAATTTTTTAGGAGTATAAAATTTTCGTTAACGTCTATTTTTTAAATATAATGACACATTCCATTTCATATAATTCTTTCTCGACTCTTTTCTGTTCACTTATCTCAATGTAACTTTATAATTGTTACAACCATCATTTTATATGTTATAAATAAAATAGTATACACTTATCTTAATTTATAAAATTGTTTTAAATCGGCTTGACAGGCACACTTTTGTTATTTCCATATAGTTTATTGTAAAGCTTAACACTCAAATCTGATAATTTATATTTTAGCAAATTATTTATTTTTTAGAGCTTTTATTGTGTCTTTTTATTTACATGATGATAGTCTAATATGTTATCTTATATATAAAGAACAGAGAATCGACGATTTTTTTAATTCCATAAAATATATAAAGGTAAAAATTTGCTTAGATTTGTGTAATTTTCACACGAAAAATGTTTTAGTCTTATTGTAGCAATGATTGTCCTTGTTTTTATTTATTTCACTACTTTTTATTACATTTTAGGCATAATTAATTACAAAAAAGGTTGATTTAGAAAATGAATGTGTTTTTTATTCATTAAAGTTTAAATACGAATATACAATCAGATATGACAGCTGAATCTTTAAAATGAAGGTTTAAAGAAATCATAAGAAGTTAAACTTTGGTATTTCAAGATAAGAATACAGCGAATAACACAAATAATAATTTTAATCTTGTAAATTTTGAATCTAATCTAAACACAATTTACATCAGGTCTTTTATTTATAATTTAATCAACAGAAATTGTTGGAAAAGCCATGTCGATAATAATTATTTTCATATTGCTTTTTAATGTTTTAAAGGAGTGAGGCGAATGTGTTTTAAAATAAAAAATAAAAATGTTCAGAAAACGAAACTGAAAAATGTATTAAAAATATTTTTAACTAACTGAGGATAATTTATTTTTTAGGGTGCATTGATTTGATATGATTTGGTGTAAAATTCGAGTTACAAGAAGCCTAGAAAAGTCACCATAAATTCTTATCAAAATGATACTATTGATATATAATTTGTATATAATAGGTATTTAAGCCCTGTTCAAGTGTAACAAAATAAGCGAAAGCATATAAATGATATATAAATGGCCTAGTTTTGATTTAAAATGAAGGCCGTTACAAAACTCTAAGTTATAGCTTTTTGATAGCAAATACACAATATTAAGTCTCTCATACTTTAAAATAACTTTCTTATTTGGGAACGATTTAAGCGGAATATTTTGAGTATCCTAAATTTTTGATAAAAAGAAAGTCAAAAAATAGGAGCAAAATTAAAATGTGTGTTATAAATATATTAAATAAAAAAAAATCGGTAAAACTTATGTTTTGTAAGTATCGTAAATACTAGGTGCGAATTTTTATTAGCAACAACCAAAATGATATAAATCATATTTTTAATCCTTGAATGTATTTAAGCAGGCACTATCATATAAAAAATGCACATTTCTGTTCGTGTATAGTAACTAAGTTTATAAAATACCCTTTTTTTCAATGATTTTATATCATTTTAATTTATCAAGATTCTATGAATTTAAAAACAAGCTATTTTAGACCCTTGTTTTGTCGTCAATTTTAAAATATACAATTATAAAATTTTTAGGTCTAAAACAATACTTTACTAGATTTGCAAAATCTCAAATCTTTATTGGCATTATACAATAGTAATTTTAAATCTTAAATGCTGATAAAAAAATTCATTAATGTGATACTTCTTAAATTACACCCATTCTCGTGCAGAAGGATTTTTTGCTTCGTGCAAGATTATAATCCTAATCAAAAAAGCTACATTTTAAATTAAGATTTCATTTCTGAATCCAGATATATTTTTATTTAAACATATAACACAAAATTTATATAATTTTCAAAAAACTTATAATAAATAAAAATATGATATTTTTATGCCTGTGTGGCTATAATTTGTCAAAAAATATTTGTGTGCGGTGTTTTTATTTTCACGTTTTCTAAATATAAAAAGTTCTTAATCATGGGTAGTAAAATCGATCACAATCCATAGAAATAATAAATGCATATTTACTACGTTTTCAAAAAATCTAACTGTACAACATGATTATTTGGTGTATATTTAATAATAAAAATAACTGGATTTTCGTATTTGATCTTGAAATTACCAATACTCACATTTTTAGTTATCCTGCAATAACCCTAACTACTTCGAATAAACTTCAGAAAAGACTTTTAACCCTCACAAAAAAAGTTAATACAAATTTAATTAGTTCTATCAAATTCAATGTTTCTCTTCTCATTTCAGTATTAACATAAATCATTGGAGGTACACTAATTATTCGAACTAATTTTTTTTTACGCTGTAAAAATCAATAATTTTACAAAAAAACAACTTTTAATGCAATATTTAGATCTATACTATACCTGAGCGTAAAAATTCTTCGAAGATGCCGTGTATATGTATTAAACAATACTCTTTTTGCCATTGGGTTGTAATTTATATGCCTTTTGCATTTCAAAATAACTTAAAAAGTGTTAATATTAAATTAAATCTTTTTTAAAAATTCTATTTAATATTGTCCAGTCAGTCCGTTCCGGAATTACTAAAATTATTGTCTACAAATTATTATCAATTAAGAGTTGGTTCATAGTATAAACCATAATCGTATATTAAGTAATTTTTATATATTGAATTAATAATGTATGATTTTTATGAAAAAATAAATTCATGTTTACATGTTTGGATTTTTATCAAATAATAATAAGTATTCACATAATTCATATAGTTAAAAAAGCGCCAATTTTTCCTTAAATTTAAAAGCTTATAACTTATACTTATATTTCAGCGGCAATCTTTTGTTCTAATTAAATATTTTATAAAAAATAAAAATACTGATGCATTTATATCGAGGTAGTTAAACGCAAAAAATACTTTTATAGGTTCCTGTATTTATAATTCATCTAGTTTTGGTCTACAATCTATAAATTTCTTTTGAATAATCATTTTCTTAAAAAAACTGGATTGTGTAAAATGATAACAGCGTGACTCTTATTTGGGCTTTTTTGTGTATATTTTCATAATGTTTTTTTGTAAACCTATTTAATTATAATATAATTAATTCAGTCTAAAACAAACGCACATTAAAAACCATGATAGTAATCACATAACTTCAGATATAATTATTTTAATCATCCGGGAAAAAGATACATACATTTTTAAAATTAAAAACGATAAGATGACTCAAATTAGAAATTAAATCATTTTCATGTAAAAAAAATAAAACAATGTAAATGACGGGTCATCTTGAAACAGTTTATGAACATTTTTCTATTTATAATAAAATCTATAATTTTGTTGGGTTTAAAAGATGCAATAAACTGTGTTTAAAGGAAAAAAAATTATAATTATTGAATTCTATTCTATTTATCTTATTTTTTAAATTTCTTATTCTCACGTGCTTAATGCCAAGGGATGTTAGCTCTATATTTTTTAATACGTATAATTTCAAAATAAAATCATAAATGACATCATACGAAAATAATGCTGCATTTATTTTCTTGTAGTCAAATTTTAAAAATATAAAATAAAATGAGCTTCCATTCTAGTTCCTTGGTTTCTTATTTTTCTTATGATTTCGACAAACAACAAAACATGGGTTCTTTTTATAGAAAAATAGCTTTTTAAAACATAATCCCGAAAAATTTAGTAATTACAAAATACGCATATGTAATTTAAAATGTCTAAATTTTGTATCTAAATCATTGGTAAGATAAAATTACTAAATTATTTTAGTTAAAAAATAAAATTATAATTACTTGTGAATATTTACCGGGTGAAATACAAAATATTTGAAGAGTTATATTCGGTTTTCTTCAAAGAAGTATAAATATAATGAATAAAAGAACGTTCAAATCAATTAAAGGGCATTTTTTTATAAAAAAATATAAGGTTTGAAATAGCAAATTGTGAAAATAAAATATTCCAGCTAAAATATTAATTTTACACAACTTAGTAATAATAAAAAAAGAAGCATTGTAATAAATACAGCAATTATATAATAATTATTATGAAACTGTGTTTGATTGCAAAACGCATCGAATATTTTACAGCGAAATTTCTTTGCTACCATATTCGAAAATATTTTTTTTTCGAACTAAAAAAATGAACATATTAATATAATTCGCAAGTTCATGTTTTGATCTGCGATAATAAGTAGACTTTCGCAAACAAATATGTGATGTTTTAAAGTATTTATGATTATATATTATGCTTTTGAAAGTTTTTGTATCTTTTTTATAAATTAACAAATATTATAAAGATCTTTAAAAATCAAGATATAACACCATATATTTATTAGTGTAAAACAATCCAGTTTTTAGCATTTATAGAGTCTAATAATCAAATATATTTGTGTCTATAAACAAGTTTTTCCATGTTTTAAACAATTGACTTTTTTATCCATCTGTTATTTTTTTGCCGTATTTTTAATTCAAAAAACATATAAAAAATTTTATTTTGTACTTTCCAGAAGCAATATTTTTTTGATAATTTCTATTTTTATGCATGTATTCAAATAAGTAAATTTTTCTGTGTTTTTTATTTTATTCTGATTTACTTGGATGGGTTATTATTTGCAGATTCCTACTGTTTGTTACACTTTAGAAACAAAACATAAATTTTATTCTATAAAAGAAAACATAATATTTTAAGATATTTAATTGATTTACAATTTTTAATTTTTTGACATATCCATTACTTTAATAGTAAAAATACAAAAAACTCTTCCAGAAAAACTATGACCTATAAAAAAAAACGATTTAATTGTGATTCCTTATATCGAAAATTACATAGATACTTAATTACAGTATATAAAGAAAAAGGATGGTTAAGTGCAAGATTTAAACTGGAAAACCATACCACATACATATCACAGTGTCAATATATGTAAAACGTAAAATATTTTGGTTCTTTTTACCTAAATAATTTCTAATTTTGTCTCGTCCGTTATATTATCTTATGGTATATTTGCACGCTCTTCATGTGATATAATGATGATAATATTCATATTTATTATTATGGTTATACAAAAACTCAATGATTGACACAGAGGGATCTTCTGGATGGCTAAAAATTGGAAACTTGTAGCTAAAAAAAAGAAGAAAGATTACATTTCCCGCAGGATAGAAATATTT
Source organism: Rhyacophila brunnea (assembly GCF_057557595.1). Classification (NCBI taxonomy): domain Eukaryota; kingdom Metazoa; phylum Arthropoda; class Insecta; order Trichoptera; family Rhyacophilidae; genus Rhyacophila; species Rhyacophila brunnea. The sequence goes on from NW_028232787.1 coordinate 233,988, forward strand.
TTTTTGGGGAAAAGTCAAAAAGTCAACACTGTGGAGAAGAATATAAAATAGTAGGCAACATAGAAAGCCGATGTAAAAGAATACTTGCCATGAACATACACGAAGACACAACGAAGTTGTAATATGCGTAAAATTTATGCACCCAAGAAAAAATAACTTTAAAAAAATAAAGAAAATCAGAAAACAAACGATTAAGGAAGTAATTTAAAAAAAACTAGGAGAAATAAGTTGGGTACAAAAATAAAAACGGATTTAAATTTATCACCACATCGACCAGGCGTTCTTGTGTGCTATAAGAAGAAAAACTTTATCTAGTTAATAGATAGCGAAAAATCGAGTGTTAGTAGTCTGATGAAGGTTGAAGTTAATTGCTAAGAAAATGCGATCTATTAGCAAATGAATGTATTCCTAATTACAAATAGAGAACTCGAGTGTTGATATACGTCATAAAAATAATTTAATGATTTTAAAATACGATAAATTATATATTAAGGAGTTAAGAATGCTAACGTAAGCGAAAAAATACGCGCAAACAATAAGATTGAGAAAAAAACTCGAACTAATAAGTCTGAGATAATAAGATGCATCGAGGAAGATCGTATAGACAATGGGGTGGAAAGAAGTATCAGCCAAATCTGTTCTATAGAGCAATCTGAAGTTTTTCTTGAACAACTATAAAAAGCTAAAAATAAAATCAAACCATAAATAAATATCAAATTTATTATTATGTTGATAAACTAAGATACAGAAAGAAGATTTAGAATTTACTACACATTGAATAAGAATGCACAAAAAACCTATTGGCTTTGTATAACCCTATATAAGTAAATAAAACAAACGATTTTTTATTATTTATGCTTTAATTCAAATAAAAATGTATAATATACAAAACATTTATCAAAAAAATAAATTCTGCATAAATGATAATAATCAAGTCTGGGTTAATATAAATATTTTTATAAATAGAATACTTGTGTAAATTAACGACACTAAAAGGATTAATTTATAACTTTTTTGTGCCTATTTTTACTTCTTTATGGTCCAGTAGATAGATTTTTGATTCTAAAAAATCATAGGATCGTTGTTAAGGTGTTAAATATAGGAACACATAATTTCGTAGAAATACATGAATTAAGAAAGGCTTGATTAAAATCCGAACCGGTCAAACATAATTCTATTTATATTTTTATTTTATTTTTTAATGTTTTTTTAAAAAAGGAATTTCGCAAATTCAAGTCTAATAAAAAATACAGGTTCTTCATTAACATTATCTATAGCAAGTTCATCGTTTTTTGTTCTCTAGGCTGTATTATATTAACATATCCTGAAGCATATTTTTTTATATTAATTGCAAAATTCAATGTGGTAAATTTAAATTTAAAGTTCGCGTATTTATTGTGCTCTTCTGTTAATTAAACTTTTATTTTATATGTTTAATAACAATTTTTGAGATGTATATCGTGAAAGTGAATATTTTAGCATTAATTAGTTTTAAAATATATTAAAAGGCTACTTTTGTTGTTTTAGTATTTGTGTCTGTTTTAATAGCCTTTTTATCTAAATACTAATTTTTTTATATCATTCGAGTGCGAGAATAACCATAAGCTGTTTCTGTATTTCAACTTCGATAAGCTTAAAAATGAATATATATAAAATATTATTGCTGTAAAACAGTAGAAAAAGAAATTCAAAAGATTTAATGCAAAATATCCAATTTTAAAGTTACATTGGAAATTCGCGGTTTTTACATTATGTGGCTAAGCATTATCTTTATATTCCATTATAAAGAGACCAATGGAACTAAACTCAATTATTACAGACCAAATCGATTATAATTTTGCTGAGAGTATTGCGCAAAATATATTTTTATAGTGATCGATATATGCATTATTTTGTTTTTTCTAGGTAAAATAAATATCATGCGTTTGGTCTGTAAGTAATGTTTCTTTTTTTCTTGGGATGCCTCAAATGTGTAAATCCATTTTACACCACTTATAAGACTTTTATTTATCTAGAGAATCTGTGCTTTCGGTCTTATGATTGCACCTTTCGTTTCTAGATTATTTTACTATTGAACAATATCTACTATGATGTTAAAATTTTTTTATAAATTAATAAGAAATACAACACAGAAATAAATAAAACATTTTTTTTTGCATGGATGTGACTTTGAATTGTTGAAAACAAGGATACGAAATAAAATTTACATAATTATACATTTCATTGATATTATTATTGGTAAGAATCAGAAAAATAATGACGATACCATGTATTTTGGTCTTAGATTTTACAAGACTCGTCGGAACCGTAACTTTTTTGGATTATCAAAAAATTAAGTTTTGTATTGGTCATTTCTTTATTTTTCCCAATAAATTTATTATAAAAACGCAATCAAAAGCCATAAATATATCAAATCTTATCTGTATTTAATTGTGTAGTTGTGGGTATTTTGAAAATTTAACATAGTTAAAAGTCGTAGAGTATTGTTTCTTTCACTGTGATTGGCAATTTATTATTATCAATTCCATAAAATATTTCATTTGAATATTTTTAAAAACTTAATTGACAGAGAATAAAATTCAGTATTGAAGCATCTTCAAATGGTGATTAATCTTATATTTTCAACAGCTTTTTCAAATACATTTTACGATATAATTTCCCGATTAAATTCTTATATTTGTAATTTGAACCAAATAAAAATTTTCAAGCGCCCATCTATCAAAAATCCATTTAATTCTGCTTGTGGTTTTGTCTATTTTTAGTAATTGACAATATTGTCATGAGAGATTACTGTATGACGTGTTTTTCAAAGCAGCTATAGTTTTTAGTAGTTATACTAGAATTAAATTTTTTAAAGAGGATGTGCTAAAAAAAACATTGCGAATTTCATACTAATATACCTCTTCCGAGCACCATTATTGCAAAAAAAAATTTATTGATGTAAAGGTTTTTGATAACAATCAAAATTTATGAATTACAATCTTCAAATATATATCAGCATTTTGCTCCCCATCCACCAATCCAATTCTGAAAAGAATATAAACATATATATTTTAAAATATTTATCTTCAATTGTAATTTCTTATCATTAGAAAATTTTTATATGAAGAAGTCATGCACAAAAAATAAAACGATTGTTTTGGTTCGCCAAAATATCAGCCATAAATTATGACATTTTACACTATATTCTCTAGAAGATAAAAATGTACTTGTGCAACTTCAAAGCCGACTTATATAAGTTATACGGTAATTTTGAATTGACAATACCTATAAGACATTATAAAAAATTGTTATTTTTAAATATATTCTTTTAATACAAACTATCCAGAAAATTCCAATGAATAGATTAAGAAACAATTAAATTATCCGAAGCCCAAATTTATTTTTTAGACCAAATTTAGATCTTATTATTATTTTCCAAAAATGCTTGTTTTTGTTTTACTAATTTATAGAAAAATCTATCCATATTAAAATACGGAAAATAAAATTAAAAAACAAATTGCACATATCAAATTTAATTTCACAATTGTAGATAAAAGTATAATAAAAGTTATAAAATAACTTTGCCATACGTATGTTTATTAAACGCTAATTTAAAGAAATTTTAGAATTCTATATGTTCTGGTCTATTGCTTTAAATAAAGCTCAAAAATTATAAAATGAAACAAAAAAAGAATGTTTGAGTACATTTTTAACGTGCAAAAATAAAATTACCAGCCACAGAATATTTTATGTTAAAAGTAATAAAAGTTATATAAATCACCCAGTACAAAAAAAAATATAGTTTAAGTGAATGTGTAGTTTTTGATTGATGTTTCAAGTTCGATTTATTTTACAGTATTTTTATTCCGGTGAGTTTTATTTTTTGCATGCTCTTTACTTTAGATACGAAACTAATCTATATAAAATATAAATTTATGCATATTAAAATTTTAAAAAACAATATAACTCGAAACATAATTCAAAATATGACGTAATCATCCCTAAATGTATATTTTTTCTGATTCAATCAAAATAAGTGATAACAAAAAACAATATATTGGTCAGTTTCATTTATGTTGACTTAAATTTCCAGAACTTCTATAAATTATGATTTCAATCTTGTTTTTCTTTCTTACGTTAAAGCTATCTTTGGAAGGAAGTGGAAATAATCAAAGCCTCATGGCGAAAAGTCTTACTGATGACTTTTATAGGTTGTCGGAAGCAGAAAGACGCGGATTTATAACCAACCTTATAAATGATGCTTATTCTGGTGATATCGAAAATTTAGCAGGCAGCTCTATGCATTTAAATCCGAATACAAATGAAAAGTATGTTAGTAAATTTGATAGATTTATAAAAGTATTTTTGGATTCGTCGAAAAATTTATACGTACGTCCTCCAGGACATGAAAGTTCAAATTTAACTTACATGCACGAACTAGAAATAGGCAAAAAAACCTTCTGTCTGAGCGATTTGAATATCAAAAAGAAAATATATGTACTAAAAGAGTCACAATTTAATCAGGAAGTCATCAACAATGGAGATTGTGAGGTTTTAGATGTATCCACAATAAAAATATGTGATATAGATTCCAAAATTTACATAAGGGGATCCGAAAATGGGCAAGAAATACGCTTGCTTGAGAAATGTAATGACCATTCAGCTGTCAGTAATTCAGAAACGCCTGATGATTATGAAAAAAATACGGAGACTAATTTTATTAGCCATGACTTACTATGCAGTTATATAAAGTTTGTCTGGGAGGAAGAGGATAGTCCTTTTGAGAACTGCCAAGGTGAAACTCGTTTTATAAATGTAGAAACGGATGCTGAAAACAAAAAATATGTTGTGTTGAAGAAAAAATTCGAAATTTTTGAGATGATAAATGGTTTCAAGTATATAGAAATAGATCGTAATATGAAATTGATCAATGTAAATGCTGATATAAATATACAAAATTTTGTATGCTTACAAATGCTAAAAAACAAGAGAAAAATAAATATAGATGTTTTCAGCGTGAATAATACAGACAATATATTATCCCATTATTTATATACTAGACACCCACTCGAGGTTTCAGCTATTTTTGATAGCATCATAGAAATTATTTTGATTCAAGATAAAGAAGCAAGCATTGAGAATCTAAAGGCTAGATTAGAAATGAAGAGTTTACTGAATTCATACAACAGTTTCATAACTTTTTTTTCAGTGAAGAACATAAGCGATATATTATATGACAAACTGACTACTAATGATATTCAAAGCTTATATTTCAAGATAGAAAAAACTTATAATTTTAGTAAAATCATTGATCTTCTAAATTTAGCCGCAAGTCATGGTAATAATTCATTCTATCTTGATCTAAATAAACTAATTTCTGATTCACGTGTTTATTTTAACCTTTTTATCGATCACTGGAAGAAAAAGAAAATCAAAAAAGAATGGGAAACAATAAGAGATACAATCATGGCAGAATTTAAAGCTCTTTATGAAGCAGAGAAATCTAGAAAAACAAAATGCCCTATTACAAAAAGCTTTGTAGAAAAACCAGAGACTGATGAATCCGTAAAATTTAAAATCTATATTATGGCAATAATACTAAATCTTGTTGATGTTTTTTGTTGCGAATCTATTTGTAACACTTCTATGATAGCAGGCGAAAAAGAACGATTTTGGTTTGTTAGTCTAATTCGAAGCCTTTTTATTAGCATATTTGTTGTAAAAGGAGATACTTTGAAAATACATTCCCGGTACTTTTATATTGTACATTTTGAATATTTTTTACTTACACAATTAGAAAATCTAGAAGCTGAGATGATTTATTCTTACTTTTCTATCTATTCCAGAGATAACTACCTTTATTGTATAAGAGACTCAAGATATTATAGAAAATGTGCTTCTACAAACAACTGCACACTTGAGTCCCAGTTCGTTAGATCTTTATATGTCAGGTTTTTCATATGTTGTTTCAAATGCGACCGTTATTGTTTTGAAATCAAGAATTCCTTATATAAGCACGATAACGAAATTCGGTCGCCATCTCCTATAAAAAAATCGAAAAAAAAGAAGCAGGCGAAACATAAGAAGCCAAAGAAGCCAAAGAAGCTGAAGAAGCATACGTAAGAAATTATAAACCATAATAAATTTCTAAAATATATCATTTTCTTATTTGTTTCGTACTGTAGTTAAGAATAAAAATTGCATTCATCAAACAAAATATTCTTTTTGCTTAAAACCCGGTATTGGTACTTAATACTAGTTTAGACGAAAATTTTATAAAAAAGCGTGATCGAATATTTATATAAGATGGTTATGAATAAGAATTCCTATCCTTGCGAGTATTTTTTTCGATATTAATAAGTCATTGGAAGAAAAAAAATTTTCACTTCATACATTATATGTAAAATTAAGATTTACCATTTTCTTGTTTTGCTCAAATTTAATTCTGGGATTAAAATCTATAAATATTAGGCGTTTTTCATTTCGGTAAGCATAATATATTTTTAATTTTTTAGCGATATATCTAGAAATTCAAATAAACTATTTAAAACTTCTATCATTTAAGAGAATAAGACCATTCGACATTCATGTATCAATGAGAGACTACAAAAGATGCTTAATAAGCTCTGCAATATTCAGATTGAGCTAATAACAACCCAGTATATGAAATTGATAAATAGAAATCCTGCTTAAACAATAAAAAATAAAAATAATTACTCAATGCATCTTAGTTCTTTTTAAACATATTTTTGATTAAAGTTCAATATTTAATGAATAAGCACATGATTACTCTATAAAAATTTCGTCAATGTGATAATATAATGATGTTTCAAAGAACTGTTTATTTTTTTGTTATATAATAAAGAAAGGTTTAAATATATAATTTGCAACTTTATCTATTTTAAAAATCAAAGGTAATGTATAATTATTGCAATTCCAGCATTTAAATATGAAGAATACATAATTGAGGGGTTATCTTTCATAATAATATAAATAATGAATGTTTATCATTTGAAGATTTCTTTTTTATAAGGTTATGAATGCTCTTTACAAATAAAATATATATGTTTGCTTTATTTTAAATATGCATTTTGATTGTCCTCACATGATTTCTCTTTGAGGTTTCATATGGATCAGATAACACAATTAAAAAAAAGAAGAATTCATGTTTAAATCCAATTTTTTCAAACCATTATACCTTTAACTATACAAGGAAAATACTATATTATAATCATTTTTTATTTATTTTTTGATAATGATATTTGCTTTAAAATAAATGGAAATCAAATAATGGTTCAAATCATAAAAGTACGCGACGAAATTTCAATGTGAAATCTATGCTTCTTATAAAAGTATTTAAATGGTTTTTCTTGTGTATATCAATGCTTGTAATTCGTGTCTAAAATATTACCATATTTTTTATTGTATTGAATATAGATGAAAATAAAGCCACGACAATTAATTTAATAATTATTATTTTGGTTTTGCAGCCTAAAATATATATTTTGATGTGTATATGATAAATCTAAAATATTTTCCGGGTGTTGATTTAAATTTGTGCCTTTTTTTTAGTTACATTAGATTACGAATTAATATATTATGTGAAATAAAATTTTCGGACATATGTAAAAATCAATACTTTCTATTGTTATAAAATTGAGTTAAATTTAAAATTTAATATTTCATGAAATAAGAAGAAGCATATCTTACCAAATAACTAGACTTTATTTATGCGTTAATTTTTCTTTATTCAATTTTATCTATTTAGACGTGGTCAGCCCGTTGGGAATATTGCACAACTCCTTGATACATCTTTTGACACCTATCCACGATTACAATTCATCAACTGCTCTTCTTCTCCAATAGAGATGAGTATAAGTATCTTGGGAGTTATCGTTAGATATCATATTATAGTAAAAAATTACAATTATAATGGCTAAATATACACTTAATCAGAATATAATTAGCATAATATTTTGCATTCTTATTTTATAATAACCTTGTTTAAGTATTTAAAAAAATTGGTTTGTTTTAATTATTAATATAAAGACTCGGAATCATTTGAAACTATTCTTTTATTTAATCCTTTTTTTGACATTATAGTTAATATAAAAAATATTAACTAGATCACACATTTCAAAATTTTCACATAATAAAATAATAAAAAAGATTAACGAATCACAATTGCTGTAAAATTAAATTTTAAAAAAATACTATTACAAAAAATGGGCATATTGTATTTCTTTGAAAATATTAAAATTAATTATGTGCTTAATTTCGGGGGCTTTTTATACGATTGATCAAGTGCTAAATGATAGATATTAAATGTTATAATTTTATTTTGAATGATAAATATTATCGCCACGCAAGTTTTCTTGGAATACAAAATAGAATTACACAAGAAGCTTTATTTTTGATGGATGATTTATGATAAATAAAATTTAGTAAAATAAATACATAAAAGTCATAAAAAGATGATTTTTAAACAAAGAATATACCAACTAAGTCTCTTGTTCTATTTTAAAAGCACATCATTGTCATAAGATTATATTTGCGCATAAATATTCACTAATAAAACCCATCAAAATGACAGTATAACATTAATAGTTATACAATATTTAATCTAAATACTTTTGAATGTTAATCAAGTCACAAACCGCCAATATAGAAAAATTCAATGGTAGGTATAAATTCAAAACTGAAAAATAAAAATTGCATGCCCGCTAGAAAAGATATTCATGCACCTTAGCAGCCGCCAAAACATATATTGCGCTTCCAAATTTTTGTATTTTTAATTTATTTAAGGGTAAAATTTTCTTTTTGCTTGCACAAGATTTTAGTATACTCTATAAAAACAGACTAAACTATGTTTTTTTTCTGATTGTATCCGTATATATTTTTTAATGAATCATCAACAATCAAGACTTATAAATTGGATTTTCTTGACAATACCGTTGTTTGTGCGTATGCTTCACATTTCCTTAGCGCTTTTCAACCCTATAATATACGAATTTTGATATTATGTAACCACACTATCCTATTTTATGACAAATGAACTATTTTTGTTTTGAATCACAAAATTTTATTTATCAATAGATAATTTCAATAATAATAGCTATATCAGTGTTTTGAAAATGTATACATTGACTTAAACTTAAAATTTCGAAATTTTATAAAATGAATCTTGATAAATAAAAATTTTATTTGGCTTTTGTTAATTTTCGCAAATTTTTTTATTGCAGTGGAATCGTGTTTATTTCTAGGCATATAAAAAATAAATTATTATTGCCTTACTGATAAAATTTGCTGATTCATTCTTATTTACGAATTATTTGTGTAAAAGTTTAGCTTTAAATGTTTTTTTAACGATGAAAAACACACTGTTTTTACAATTATTTAAGACATAAAAAATACAGCATGTGCTATAAAATTTTTTATTTGGTAAATTTGATCATAAAACACACTGATTATAAAGCATATAATTCTAAAAGATATTCAAGATCAAAGAAATACAGCATGCTTTTTTTAATATTTACATATTAATTTTGATCATAAAAACATTATAACATTTGTGTCTGATATTTTATAAGAATGCTGTCCTTAACTATTATATATCCCTTTGTAATACAAAAAAAATATAATGTAGAAAAAATAAAAAAATTCAAAGGTTTTGTGGTATAAGAATTTTACTGAAGTAAAAATAAAAAGGACTTTTATACGCAATCAAATCATTTAAAGAAGTTTTATTTTTCTTCTTACAGTTATTTTCAGTAGCTTGCAATGGTTCTTTTATTCTTGTTGTTTATTTTCGTTCGTGACTTGTCTATAATAAATTATATTTTGTTTCAGTGGTATTAAAGTTTTTAGGCTAAAATACTTGTTGAAGAGATGTGCGTCTCTTTCACTTAAAGTTTCAATATTTCGAATATGTTATAATTATTTTTCCCCCGGTTATTATCGATCATGTTTTCTCCATTATCATATTTATTGTTTTTGTTTTCTCTATTAATATGTTTGATTTCGTTTTCTCTATAATTATGATTGATCAGATTTTTCTATCAACATTATAGATCATGCTTTATCTATTATCATCATTGCATTTGTTTTCTCTACACTTATTGCTGATCACATCTCTCATAATATTATAGATATTGTTTTCTCAATTACTATTACCTTTGATTTCTCAAAAATTACTGCTGCCTTTTTTTCATTATTATTACTATCGATAAAATTTTCCATAATATCATTATTGCTTTTGTTTTATCTATTAAAAGTTCTTTGCCTTTGTTTTCTCTATTACTACACACAACAAAATTATTATTGTTCATGTTTTCTCTGCTATTACTAATTTACTGCTCTCTGCTAATATAGTTTTCATTGGTTATATTATAAGAATTATTGTTTATCCGGGTTTTTCGGCTATAATTTTCTGTATTCTTATGATTACTATTTTTAATGACTAGATTTAGTTAAGCATTAGAATTACAGTTATTCTCTTTTTCCGAAATATTTCTCAATATTTTTTGAATGCAAACTTCCGATACATTCATTTTAAAGAATTTTCAATTTTTTTTCTGTGATTGATTATTTAACTTTTGGTCTCGAATTTTCTGTTCTTCTTATTATTATTACTATATCGATCTTCATATTTATAGATACAAGAATATAAACGGACATCAAGTTATCGAATGTCAGACCTGATATTTTTGAATATGGCAAAAAGAAGAACTGCATCACTTCGATCGAAATTGGCGTGACAAGTATTGACAATATAAACATAGTTTAAAACGAAAAATTGAGAAAATATGGCCTGCTAGCATCTGAACTGTCATTAATATACAAATGCAAGACAAAAATTATCCCATATGTTATAACATGGGACGGTGTGATGACACAATATCATAAAAGGTACCAAAAGAAACTATATATCACGAACCAGGTTGAGACATATATACAAACCTTGGGATTGAGAAAATTCCTTGAATAAAGGATTCGAAGAATGTAGGGTAATGAAAAAAATTTGGATAAGAGAAGATAGCCGAAAGTATAAATACGGTGTTTGCACAGAGAATCAAGCAGACTGTCCCTGAGAACAAAAACCAAAAATACAAAAAATCTAGCCCATAAATAAAAAATATTAGATGGCATTATTCATTATATAGTCGAAATCATCTTTATTATCCCCTATAAATTCAAAAATACATCCTACACATTCATTTCTCGCATCAGTTTTTTCCAAAAAATATCTAGAACTGAAATTTTCATTCATAAAATAAACACAACATGTTAATACATCGTTTTGTTTTTCAATAAGATATTTTGGAACTAAAATGCTATTTTTTTTACAAAATTCTGTTATGCTTTGAATTTAATCTATTTTGCTTATGTTTGAGGTGACTAAAGCCTTTTTATTTTTTATGGGCTTTGGTTGAAATGTGGTCTTTTAGACCCGGGACATATCGGTGTATTTATTTCTTTATGCTCAGCACCATTTATATTTACCCTTTGCTTTTTATTCATATCAAGCGTTTCATTATTACTGAAAATATTGAGTGCATTTATCTCTTTATGCTCAGCACCATTTATATTTACCCTTTGCTTTTTATTCATATCAAGAATTTCATTATTACCGAAAATATTGAGTGCATTCTATTGTGTTTATCTCTGCAATGCAATCTTTTGAAATGTTTATTTTAACACCATTTTCTTTGACACAATTGTTTTCAATACCAAACCCTGCATTCGTAATCATACTTTCATCTTTTTGTGTGTCAATAAGAACATCTTTATTTGCATCACTAAAAGCTTCACAAGTAAAAGCAACATTCTCATTTATTAAACCATCAAATAGATTTATGTCACCACCTATCTCTTCAACAAAAGAACCAACTGCACTTCTAATTGCCTCATTCCTTGTTTCTTGAAAAGTCGTAAAAAATGAATAATCTTCAACAGTCATAATTCATTGAAATTTATTATTGTGTACTTCAAAATAAAAAGTTACATTTTCTGTATTTACTTGTAATGTCTTTAAAATGTTTGTAAACGAAGGCAAAATATAGTTATCCTCAATATAACCACTGTTATCTACATAATGATCTTTAAAATTATTCTTATTAATTTTCAGTACATTATTTTGTCCATTATTATTCTTGATATTATTAGCATTGATATTATTTTGTAGATTATTGGTGTTGATGCTATTGGTAATATTTTTTCGATTATTCTTATTAATTTTCTGTACCTTATTATTATTCTGTATATTCTTATGATTATGTGGGTTGTTGTTTTGATGATTTGTATTACTGTTGCCTATATTTTCAGACTTCCCTAGAATATTATATATATTATTTGCTATATTATCATCCTCAATATCCAAATTACTATTATTTGCTATATTTTCATATTTCCCTTCATTAAAATGTAAATACTTACCGACACATTTAACTAAACGAATTTCTTCACCCAAACTAAGATGCGTATCATTACATTAAATCACGTAAATAAAATATTTAACAAAAGGTCCATACAAACTCTCACAAAAATAAATAACATCGCATCATCATCTAAAAAACTTCGATTCGTCTGTATAATATTATTAAACACACTAAGTATTAGTCGTTGACGTGTGCCTACCACTAAATGATATATTCGTGGTATTGGATATTGCGGGAACAGACGCGTATACATTTGTGTTAATGAAGATATCTGCGGATCATTCAAAGTGTACAGTGTGAGATGCGTCGAAAGCACACGTTTAGCTGACATAATTTATGGGTTTTACGATTAATGACATATTCTTAATCTTAAACACAAACAATAGGACTGAAAATTTTACTTGAATGTGTAGGTCTTATACATATAAAAGGCATTGGTAAAGATTGTTAAGATGAAGAATTTTAAAAGGTGTGCATCTAATATGTTTTTAGAATAATAGAAAGTTTTAAACAAGCAAACATGAAAATTCACCCTTAGGCGAATAAAATACTCTAATCTTGAAGTATAATTATAAATATAAATTGTTTTGATAATTAGTTTATTCATTTGATCATATAATTTATTGTTTAATATTGGGTTTATTTTGTTTCTATTGCTTCCATTTGTTAAGGCAAAGCCACAATTTAGCTTATAGAGCATATTCAGGCAATAATTCCTTTCATATTCATAATCTTTTATGTTCTTTTTTCCTACATTCAACACTAACTAATTTTAGAGCCTCGCACAACCTTGTTGTTTGTAATGTGGATACGCTGCAATTAGTATTTTCAACTTCACAATAAACAATTTTACTCTAAATCATCTACGATATTAAGTTTTTTATTTATTTTGCAAAATATAAATTTTTGGTTTACTAAATCTATCTAAGGTTTGTTGTATCTTAACAGAATTTTAAATAAATAAAAATTAGGATAAATCCAATTATAAAGCTATTTAAATATTCTCTTGATCCAATAATGCTTAAAAATGCATCTTTTAAGAATTATAAATTAAAATACCTTCTTCAACCTTATTTTTTTTTTGCGTGTATGCCAACCCCTAATTTAGTCTATTATATCTATAATATATTTCTGTGAGTGTAATTTTTGGGTAAAATGGTTTTATATCAGTAAACTCAAAAAATACCAATTTCAAATTGACGCCTATTCGAAATAAAATTCAAAAGAGATTTATCACAGACTTTACAAGAACCTCTTAATATAATTTAGGTATTGCAAAGATACTTTTTTTTTAATATGACAATTTTTCATTATATTATCTCCCTAAATTAGAAATGAATACAGTATCTCTAGCTAAAAATTATAGAACATTAAATGTCTCTTTTTGGTAATCTGCTACTTATAAAAGTATATAAAAAATCTTTCCTATTATAAGACCTTTCGCCTAAAAAAAGTATGGATGCATAATATCGTGTAAAAAGAACACTTGCATGATATTTCTAAAATATTACGTGCGGTAGATATTCAATGCATTTTATTGTTTTCCGTATTCTTTTCTCATTGTAAATACATTTATGAAATTGATATATAAATTTGAAAACGAGAGCAACACAGAAAAAGCCAAGGAATCAAATTTAAATATTAAAGAAACTCTGAAAAATATATATACTCATATTGTTTGCGCCAAAACATTTCATATCTACATATTTCAATAAATTAAGTATTAGTACCATCTTAATCCAATTCATACTAAAATCATTCTTATAATACTCTATAAAAAATATGTGTGTTTTTTATTGATATATCTTAAAATTTCAAAAAAATTTAATTTGCATAACTTCTATAAGATATATACTTTGCTAGCATATGAAATGTGATTTTTATATAACAGGGAATTACATGAATCTATCATTATAGATTTTTATAAAAAAGTGTTTGCAGTAAATTTAATAATTTTAAAAATATTTTTGTAAAATGTATTTATTTGAAAAGATGGTTAAGCGGAAATATATATTTTCCCTTTATCATCTCGTGTTTAATATTTTACCTTTATTATCTTGTGTTTAATATTTTCCCTTTATCATCTTGTGTTTAATATATTTCTTTTATCATCTTGTGCTTAATATTTTTTCTTTTATCGTCTTGTGTTTAATATTCTCCCTTTATCATCTTGTGCTTAATATACTCTGAATTTTACTTCCTGCATTTTAACATTGTCATGACCATAAAAACGCCTTTAAAAAAAATATTTTGGAAAAAAAAGGCATTTATATAGATACTTTATTTTTACGTTTTTTAATTTGTTAAACTTTTACAACACATATTTGGAATCAGCACAAAAAAACAAATCCGTGTATCTATTAAAAATTTTTAACATAATTTCAATGTCAAAATTTCGGTATTTTAGATACATACAAATCGTCTACATCCAATATTGTTGTGTTGCCATATAAAAGCGTATATTATAAATTAAATCGAAAAAAGGATTGCTGAGCTCGTTTAAATGGTGATTTTCTTCTTATAACATAAAAACATTATATATTATAATCTATCTATTCACCAATGAAATAATTTTATAATATACACAATATATTTTACTTTAAAACATTCAAAAACAACAATAGATTCATTTTATTCCGTTAGTATATTTATTAAACTACGTTTTAGATCAAGTACTTTTTGTAAAAAACTTATTTATTCAAATAATTTAAAATTTTACTTTTAATCATCATATATTAACGAAAAAATTATGTACATATACAATTTTATAACCCTTGATCAAATTCATTTTTCTTGTACATTTACATTTCAAAATTCTAAAGTTGTTCAAGCAAAACTTTTGTTTACTTTATATTTTTAGTTTTTATTATTACTGCTTTTGCCCCACATCATCTTCACAATCTTTTTCGAAAAATAATCACCCACCAACACTTATTTAATCAAGTTTTCCATAGTCTATTGCAAGTGTGCTCGTTTCTGCCATAACTCCTAAATCCTTTGATTATAATTCGAGGGATTATGATAATTATTTCCCATTTTATCACGTATCGTACGATAAATACACTACATTTGTATATTAGTTAGAGTTTAGATATTAGTAAATAAAAAAAAATGTTGGTTTTTCATTTATATAATTGGTATGGTAATCAATACTCGTGATAATTTTTTTCATAAATGCATTAAATATTCTCTTATTTATTGAAAAAAATAAAAATATCATTCCACAAATCCAAGTATATAATGACCGATTTTATCTTAATGTCTGTTTCTGTCTCTGATATTTGTTGAACCGAGTGTCTTCTTACTTTCTTCAATCTTTAGTTACTTTATTTTCTTCTTGCCTAAAGTGTATTTAGCTGACCACACCTTTGTGGGTTTATGTGTATACATCTTAGAACTTTTTTTACATCTACTTTCTGGTTGATCTGATGTTTTATGTATATCTCCAAAGCATTGGCATTTAGGCTTTTTCAAACAAAAAAATATAATCATCTTATATAAACATACATTTGAATTAAACTTTGGTTTCATATAATCTAAATTTTTTTAACGGTCCGGCGATGAAAATCATTGGTAGCTGTGGATTTCAAATATTTAGAATGCAGATTTTCCTTTTCACATTATTTTTTTGTTTCTGTTAGAACTATTCAACACATCGCTTGTATAAGTTATAACTAGCCATATTACTCACGCATTTCGATATCCTCTTTTATTAATTATTTGTCTGCTTTTCTTTAAAATATCAATTTGTCTATCAAAATGTATTTTATTTATCTTCAAGTTTCTTTATCACCATTTATTCAATATAAACCAGCCACATAAATATTCTTCTTTGCTTGTTGACGCAGAACTTTGATATTCTATAATCAAAACTTTCTTTATCACATATTTTTTTTGACTATATAACTCAGTTCTATTTTAGAACACTTATAGTAGAAGTGAAGCAAAAAAAAATGTTAGTCTAATTTCTTACTATCAATTTTTGTGGTCTAAGAAGTAGTTTTCGGTAAAATACAAATCATCGAAAGAATTTCATTGCAAAAGTAGTCGAATTTCTCTGCCTTTGTACCAGAAATAATAAATGGTTTTTTTCGTGGATTCTTATACTATTAGATCTCTTGTAACTATGCTGTTTTGCTATAATAGGTAATCTTTGTTGTTGATTATGATTATGTTTTTTTCCATATCATCTAATTAAAGAAAAGTAGGCCTCTTCTGGCATAATTTTAATATTTATCACCACTTTATACAATCTGTTTAGATCTATAATATGTGTAAAGATGTTTCTTTACACAAGAAAATCCATCTAGAGGTTAGTTTACGGTGGGTAATTTTTAGTTATGTATCTGTCTAATAGATACATATACAAAACAAATAGATATGTGTTAAACCATCCCCGTGTGGTTCTTCTTTCGAAACACAAAAACAACAATATCCTTTGTGTTATACTGCCGAATCTTCCCATTTTCTTCCATTAACGTATGAAAAATTACATGCCTAAAATGAAAGATCAATTTTGTCTAACACGTCAGCTTTAAAGACACCTTATCGAATCATACAATTTTAAATATCTTAACATAATATATCGATTTATTTATTATTTCTCAATTGTTTCTTTTTATATTCGCACCCAATGCACCGTCAGAAGGGAACTTTAGATTAAAACCTTCTTCTGTTATTTGTTCAATTAATGCATCACTTCAAAATTAAATCTGTAAATGTTAATCATACTAGTTATATGAAAAATTTTATATATTTTTCACATTATCTTTTATATTGAAATATATACTTCCTTCGAGATTCTTCATACTTTTTTTCTTGAGTACATTTCGGTGAAAAAATAGTTAAATTTAAATTTAAAGACTTCTTTATTAAAAATATTATTTATTTCATTTGTTCCGGCCGATTTTATATAAGACCACCGTTTATAATCCTTTTAAATTTCATATAACAACAAAAAACACATTATAGGATAAATTAATATATATTACTGTGGTTAAATAAAAAAAGATAAAATATAAGACTTATAAAATTGCATATTTCGTAAACCGAGATTCCAATTGAATCTAAATAATGCGTACAAACAAAAGGATGGAGAAAGACACTTAAATGGATAATAGTTGAGCATAGAAAATACATCAAAAAAGTTTAATTAGTGATAAAATCATAAGAGGTATATATCAATTTTTATTGAGCCAATATGAATTTATAATGGTATATTTACAAAAAAATAAATAATATTGTAAGATTTAGGCATTTATTGAAAAAATTTTGTAGATTTTTCGAGGTGAAAAATCGAACCAGGCAAATATCTTTAAAGAGCGTTCAGAAATGTAGCGTAAGAAAAAAAAAACCCAACGTAATCTACCGAAAAATAAATAAGATTTATGCATTTGGTAAAATCCTTGCATATAAAATATAGATAATTTATTATAATTAAGCATATATTAAATTTCTTTTCTATAGATTACTTTTTATTTTAGCAAATAGAATATATCTCAAAATTTAAACAAGAATGTTTACAGGAGAATAAATTTCTGTTTGCGTCTATTTTTAAAATATAATTAAACATTAAATTTTATATCATTCTTTCTCGACGCCTTTCTATTCACTTATCTCAATGCAACTATATAATTGTTACGAGTATAAATTTATACGTTATAAATAAAATAGTATACATTTATTCTAATTTATAAAATTGTTTTTAATCGGCTTTACAGACACACTTTTGTTATTTTCGAATAGTTTATTGTAAAGCTCAAAACTCAAATCTGATAATTTATTTATTATTGCAATTTTTAATTTTTTTAGAGTTTTTATTGTGTCTTTTTATTATTATGATGATGGTCTAATATGTTATCTTATATATAAAGAATAGAAAATCAACGATTTTTTTTATTCAATAAAATTTAAAAAGGTAAAAATATTGTATATTTGTGTAATTTAAACCCGCAAAAAATGTTTGAGTCTCATAGTGGTAATATTTTAATTTTTGTCGATCTTTTTTACTAATTTTTACCATAAATTCATACTAAAAAGGTGGATTTAAGAAATGAATATGTGATATTTTTTTATTCATGAAAGTTTACAAACAAATATACAATAAGATGAGACAACTGAATGTTGAAAATGAAGGTTTTAAGAAATCATTAGAAATGAAACTTTGGTATTTCAAGATAAGAATACAGCGAAAACACAAATAAAAATATTAATCTTGTAAATTTTGAATCTAATCTAAATACAATTTACATCAGGTCTTTTATTTATAATTTAATCAAGAGAAATTTTTGGAAAAGCCATGTCGATAATAATTGATTTCATATTGATTTTTAATATTTAAAAAAAAGTGCGACGAATGTGTTTTAAAAAGATAAATAGCAATGTTTAGAAATTGAAACTGAAAAATGTATATAACAATATTTTTAACTAACTAAGATAAATTTAATTTTTGGGGTGCATTGAATTGCTATGATTTTGTGTAAAATTCAAGTTACTCGAGGCCTAGAAAATTATTGATAAAAATTATACTATTGATATATAATTTGTATATAAAAAGTATTTAAGCCCTGTTCAAGTGTAAAAAAATAAGCGAAAGCATATAAATGAAATATAAATAACCTAGTTTTCTTGTAAAATGAAGACCGTTACGAAACTCTAAGTTATAGCTTTTGTGACAGTAAATACACAATTTTAAGTCTTTCATACTTAAAAATGACTGTATTATTTGAAGACGATTTAAGCGGAATATTTTGAGTATCTTAAATTTTTGATCATATAATAAACGACAATTTTAGGCGCAAAATTAAAATATGTATTTAAAATTGTTTAAAATATAAAAAATATAAAATTTTAGTTTTATAAATATCATAAATATTAGGGGCGAATTTTTTTTAGCAACAACCAAAATGATACAAATCATATTTTTAATCCTTGAATGTATTTAAGCAGGCACTACCATATAAAAAATGCACATTTCTGTTCGTGTATGGTAACTAAGTTTATAAAATACCCTTTTTTTCAATGATTTTATATCATTTTAATTTATCAAGATTCTATGAATTTAAAAACAAGCTATTTTAGACCCTTGTTTTGTCGTCAATTTTAAAATATACAATTATAAAATTTTTAGGTCTAAAACAATACTTTACTAGATTTGCAAATTCTCAAATCTTTATTGGCATATAAAATAGTAATTTTAAATCTTAAATGCTGATAAAAAAATTCATTAATGTGATACTTCTTAAATTACACCCATTCTCGTGCAGAAGGATTTTTTGCTTCGTGCAAGATTATAATCCTAATCAAAAAAGCTACATTTTAAATTAAGATTTCATTTCTGAATCCAGATATATTTTTATTTAAACATATAACACAAAATTTATATAATTTGCAAAAAACCTATAATAAATAAAAATAGGATGTTTTAATACCTGTGTGGCTATAATTTGTCAAAAAAATTTTTGTGGGCAGTTTTTTGTTTCACTTTCGCTAAATTAAAAAATTATTAATTATGGGTAGTAAAATCAATCGTAATCCAGGGAAATAATAAATGCATATTTACTACGTTTTCAAAAAATCGAACCGTAGAAAATGGTTATTTTGATGTTGATTTTGTAAAAAAATTACGGAAGTTTCCGTATTTGATCTTGAAATTACCAATACTCACTTTTTTAGTGATCCTGTAATAACCCTTACTACTTCGAATGAACTTTAGAAAAGACTTTTAAACCCTCACAAAAAGAAAGTTAATACAAATTTAATTCGTCGCATCGAAATAAAGGGTTCTTATCTCATTTCCGTATTAACATGAATCATTGGAGGTATATTAATTATTCGAACTATTTTACGCTGTAAAAATCGAATATTTTGATCAAGAAACAACTTATATGCGGTATTTAGATCTATATGATACCAACAGCGTTAAAAATTCTTCGAAGATTTCGTGTATATGTATTAAAAAAATACTCTTTTTACCATTGGGTTGTAATTTAATGCTTTTTGCATGTAAAAATAACATAAAAACTGATAATTAATAATAAAATCTTTTTTAAAATTTTTATGAAATTTTTTCCTGTCAGGATGTTCCAGAATTACTAAATTATTTGCCTACAAATTATTATAAATTAAGAGTTGGTTCGTAGTATGAACCAACATATCAAATATTAAGCAATTTTTATATATTGAAAGAATATAGTGTGATTTTTATGAAAAAATAAATTCATGTTGTATGTTTGTATTTTAATCAAATAATAATAAGTATTCACAAGATTCACAAAGTTAAACAAGCGCCTATTTTTCATAATATTTTAAAGCTTATAACCCGTACTATTATTGAAGGGGCAATATTTGCTCGAATCTAATATTTTTTGACAAATATAATTTTTGATGCGTGTATATCGAGGCCATTAAACGCAAAAAATACATTTATTGGCTCCGTATTTAATATTCATCTAGTTTTTGTCTACAATCTATAAAAAATTTTGAATAATCATTATCATAAGAAAAACTGGATTGTATAAAATAGTAAGAGCGTGGCTCTTATTTGGGCTTTTTTTGTGTATATTTTTGTATTTTTTTTGTAAACTTATTAAATTACAAATAAATTGATTCTGTCTAAAACAAACGAAAATCAAAAACCATGATGCTAATCACATAACTTCTGATATATTTATTTCAATCATTAAGGGGAAAAGATGCATACATTTTTAAAATTAAAAACGATAAGATGACTATTATTTAAAATTAAAATTTTTTCATGTAAAAAAACTAGAACAACGTAAATGATGGGTCAATTTAAAACAGTTTATGAACATTTTTCTATTTATATAAAATATTATGTTTTTTGGGTTTAAAAGATGCAATAAGCTGCGTTTAAAGGAAAAAAATTAGAATCATTTATTTCTATTCTATTTCTATTATTTTTATAATTTCTTATTCTCACGTGCTTATTTCCAAGGGATGTTAGCTCTATATTTTTAAAACATATAATTTCAAAATAACATCATAGATTTACAATAGATGACATCTTACGAAAATAAGGCTCATTTATTTTCTTGTAGCTAAATTATTAAAAAATGAAACATAAAATAAGCTTCCATTCTAATTCCATGGTTTCTTATTTTCCTCAAAATTTCGAAATACACAAAACATGGGCCATTTTTATGAAAAATATCTTTTTAGAACATAATTCACTGAAAAATTTAATAAATACAAAATATGCATATGTAATAAAATATGTCTAAATTTTGTATCCAAATCAATGGCAAGATCTAATTACTAAGTATTTTTAGTTAAAAAAACATAACATTATAATTACTTGTAATATTTACCAGGTGAAAGACAAAATATTTGAAGAGTTATATCCGGTTTCTTCATAGAAGTATAAATACAATGAATAGAAGAATGTTGAAATCAATCAAAGACTTTTTTTATTATAAAAAAATATAACGTGTAAAAAATAGATTAAGAAAATAAAATATGTCAACTTTAAAGATCAATTTAACGAAACTTAGTATTAATAAAAGGAAGCATTGTGTTGAATAAAGCAGTTATATTAAGATTAATATACAACTACGTTGGAATGCAAAAAACAACGAATAATTTGCAGCGAAATTTTTTTGCGTCCATATTTAAGTTTTTTTTTGGAACTAAAAAAAAAAGAAAATATATCTATAAATCGCAATTTACTGTTTTTTTCTGCATTAAAAAGAAGACTTTCGCAGACAAACTTGTGATAGTTTAGAGTATTTATGATTATATATTATACTTTCTGAAACTTTTTGTATCTTTTTTTTAAATCAACAAATATTAATAAGATCGAAAAAAATCAAAATATAACACTATATATTTATAAGTATAATTTAATCCATTTTTTTTAGCATTTAAAGAGTCTAATAATCAAATTTATTTGTGTCTATAAGTAATTTTCCCATGTTTTACAAATTCGAATTTGTTATCCATCTGTTTTATTTCAGCCGTTTTTTATATTCAAAAAACATACAAACAATTTTATTTTATATTTTTTAAAGCAATTTTATTCGAAAATTTATATTTTTATGCATGTATTCGAATAAGTGAGATTTGCTGTGTCTTTAATTTTTAATTGAGATTTACTTGGATATTTTTTTATTCGCAGATTCCTATTGTTTGTTACACTTTAGAAACAAAACAAAATTTTGATCTTTTAAAAGAAAAATAAAATTTTACATATTTAATTGATTTACAATTTTTAATTTTTTGACCTATCCATTACTTTGATAGTAAAAATACAAATAACTCTTCCAGAAAATCTATAAGCTGTAAAAAAAACAATTAATTGTGATTCCTCATATCGATAATTACATAGATAATTAATTACAGTATATAAAGAAAAGGGATGGTTAAGTGTAAGATTTATGCTTTAAAAAAATATGCAACATATACAGTAAAGTGGCAATATATGTAAATTATTAAAAATTTGGTTCTTTTTACTGAAATAATTTATAATTTTGCCTCGTCCGTCATATTATCTTATACTTTTTAAACGCTCTTGTGTGATATAACAATGAAAACATTCATATTATTATTCTTTTCCTCAAAAACTCAATTATTGACACAATGGGATCTTCCGGGTGGCTAAAAATTGGAAACTTGTAGCTCAAAAAAGATGAAAGATTACATTTTTTTTGCAGGATAGAAATATATCCTTTCGTAAAAAGTCAACACTGTGGAAAAGCATATAAAATAGTAGACAAGATATAAAGCCGATTCTAAAGAATTCCTGCCATGAACATACACGAAGATATAATGAAGTTTAGATATGCGTAATATTTATGCACCCAAGAAAAAATAACCTAAAAAATAAAAACAAAAAAAGACATTCGGTTCTGGAAGTAACTAAAAAGAAACACGCGAAAACGAAGGTGGATACAAAAATAAAAACTGATTTTAATTTATCGCCACATTGACCAGGCATTCTTGTGTACGATAAAAGGGGAAAGTTTATCTCGTTAATATAAATAAAAAAATCAAGTGTTAGTAGTCTGATGAAGGTTGAAATTAATTGCTTAGAAAATGCGATCTATTATCAAATATATGTATTCTAATTTACAAATGGAGAACTAGAGTGTTGATATACGTCATAAAAATAATTTTAATGTTTATAAAATACGATAAATTATATATTAAGGAGCTAAAAATAACAACTAAAGCGAAAGAATGCGCATAAACAATACGATTGAGGAATAAAATTGAATCTATTCACGTCTGGATAGAAGAAGATGCATCGAGGAAGATTGTATAGACGATGTGGTGGAAAGAAGTATCAGCCAAATCTTTTCATATAACAAATCTGAAGTTTTGCTTGAACAACTATAGAAAGCTAAGAATAAAATCAAACCATAAATAAATATAAAAATTATTATTATGTTGATAAAATAAATACATTAAGAAGATTTAGAATTTACTATACATTGAATAAAAATGCACAAAAAAACTATTGGTTTTGTACAACCCCTATATAATAAATGGAAAAAACAATTTTTATATTTGTGCTTATATTCAATTAAAATTGTATAATATACAATGCCTTACTGAAAAAAAAATCACCATAAATTTTAATAATAAGTCTGGGTTAATATAAATATTTTTATAAATAGAATACTTGTATAAATTAAAGACATTAAAAGGATTTATTTATGATTGTTTGAGCCTATTTTTACTTCTTTATGGTCTAGTAGATAGCTTTTTTGATTCTAAAAAATCATAAAATCGTCATTAAGGTGTTAAATACATGAACAAATGATTTCGTAGAAATAACATGAATTAAGAAAGGCTTGATTAAAATCCGAACAGGTCAAACATAAGTTTATCTTTATTTTACTTTGTAATGTTTTTTTCAAACATTAAGTTTGCAAATTCAAGTCTAACAAAAAATACAGGTTCTTCATTAACATTATCTATAGCAAGTTCATCGTTTTTTGTTCTCTAGGCTGTATTATATTAACATATCCTGAAAATATTTTTAAGATCAATTGCAAAAGTCAATGTGGTTTATTTAAATTTAAAGTTCGCGTATTTATTGTGCTCTTCTGTTAATTAAACTTTTAGTTTATATTATTAAGACCAATTTTTGAGATGTATATCGTGAAACTGAATATTTTATCATTAATTAGTTTTAAAATATATTAAAAGGCTACTTTTGTTGTTTTGGTATTTGTGTCTGTTTTAATAGGTTTTTCATTTAAATACTAATTTATTTATATCATTCGAGTGCTAGAATAACCGGAAGCTGTTTCTGTATTTCAACTTCGATAAGCTTAAAAATGAATATAAATATAGAAAATATTATTGCTGTAAAACGGAGGAAATTCAAGGGATTTAATGCATAATATTTGATTTTAAAGTTACATTGGAAATTCGCGGTTTTAAATTATGTGGCTAAGCATTATCTTTATATTCCATTACTAAGAGACTAATAGAACCCAACTCAATTATCACAGACTAAATCGACTTTAATTTTGCTGGGAGTATTGCGCAGAATATATTTTTATAGTGATCGATATATGCATTACTTTGATTTTTAATAGGTAAAATAAATATCATGCGTATTAACTGTAAGTTATTTTTCTTTTTTTCTTGTGGATTCCTCAAATGTGTAAATCCATTTTCCCCACTTATAAGACTTTTATTTATCTAGAGAATCTGTGCTTTCGGTCTTATGATTGCACCTTTCGTTTCTAGATTATTTTACTATTGAACAATATCTACTATGATGTTAAAATTAAAAGAAAAATTCTAGAATAAATACAATACAGAAATAAATAAAACATTTTTTTTTGAATGGATGAGACTTTGAATTGTTGAAAACAAGGATACGAAATTAAATTTACATAATTATACGTTTCATAGATATTATTATTGGTAAGAATCAGAAAAATAATGTCGATACCATGTATTTTGGTCTTGGATTTTACAAGACTCATCGGAACCGTAACTTTTTTGGATTATCAAAAAATTAAGTTTTGTATTGGTCTTTTTTTATTTTTCCCAATAAATTTATTATAAAAACGCAATCAAAAGCCATAAATATATCAAATCTTATCTGTATTTAATTGTGTAGTTGTGGGTATTTTTTAAATTTTTCATAAATAAAAGTCGTAGAATATTGTTTCTTTCATTGTGATTGGCAATTTAAATTATCGATTCTACAAAATATTTTATTTTGAATATTTTAAAAAACTTAATTGACAGAGAAAAAAATCCACCATTGAAGCATCATCAAGTATTTAATATTTATTAATGCTCATACAGCCTTTTCAAATACTTTTTACGATTTAATTTCCTGATTTAATTCTTATATCTGTGAATATGAACCAAATAAAAATTTTCAAGCGCCCATCTATTAAAGATCCATTTAAATCTGCTTGTGGTTTTGTCTATTGTTAGTAATTGACAATATTGTAATGAGAATTTACTGCATGACGTGTTTTTTAAAGCTGCTATAGTTTTTGGTAGTTACACTGGAATTAAATTTTTTTAAGAGGATGATCCTTACAAATATTAGCGAATTTCATACTAATATGCCTCTTCCAAGCACTATTATTGCTAAGTTTTTTTTATTGATGCAAACGTTATTGATAAAAATCAAAATTTATGAATTACAATCTTCAAATATATTATCAGCATTTTCCTCCCTATCCACCAATTAAATTCTAAAAAGAATATAAACAAATATATTTTGAATTGTTTATGTTAGATTATATTTCTTATCATTATAAAATTTTCAAAGAAGAAGTTATGCATAAAAAATAAAACGATTGTTTTGGTTCGCCAAAGTATCAGCCATAAATTATGACATTTTACACTATATTCTCTAGAAGATAAAAATGTACTTGTGCAACTTTAAAGTGGACTTATATATGTTATTTTAATTAAATATGATTGATTAATATTTAAGGGCTATATTTATAGTCGTAATTTTAGTTTTTGTTCTCAGGCACACCTTGCTTGATTCTCTGTACACACAGCGTATTTATACTTTCGGCTATCTTCTCCTCTCCAAAGTCTTCTTCAATACCCCTCCTTCTTTCGAGACCTATTAATTCAAGGGTTTTTCTCAATCCCAATGTTTGAATATATGCCTCAACCTGGTTGGTGACATCTAGTTCCTTCAGGTACCTTCTATGATATCGTGTCACCACGCCGTCCCATGTTATAACATATGGAATAATTTTTGTCTTGCATTTGTATATTAATGAAAGTTCAGATGCTAGCAGGTCATATTTTCTCAATTTTTCGTTTTCAACTATGTTTATGTTGTCAATACTTGTCACGCCAATTTCTATCAGAGTGATGCAGTTCTTCTTTTTGTCATATACAAAAATATCAGGTCTGTCATTCGATAGCTTGATATCTGTTTTAATTCTTGTATCTACTTTGATCTCTGCGAATTCGTTTTCCATTATTTCCTGTACAGAGTGTCTGCGGATTTTCTTGGTTTTTTTGAAATTGTATTTTCTTGCCAACATAAAGTGAAGACATCTTACAATCTTGTTGTGTCTTCTTGTATAGTCATGACCAAGCATTTTTTTTACATCTGCTTGCTAAGTGGTCGACAGTTTTAATTGAGTCGTTACAGTGCTGGCACCTTGATCTTTCTCCAAAGAATACGTTCCTATCCTGAATAAAGCAAAATCTCGCCTCTTCTACCGGTCTGATATTTCCATATTGTAGCCACTTTGAGGATCCTAATATTTCTAGCGTTGTATTTTTATGAACATCGAAGAGTTTTTGATGTAGTGTTTTTTGTTTTATTTTACACAATAAACTCTCTTTTTGTTTAAATTCAAGCGTAGAAAGATCTATGTCAACAAGGCCATATTTTGTTATGAGGAATTCATTTATTACGGATAAGTGGGTTGCATTTTCATTTTCAAATTTCAATATCGCGGCTTTTCTGGGTGATTGTCCTTTTTCTTGGTTTAGAGTTTTATATAGTTGGTAAAGTATTCTTTCGGATTTAAACTCAATATTTTCCGATCCACGTCCTAGTTCATTTCTTTTAAGATATAATCTTTCTTTATTGGATGGTTGTAAGTGTATCCCATTTTCTATTAGTATTCGCCGAATTCCATCATCTAGCTTTCTAAAATCTTCCGGTTCTAGCTTTAATAAACCCACATAGTATTTTATCAGTGAAATCGCATATTAATTTATTGCCTTTATTATGTTTTTACCATTTAGTTTTGTTTTGCATATGCTTTGAACTCTTCCTAGCATTTCTTTTTTAATTTTTTCCATCGTTTCGGGTTTAGTTCTTGATTTCGAATCTTCCAGTATGCCGAGATATTTATATCCCTCTTTTTCTTCTATTACTGTGGCAATATCTTTGCAATTTATATTGTTAGTGGCTGATTTGGTAATGTTAATTTCCATTCCGATACATCCGAAGAATTTTGTTGCTTCATTGGACATTAGCTTTAAGTTACTTTCTTCTTTCGACAAAATCTTTAAATCATCAATGAAAAGGAAGTGATTGGTTGTAAATGCCTTCTTATCGAGGTTAATGGATATTGATGGAAACTTTTCATTTAATCGGCGGCTTAGCGGATCCATACAAAGAACAAACAGTAATGGAGATAGACTATCTCCCTGTATAATCCCCTTTTCAATTTTTTTCTTTAAGATTTCTTCATTGTTTAATCTTAGAGATAACATCCAGTTTTTTGCTAACACAGATATAAAGTCAATCATCCATTCTTGTATGTTAAGATTTTTTAAGCAGGACAGAAGATACTCGTGGTCGATTGAGTCGAATGCTTTTTTTATGTCGAACCATGTTACGTGTAATTCATTATTATATTCACTGTTTATTGCAACGTTTATCATGGCTTGTTCTTTAGCTCCCTGTACTCTTCTGACTGTACCAAGTTGGTTTTCTGATAGTAGATTTCGGGATTCGACGTCTTTCTGTAGTATCATTGTGACAGCTTTAGTTATCAATTTATATAAGTTTGACATGCATGTTATAGGTCTAAATTCCGATCCATTTAAAACTTCTTGTTTGGGTATGAGGTATGTGATCCCAGAGTAGAACCAGCTTTTTGCCTCTTTGTTCTCAAGGCATATTGATTTTACTGTTTCATATAATATTGGATGTAATTTTGTGATTTTTTTGATGAAGAAGTTGTATATACCATCGCATCCAGCAGCTTTCCAGTTAGGCAGGTAGTTGATGATTTCGAAAAATTCTGTTTCAGATTAATTAAATATACCTGTAAGTAATTATAAAAAATTGAGATTTTTTAAATATATTCTTTTAATACAAACTATCCATAAAATTCCAATGAATAGATTAAGAAACAATTAAAATATCCGAAGCCCAAATTTATTTTTTAGACCAAATTTAGATCTTATTATTATTTTCCCAAAATGCTTGTTTTTGTTTTGCTAATTTATAGAAAAATCTATCCATATTAAAATACGGAAAATACAAAATTGAAAAACAAATTTTACATATCTAATTTTAGATCACAATTGTTACAAAAAAGTATATAAATTAAATAAAATAACTTTGCCATACATATGTTTATTAAACCCAAATTTCAAGACATTTTTAGAATTCTAGATGTTCTGGTCTATTGCTCAGAATAAAGCTTAAAATTATATAATGAAACAAAAAAAGAATGTTTGAGTACATTTAAATCGTTAAAAAATAAAATTACTAGCCACAGAATATTTTATGTTAAAAGTAATTCAAGAAATAAAAATCACCAGTGCAAAAAAAATATAGTTTAAGTGAATGCGTAGTTTTTGATTGATGTTTCAAGTTCGATTTATTTTACAGTATTTATATATAGTGTATTTAATTTTTTACATGCTCTTTACTTTAGATACACAAACTATTCTATATAAAATATAAATTTATGCATAGTAAAATTTTTAAATTACCATATAACTCGAAACACAATTCAAAATATGACGCAATCATCCCTAAATGTATATTATTTCTGATTCAATCAAAACCAGTGATAACAGAAAACAATATATTGGCCAGTTTCATTTATGTAAACTTAAATTCGTAGAACCCCCATAAATTATGATTTCAATCTTTTTTTTCTTTCTTACGTTAAAGCTATCTTTGGAAGGAAGTGGAAATAATCAAAGCCTCATGGCGAAAAGTCTTACTGATGACTTTTATAGGTTGTCGGAAGCAGAAAGACGCGGATTTATAACCAACCTTATAAATGATGCTTATTCTGGTGATATCGAAAATTTAGCAGGCACCTCTACGCACTTAAATCCGAATTCAAATCTAAAGTATGCTGTTAAATTCGATAGATTTATAAAGGTGTTTAGGAATTCGTCTAAAAATTTATACGTACGTCCTCCAGGACATGAAAGTTCAAATTTAAATCATATGCACGAACTGGAAATAAGTGAAAAAACCTTCTGTCTGAGCGATTTGAATATCACAAAGAGAATATATGTACTAAAAGAGTCACAATTTAATCAGAAAGTTATCAACAATGGAGATTGTGAGGTTTTAGATGTATCCACAATAAAAATATGTGATATAGATTCCAAAATTTACATAAGGGGATCCGAAAATGGGCAAGAAATACGCTTGCTTGAGAAATGTAATGACCATTCAGCTGTCAGTAATTCAGAAGCCCCTGATGATTATGAAAATAATTTAGAGACTAATTTAATTAGCCAAGACTTACTATGCAGTTATATAAGGTTTTTTTGGGTGGAAGAAATTAGGAATTTTGAGAACTGCCAAGGTGAAACTCGTTTTATAAACGTAGAAACGGATGCTGAAAACAGAAAATATATCGTGTTGAGGAATAAATTCGCAAGTTTTATGATGATGAATGGTGTCAAGTATATAGAAATAGATCGCGATATGAGATTGATCAATGTAAATGCTAAAATATATATACAAAATTTTGTATGCTTAAAAATGCTAAAAAACAAGAGGAAAATAACAATAGATGTTATCGATAAGATTCTTAAGATAGATATTCCCAAAAATTTTCGATTAAATATACACGCACTCGAGGTTCCAGATTATTTTAATAGCATCATGGAAATTATTTCGATTCAAGATAAAGAAGCAAGCATTGAGAATCTAAAGGCTAGATTAAAAATGAAGAGTTTACTGAATTCATACAAACGTTTCAGAACTTTTTTTTCTATGAAGAACATACACAATATATTATCAGAAAAACAGACTAATACTGATATTCAAAGCTTATATTTGAAAAAAGGAGTGAATTCATATTTTAGTAAAATCATTGATCTTCTATATTTAGCTGCACCTAGTGGTAATAATACATTTGATTGTGATTCAGAAAATACAAATTCTGATTCACGTATTTATTTTGAGCATTTTATCGATCACTGGAAAGGCTAAGAAAATCAAAAAAGAATGGGAAACAATAAGAGATACAATCATGGCAGAATTTAAAGCTATTTATGGTGCAGAAGAAATCTAGAAAAACAAAATGCCCTATTACAAAAAGCTTTGTAGAAAAACCAGAGACTGATAAATCCGTAAAATTTAAAATTCTTATTATGAAAATAATATTAAAGCTTGTGGATGTTTTTTGTTGCGAATCTGATAATAAAACTTCTATGATAACAGGCAAAAAAGAAAGATTTTTGCTTGCTAATCTAATTCGAAGTCTCTTTATTAGCATATTTGTTAGAGGAGAAGATACTTTGAAAATACATTCCCGGTACTTTTATATTGTACATTTTGAATATTTTATACTGACTCAATATGAAAATCTAGAAGCTGAGATGATTTATTCTTACTTTTCTATCTATTCCATAGAAAACTACCTTTATTGTATAAGAGACTCAAGATATTATAGAAAACGTGCATTAAAAAACAACTGCAAAATTAAAAGCAATTTCGTTAGATCTTTATATGTCAGGTTTTTCATATGTTGTTTCAAATGCGACCGCTATTGTTTTGAAATCACGAATTCCATATATAAGCACGATAACGAAATTCAGTCGCCATCCCCCATAAAAAAAAGAAGCAGAAGCAAAAGTAGCCAAAGAAGCAAAATATTCCAAAGCATACAAAGAAGCTGGAGAGCCCAAAGAAGCGGGCGAAGCCAAAGAAGCTGAAGAAGCATATGTAAGAAATTACAAACCAAAATAAACTTCTAAAATAAATCATTTTCTTATTTGTTGTATACTGTAGTTAAGAATAAAAATTGCATTCGTTGCATAAAATATTCTTTTTGCTTAAAACCCGGTATTGGTACTTAATACTAGTTTAGTAGATAATTTTATAAAAAAGCGTGATCGAATATTTATATAAGATGGTTATGAATAAGAATTCTTATCCTTGCGAGTATTTTTTCGATATTAATAAGTCATTGGAAGAAAAAAAATTTTCACTTCATACATTATATGTAAAATTAAGATTTACCATTTTCTTGTTTTGCTCAAATTTAATTCTGGGATTAAAATCTATAAATATTAGGCGTTTTTCATTTCGGTAAGCATAATATATTTTTAATTTTTTAGCGATATATCTAGAAATTCAAATAAACTATTTAAAACTTCTATCATTTAAGAGAATAAGACCATTCGACATTCATGTATCAATGAGAGACTACAAAAGATGCTTAATAAGCTCTGCAATATTCAGATTGAGCTAATAACAACCCAGTATATGAAATTGATAAATAGAAATCCTGCTTAAACAATAAAAAATAAAAATAATTACTCAATGCATCTTAGTTCTTTTTAAACATATTTTTGATTAAAGTTCAATATTTAATGAATAAGCACATGATTACTCTATAAAAATTTCGTCAATGTGATAATATAATGATGTTGCAAAGAACTGTTTATTTTTTTGTTATATAATAAAGAAAGGTTTAAATATATAATTTGCAACTTTATCTATTTTAAAAATCAAAGGTAATGTATAATTATTGCAATTCCAGCATTTAAATATGAAGAATACATAATTGAGGGGTTATCTTTCATAATAATATAAATAATGAATGTTTATCATTTGAAGATTTCTTTTTTATAAGGTTATGAATGCTCTTTACAAATAAAATATATATGTTTGCTTTATTTTAAATATGCATTTTGATTGTCCTCACATGATTTCTCTTTGAGGTTTCATATGGATCAGATAACACAATTAAAAAAAAGAAGAATTCAGTTTTAAATCCAATTTTTCAAACCATTATACCTTTAACTATACAAGGAAACTACAATATTATAATATTTTTTTATTTTTTTTTGATAATGATATTTGCTTTAAAATAAATGGAAATCAAATAATGGTTCAAATCATAAAAGTTCGCGATGAAATTTTTAATGTGAAATCTATGCTTCTTATAAAAGTATTTAAATGGTTTTTCTTGTGTATATCAATGCTTGTAATTCGTGTCTAAAATATTACCATATTTTTTATTGTATTGAATTAAGATGAAAATAAAGCCACGACAATTAATTTAATAATTATTATTTTGGTTTTGCTGCCTATAATATATATTTTGATGTGTATATGATAAATCTAAAATATTTTTCGGGTGTTGATTTAAATTTATGTCTTTTTTTAGTTACATTAGATTACGAATTAATATATTATGTGAAATAAAATTTTCGGACATATGTAAAAATCAATACTTTCTATTGTTTTAAAGTTACGTTAAATTTAAAATTTAATATTTCATGAAATAAGAAGAAGCATATCTTACCAAATAACTAGACTTTATTTATGCGTTAATTTTTCTTTATTCAATTTTATCTATTTAGACGTGGTCAGCCCGTTGGGAATATTGCACAACTCCTTGATACATCTTTTGACACCTATCCACGATTACAATTCATCAACTGCTCTTCTTCTCCAATAGAGATGAGTATAAGTATCTTGGGAGTTATCGTTAGATATCATATTATAGTAAAAAATTACAATTATAATGGCTAAATATACACTTAATCAGAATATAATTAGCATAATATTTTGCATTCTTATTTTATAATAACCTTGTTTAAGTATTTAAAAAAATTGGTTTGTTTTAATTATTAATATAAAGACTCGGAATCATTTGAAACTATTCTTTTATTTAATCCTTTTTTTGACATTATAGTTAATATAAAAAATATTAACTAGATCACACATTTCAAAATTTTCACATAATAAAATAATAAAAAAGATTAACGAATCACAATTGCTGTAAAATTAAATTTTAAAAAAATACTATTACAAAAAATGGGCATATTGTATTTCTTTGAAAATATTAAAATTAATTATGTGCTTAATTTCGGGGGCTTTTTATACGATTGATCAAGTGCTAAATGATAGATATTAAATGTTATAATTTTATTTTGAATGATAAATATTATCGCCACGCAAGTTTTCTTGGAATACAAAATAGAATTACACAAGAAGCTTTATTTTTGATGGATGATTTATGATGCATAAAATTTAGCAATCTAAATATTCATAAAAGTCATTAAAAAATGATTTTAAAATAAAGAATATACCAACTAAGTCTCTTGTCCTATTTTAAAATCACATCATCATCATAAGATTATATTTGCACATAAATATTCACTATTAAAACCCATCAAAATGACAGTATAACATTAATAGTTCTACAATATTTAATCTAAATACTTTCGAATGTTAATCAAGTCACAAACCGCCAATATAAAAAAATACAATGGTAGGTATAAATTCAAAACCGAAAGATTAAAATTGTATCTTCGCTAGAAAAGATATTCATGCACCTTAGCAGCAGTCAAAACATATTTATCGCTTCCAAATATTTGTATTTTTAATTTATTTAAGGGTAAAATTTTCTTTTTGCTTGCACAAGATTTTAGTATACTCTATAAAAACAGACTAATTTATGTTTTTTTCTGATTGTCTACGTATTTAGATTAATGAATCATTAACAATCAAGACTTATAAATTGGATTTTCTTGACAATACCGTTGTTTGTGCGTATGCTTCACATTTCCTTAGCGCTTTTCAACCCTATAATATACGAATTTTGATATTATGTAACCACACTATCCTATTTTATGACAAATGAACTATTTTTGTTTTGAATCACAAAATTTTATTTATCAATAGATAGTTTCAATAATAATAGCTATATCAGTGTTTTGAAAATGTATACATTGACTTAAACTTAAAATTTCGATGTTTTATAAAATGAATCTTAATAAAAAAAAATTTTATTTGGCTTTTGTTATTCTCGCAAATTTTTTTATTGCAGTGGAATCGTGTTTATTTTTAGGCATATAAAAAATAAATTATTATTGCCTTACGGATAAAATTTGCTGATTCATTCTTATTTACGAATTATTTGTGTATAAATTTAGCTTTAAATGTTTTTTTAACGATGAAAAACACACTGTTTTTACAATTATTCAAGACATAAAAAATACAGCATGTGCTATAAAATTTTTTATTTGGTAAATTTGATCATAAAACACACTGATTATAAAGCATATAATTCTAAAAGATATTCAAGATCAAAGAAATACAGCATGCTTTTTGAAATATTTACATATTAATTTTGATCATAAAAACATTATAACATTTGTGTCTGATATTTTATAAGAATGCTGTCCTTAACTATTATATATCCCTTTGTAATACAAAAAAAATATAATGTAGAAAAAATAAAAAAATTCAAAGGTTTTGTGGTATAAGAATTTTACTGAAGTAAAAATAAAAAGGACTTTTATACGCAATCAAATCATTTAAAGAACTTTTATATTTCTTCTTACAGTTATTTTCAGTAGCTTGCAATGGTTCTTTTATTCTTGTTGTTTATTTTCGTTCGTGACTTGTTAATAATAAATTATATTTTGTTTCGGTAGTATTTAAGTTTTTAGGCTAAAATACTTGTTGAAGAGATGTGCGTCTCTTTCACTTAAAGTTTCTTTATTTCGAATATGTTATAATTATTTTCCCCCGGTTATTATCGATCCTGTTTTCTCCATTATCATTATTATTGTTTTTTTTCTCCATAAATATTATTGATCTCGTTTTCTCTATGATTATGACTGATCAGATTTTTCTATCAACATTTTATATCATGTTTTATCTATTAATATCATCGCCTTTGTTTTCTCTACACTTATTGTTGATCACATCTCTCATAATATTATAGATATTGTTTTCTCAATTACTATTACCTTTGATTTCTCAAAAATTACTGCTGCCTTTTTTTCATTATTATTACTATCGATAAAATTTTCCATAATATCATTATTACTTTTGTTTTCTCTATTAATATTACTTTGCCTTTGTTTTCTCTATTACTATACACACCAAAATTATTATTGTTCATATTTTCTCTGCTATTACTAAGTTACTGCTCTCTGCTAATATAGTCTTCATTAGTTATATTGTAAGAATTATTTTCTTCGATATTATTGTTTATCCGGGGTTTTCGGCTATAATTTTCTGTATTCTTACGATTACTATTTTAAATGACTAAATTTAGTTAAGCATTAGAATTACAGTTATTCTATTTTTCCGAATAATTTATCCTTATTTTTTGAATGCAAACTTCCGATTCATTCATTTTAAAGAATTTTCAATTTTTTTTCTGTTATTGATTATTTAACTTTTTGTCTCGAATTTTCTGTTCTTCTTATTATTATTACTATATCGATCTTCATATTTATAGATACAAGAATATAAACGGACATCAAGTTATCGAATGTCAGACCTGATATTTTTGAATACGGCAAAAAGAAGAACTGCATCACTTCGATCGAAATTGGCGTGACAAGTATTGACAATATAAACATAGTTTAAAACGAAAAATTGAGAAAATATGACCTGCTAGCATCTGAACAGTCATTAAAATACAAATGCAAGACAAAAATTATCTATTATGTTATAACATGGGACGGTGTGATGACGATATCATAAAAGGAACTAGATGTCACGAACCAGGTTGAGGCATATATGCAAACCTTGGGATTGAGAAAAAACCTTGAATTAATAGATTCGAAGAATGTGGGGTAGTGAAGAAGAATTTAGAGAAGAGAAAGTAGCCGAAAGTAATAATACGCTGTGCGCACAGAGAATCAAGCAGACTTTCCCAGAGAACAAAAACTAAAAATACAACAAAAATCTAGCCCATAAATAAAAAATATTACATGGAATTATGCATTATA
The DNA here is from genome assembly GCF_057557595.1 of Rhyacophila brunnea. Lineage (NCBI taxonomy): Eukaryota > Metazoa > Arthropoda > Insecta > Trichoptera > Rhyacophilidae > Rhyacophila > Rhyacophila brunnea. The sequence continues at coordinate 270,578 of NW_028232787.1, forward strand.
TAGTCAAAATCATCTTTATTGTCCCCTATAAATTCAAAAATACATCTTACACAATCATTTCTCGCATCAGTTTTTTTTAAAAAATATCTAGAACTATAATTTTCATTCATAAAATAAGCACAACATGTTAATACATCGTTTTTTTTTCAATAAGATATTTTGGAAATGAAATGCTATTTGTTTTACAAAATTCTGTTATGCTTTGAATTCAATCTATTTGCTTATGTTTGAGGTGACTAAAGCCTTTTTATTTTTAATGGGCTTTGGTTGAAATGTGGTTCTTTTAGACCCGGAACATATCGGTGTATTTATCAATTTATGCTCAGCACCATTTATATTTACCCTTTGCTTTTTGCTCACATCAAGCGTTTCATTGATGAAGAAAGTATTGAGTGTATTCATTTTTTTGTTCTCAGCACCATTAATATTTACCCTTTGCTTTTTGCTCATATCAAACGTTTCATTATTACCGAAAATATTGAGTGCATTGTCTCTTTATGCTCAGCACCATTTATATTTACCCCTTTGCTTTTTGCTCAAAACAGGCATTTCATTATTACCGAAAATATTGAGTGCATTTTATTGTGTTTATCCCTGCAATGCAATCTTTTGAAATGTTTATTTTAACACCATTTTCTTTGACACAATTGTTTTCAATACTTAAACCTACATTCGTAATGATGCTTTCATCCTTTTCCCGTGTGGCAACAATAACATCTTTATTCGTATCACTAAAAGCTTCACTGGTAAAAGCAACATCCTCATTTATTAAACATCAAATAAATCCATATTACCTCCTATCTCTTCAACAAAAGAACCAACTGCACTTCTAATTGCCTCATTCCTTGTTTCTTGAAAAGTCGTAAAAAATGAATCATCTTCAACAGTCATAATTCATTGAAATTTATTATTGTATACTTCAAAATAAAAAGTTACATTTTCTGGATTTACTTGCAATTTCTTTAAAAGGTTTGTAAACGAAGGCGAAATAAAGTAATCCTCAATACAACCACTGTTATCCACATATTATCTTTAAAATTATTCTTATTAATTTTCTATACGTTATTATTATTCTTGAGGCTATTTTGTAGATTACTGCTGTTGATGTTTTGTAGATTATTGGTGTTGATGCTATTTTCAATATTCTTTGAATTATTCTTATAAATTTTCTGCACATTATTATTATTCTGTATATTCTTATGATTATGTGGATTGTTGTTTTGGTGATTTGTATTACTGTTGACTATATTTTCAGAATTTCCAGGCTTATTATATTTCTTATTAGCTATATTATCACCCTCAATATCCAAATTACTATTGTTTGCTTCATTTTCATATTTCCCTTCACTAAAATTTAAATACTTATCAACACATTTAACTAAACGAATTTCTTCTCCCAAACCAAGATGAGCATCATTACACAAAAACAAGTCCATAAAATATTTAACAAAAGATCTATACAAACTCTCACAAAAATAAATTACCATCGCATCATCATCTAAAAAACTTCGATTCGTCTCTATAATAGTATTAAACACACTAAGTATTAGTCGGTGACGTGTGCCTACCACTAAATGATATATTCGTGGTAATGGATATTGCGGGAACAGACGCGTATACATTTGTGTTAATGAAGATATCTGCGGATCATTCAAAGTGTACAGTGTGAGATGCGTCGAAAGTACACGTTTAGCTGACATAATTTATGGGTTGTACGATTAATTAAATATTCTTGATCTTTAACACAAACAATAGGACTGAAAATTTCACTTGAATGTGTAGGTCTTATGCATATAAAAGGCATTGGGAAAGATATTTAAGATAAAGAATTTTTAAAGGTAGGCAGCTAATATGTTTTTAGAATAATAGAAAGTTTTAAACAAGCAAATATGGAGTATCACCCTTAGGCGAACAAAACACTCTATTCATGAAGTATAATTATAAATAAAATTGCTATGATAATTAGTTGATATATTTGATCATATAATTTATTGTTTAGTATTGGGTTTATTTTGTTTCGATTCGTTAAGACAAAGCCACAGTTTAGCTTATAGAGTATATTCAGGCAATAATTCTTTTGATATTCATAATCTTTCTATGCTTTTTTTCTACATTCAATAATAATTAATTTTGGAGCTCGCACAACCTTTTTGTTTGTAATGTGGATACGCTTCATTTATATTTTCAACTTCATAATCAACAATTTTTCTCTAAATCATCTATGAAATTTAGTTTTTTATTATTGCAAAAATTTTAAATTTTTGAGTTTACTATATCTATAAAAGGTTTGTTGTATCTTATTAGAATTTTAAATAAATAAAAATTAGAATAAATCTAATTGAAAAGCTATTTAAAGATTCTGCTGATCCAATAATAAATAAAAATGCATCTTTTAAGACATATAAATCAAAATACTTTCTTCAATTCTGTTTTTTTTTTGCGTTTATGCCAACCCTTAATTTAGTATATTATATCTATAATATATTTTTATGTATGTAATTGTGGGTAAAATGGTTTTATATCAGTAAACTCAAGTAATATCTTCATTTAAAATGGACGCTTATTCGAAATAAAATTCAAAAGTGATGTATCACAGACTTTACAAGAACCTTTTAAGTAAACATAGGCATTGTATATATATTTTTTTATTGAATAAAACAATTTTTCATCATATTATATACCCAAATTAGACATAAATACGCTGTCTTTGGCTAAAAACTGTAAAATATTAAATACCTCTTTTTAGTAATGTGCTACTTATAAAAGTAGATAAAAAAATCTTCGCCATTATAAGATCTTTCGTCTAAAAAAGTATGAATGCATAATATCGTGTAAAAAAGAACATTTGCATGATATTTCTAAAATATTACGTGCGGTAGATATTCACTGCATTTTATTGATTTCCGCATTCTTTTCTAGTTGTAAATACATTTATGAAATTGATATATAGATTTGAAAACGAGAGCAACACATAAAAAAGCCAAAAAATCAAATTTGAATATTAAAGAAACTCTGTATAATGTATAAACCTATATATCTTGCGCCAAAACATTTCATATCCGCATATTTCAATAAATTTGGAGTATTAGTACTATCTTGATCCATATCATACTAACATCATTCTTATAATACTCTATAAAAATATGTGTGTTTTTTATGGATTATATCTTAAACTTTCGAAAAAAAATAATTTGCTTACGTTCTATAAGATATATACTTTGCTAGCATACAAAACGTGATTTTTATATAACAGGGAATTACACGAATCTACCATTATTTATCCTTCTAAAAAAATATTTTTAGTGATCATAATAATTTTAAAGATATTTTTGTAAAATACACACATTTGAAAACATGGTAAAGCGGAAATATATGTTTCCTTACATTCTTGTTTTTTATATATGTATTATACCATCTTGTGTTTAATATATTTCTTTTATCATCTTGTGTTTAATATTTTTCTGAATTTCACTTCCTACATCTTAACATTGTCTTCGATATGCAAAACGCCTTTAAAAAAAATATTTTGAATAAAAAAAGAAGGATTTTATGCATCCTTTTGTGGATATCGTTAAATATTTGCAAAACAGATTTATTTCTGCACAAAAAAACGAAATCCGTGTTTCAATTAAAAATCCTTAAAAGAATTCCAATGCCGAAATTAAGGATTTTAAATATACACACAAATATTCAGCATTAAATTTTTTTGTGTCACCATATGATAGCACCAATTGTAAATTAAATCTTTTGATCGCCAAACTCGTTTAAAGTTTCGATTTCTTCTTATAACATGCAAACATAGTAAATTATAATCTATACATCCACCAATGAAAATATTTGTGTTATATACAATATATCTTACGTGAAAATATTCTAAAATAACAAAGGTATAATGTTCATTGCGTTAGAATGTTCATAAAAACTTCTTCACGATCAAATACTTTTTTTAAAAATAATTGATTATATAAATAATTTTAATATTTTACTTTTATTTATCATATATTCACGAAAAAATTTTTGTACATATACAATTTTATAACCCTTGATCAAAATTACTTATTATGTATATCTACATTTTAGCATTCTTCCATTGTTCAAGCAAAACTTTGTTTACTTTATATTTTAGTTTTTATTATTACTTCTTTTGCCTCACATCATCTTCACATTTTTTTTCAAAAAAAAATCACCCACCAACCTTAATTAAAATAAGTTTACCATAAATCTATTGCAAGTGTGCACGTTTCTGCCATATCTCATAAATTCTTTGATTATAATTTGTGTGATTTCTGATAACTATTTCCAATTTTTTGACGTTTCGTAGTATAAATACACTAAAATTTGTGTATTAAGAAGAGTTTATATATTAGTAAATCGATTTATGTTAGTTTTTCATGTAGAAAATTGTTATATAATCAATACTAGTTTTTCTTATTTCCATTTATGTATTTAATGTTCACTTGTTTATTTAAAAAAATATCTAATCACAAATACAAGCATTAAATGATTGATTCTATCTTCACTATACTTCTATCTCTATTATTTGTTTAACCGAGTGTCTTCTTACTTTCTTTAATCTTTCGTAACTTTATTTTTTTCTTGCCTAAAGTTTAATCATCTTACCACACCTTTGTGGTTTTATGTGCATACATCTTAGAACTTTTTTTACGTCTACTTTCTGGTTGATCTGATGTTTTTGTACATATCCAAAGCATTGGCATTTCAGATTTTTCAAACAAATTTTTTTTTTCTTATCTGAACATAAATCTTGATTTTCATTTTGATTATATATAATCCGAATTTTTTTGGAGGCCTGGCTATGAAAATCATTGGCAGCTGCGTTTTCAAATATTTTCAATGCAGCTTTTTCTTTTCACAATGTTTTTTTGTTTCTGTTAGAACTATTCAACACATCGCTTGTCTAAGTTATAATTAACTATAACCACTCATGTATTTTAATATCCTCTTTTATCACTATTTGTCTGTTTTCTTTGACATATCAATTTGTCTATCAAAACGTATTTTATTTATCTTTTAGTTTCTTTATCACCAGAAATTCGTTATAAACCAGCCACATAAATATTCTTCTTTGCTTGTTGACGTAGAACTTTGATATTCTATAACCGAAACTTTCTTTATCGCATATTTTTTTTGACTATATAACTCAGTTTTATTTAAGAACACTTAGATTAGAGTGAAGCAAAAAAAATGTTGGTCTAATTTCTTACTATCAATTTTTGAGGTCTAAGAAGTAGTTTTCAGTAAAATACAAATCATCGAAAGAATTTCATTGCAAAAGTAGTTGAATTTCTCTGCCTTTGTACCAAAAATAATAAATGGTTTTTTTCGGGGATTCTTATACTATTAGATCTCTTGTAAGTATGCTATTTCGCCATATCAGGTAATATTTGCTGTTGATTTGATTATGTTTTTTTTATATGATCAAATTAAAGAAAAGTATGTCTCTTCTAGCAAAATTTTATAATTTATCATCACTTGATCTAATTAATTTAGATCTATATATGTGTAAAGATGTTTCTTTGCATAATAAAATCTATCTAGATGTTAGGTTACGGTGGGTAATTTTTAGTTATGTGTTCTGCCCAATAGATACAAACAATATAAACAGAATATGTGGTAAACCATCCCCATGTAGTTCTTCTATCAAAATACACAGATAAAAACCTCCTTTGTGTTAGTTCAGCCGAATCATCACATTTTCTTCCATTAACATATGAAGAATTATATGCCTACAGTACAAGATCTTTTTTGTCAAAAAACTCAGCTATAGAGACATATTATAGAATCATCCAATTTAAAAATCTTAAAATGATATAATTGATTTTTTTATTTTTCCTCAATGTGTTTCTTTTAATCTTTGCACCCAATGCACTGTTATTAGAGAATCTACCGATTAAAACCTTCGTCTGTTATTGGTACATATTTAAAGCATAACTTCAAAATTCAATTTAAAAAAATATTCATCATGCTGGTTATATTAAAATTATATTTTATTTTTCAAATTAACTTTTAAATTGAAATATATACTTCCTTCGAGATTCTTCATACTTTTTTTCTTGAGTACATTTCGGAGAAAAAATAGTTAAATATCGGTTTTCTGACTTCGTTATTACAGAAGATTATTTATTTTATTTGGTTCGGCTGATTTTATGCAAGAAACTACTTAAAATCTTTTTCGATTTCACATAAAAACAAAAAACACACTATGGGATAAATAAATAAAAATCAATGTGGTAAAATATAAAAAAAGGGATTATACAAGACTTAAAAATCGCATATTTTGTGGAACGAGATCAAAATTGAATCTAAAGAATACGTGTAAACAATAGGATGGAGGAAGACACTTTAATGTATAACAGTTGAGCATAGAAGATGCATCAAAAAAAATTATGAAGTGATAAAATCATTAGAAGTATATATCAATTTTTATTGAGCCAATATGAACTTATAATGGTATATTTACAAAAAAATTAATGGTATTGGAAGATTTAGGAATTTATTGAAAAAATTTTGTATATTTTTCGCTGTGAAAAATCGAACCATGTAAATATTTTTAACGAGCGTTCAGAAGTTATGCTTAAGAAAAAAAACACCCCAACACAATTTACCGAAAAATAAATAAGATTTATGCATTTGGTAAAATCCTTGTATATAAAATATAGATAATTTATTATAATTACTGACAGTCTTAAAATTTATTATTATAAATTATCGTTTAATGTAAAAAAAACATACATCAAAAAATTTAAATACAAATTTTTTAGGAGTATAAAATTTTCGTTAACGTCTATTTTTTAAATATAATGACACATTCCATTTCATATAATTCTTTCTCGACTCTTTTCTGTTCACTTATCTCAATGTAACTTTATAATTGTTACAACCATCATTTTATATGTTATAAATAAAATAGTATACACTTATCTTAATTTATAAAATTGTTTTAAATCGGCTTGACAGGCACACTTTTGTTATTTCCATATAGTTTATTGTAAAGCTTAACACTCAAATCTGATAATTTATATTTTAGCAAATTATTTATTTTTTAGAGCTTTTATTGTGTCTTTTTATTTACATGATGATAGTCTAATATGTTATCTTATATATAAAGAACAGAGAATCGACGATTTTTTTAATTCCATAAAATATATAAAGGTAAAAATTTGCTTAGATTTGTGTAATTTTCACACGAAAAATGTTTTAGTCTTATTGTAGCAATGATTGTCCTTGTTTTTATTTATTTCACTACTTTTTATTACATTTTAGGCATAATTAATTACAAAAAAGGTTGATTTAGAAAATGAATGTGTTTTTTATTCATTAAAGTTTAAATACGAATATACAATCAGATATGACAGCTGAATCTTTAAAATGAAGGTTTAAAGAAATCATAAGAAGTTAAACTTTGGTATTTCAAGATAAGAATACAGCGAATAACACAAATAATAATTTTAATCTTGTAAATTTTGAATCTAATCTAAACACAATTTACATCAGGTCTTTTATTTATAATTTAATCAACAGAAATTGTTGGAAAAGCCATGTCGATAATAATTATTTTCATATTGCTTTTTAATGTTTTAAAGGAGTGAGGCGAATGTGTTTTAAAATAAAAAATAAAAATGTTCAGAAAACGAAACTGAAAAATGTATTAAAAATATTTTTAACTAACTGAGGATAATTTATTTTTTAGGGTGCATTGATTTGATATGATTTGGTGTAAAATTCGAGTTACAAGAAGCCTAGAAAAGTCACCATAAATTCTTATCAAAATGATACTATTGATATATAATTTGTATATAATAGGTATTTAAGCCCTGTTCAAGTGTAACAAAATAAGCGAAAGCATATAAATGATATATAAATGGCCTAGTTTTGATTTAAAATGAAGGCCGTTACAAAACTCTAAGTTATAGCTTTTTGATAGCAAATACACAATATTAAGTCTCTCATACTTTAAAATAACTTTCTTATTTGGGAACGATTTAAGCGGAATATTTTGAGTATCTTAAATTTTTGATAAAAAGAAAGTCAAAAAATAGGAGCAAAATTAAAATGTGTGTTATAAATATATTAAATAAAAAAAAATCGGTAAAACTTATGTTTTGTAAGTATCGTAAATACTAGGTGCGAATTTTTATTAGCAACAACCAAAATGATATAAATCATATTTTTAATCCTTGAATGTATTTAAGCAGGCACTATCATATAAAAAATGCACATTTCTGTTCGTGTATAGTAACTAAGTTTATAAAATACCCTTTTTTTCAATGATTTTATATCATTTTAATTTATCAAGATTCTATGAATTTAAAAACAAGCTATTTTAGACCCTTGTTTTGTCGTCAATTTTAAAATATACAATTATAAAATTTTTAGGTCTAAAACAATACTTTACTAGATTTGCAAAATCTCAAATCTTTATTGGCATTATACAATAGTAATTTTAAATCTTAAATGCTGATAAAAAAATTCATTAATGTGATACTTCTTAAATTACACCCATTCTCGTGCAGAAGGATTTTTTGCTTCGTGCAAGATTATAATCCTAATCAAAAAAGCTACATTTTAAATTAAGATTTCATTTCTGAATCCAGATATATTTTTATTTAAACATATAACACAAAATTTATATAATTTTCAAAAAACTTATAATAAATAAAAATATGATATTTTTATGCCTGTGTGGCTATAATTTGTCAAAAAATATTTGTGTGCGGTGTTTTTATTTTCACGTTTTCTAAATATAAAAAGTTCTTAATCATGGGTAGTAAAATCGATCACAATCCATAGAAATAATAAATGCATATTTACTACGTTTTCAAAAAATCTAACTGTACAACATGATTATTTGGTGTATATTTAATAATAAAAATAACTGGATTTTCGTATTTGATCTTGAAATTACCAATACTCACATTTTTAGTTATCCTGCAATAACCCTAACTACTTCGAATAAACTTCAGAAAAGACTTTTAACCCTCACAAAAAAAGTTAATACAAATTTAATTAGTTCTATCAAATTCAATGTTTCTCTTCTCATTTCAGTATTAACATAAATCATTGGAGGTACACTAATTATTCGAACTAATTTTTTTTTACGCTGTAAAAATCAATAATTTTACAAAAAAACAACTTTTAATGCAATATTTAGATCTATACTATACCTGAGCGTAAAAATTCTTCGAAGATGCCGTGTATATGTATTAAACAATACTCTTTTTGCCATTGGGTTGTAATTTATATGCCTTTTGCATGTCAAAATAACTTAAAAAGTGTTAATATTAAATTAAATCTTTTTTAAAAATTCTATTTAATATTGTCCAGTCAGTCCGTTCCGGAATTACTAAAATTATTGTCTACAAATTATTATCAATTAAGAGTTGGTTCATAGTATAAACCATAATCGTATATTAAGTAATTTTTATATATTGAATTAATAATGTATGATTTTTATGAAAAAATAAATTCATGTTTACATGTTTGGATTTTTATCAAATAATAATAAGTATTCACATAATTCATATAGTTAAAAAAGCGCCAATTTTTCCTTAAATTTAAAAGCTTATAACTTATACTTATATTTCAGCGGCAATCTTTTGTTCTAATTAAATATTTTATAAAAAATAAAAATACTGATGCATTTATATCGAGGTAGTTAAACGCAAAAAATACTTTTATAGGTTCCTGTATTTATAATTCATCTAGTTTTGGTCTACAATCTATAAATTTCTTTTGAATAATCATTATTTTAAAAAAACTGGATTGTGTAAAATGATAACAGCGTGACTCTTATTTGGGCTTTTTTGTGTATATTTTCATAATGTTTTTTTGTAAACCTATTTAATTATAATATAATTAATTCAGTCTAAAACAAACGCACATTAAAAACCATGATAGTAATCACATAACTTCAGATATAATTATTTTAATCATCCGGGAAAAAGATACATACATTTTTAAAATTAAAAACGATAAGATGACTCAAATTAGAAATTAAATCATTTTCATGTAAAAAAAATAAAACAATGTAAATGACGGGTCATCTTGAAACAGTTTATGAACATTTTTCTATTTATAATAAAATCTATAATTTTGTTGGGTTTAAAAGATGCAATAAACTGTGTTTAAAGGAAAAAAAATTATAATTATTGAATTCTATTCTATTTATCTTATTTTTTAAATTTCTTATTCTCACGTGCTTAATGCCAAGGGATGTTAGCTCTATATTTTTTAATACGTATAATTTCAAAATAAAATCATAAATGACATCATACGAAAATAATGCTGCATTTATTTTCTTGTAGTCAAATTTTAAAAATATAAAATAAAATGAGCTTCCATTCTAGTTCCTTGGTTTCTTATTTTTCTTATGATTTCGACAAACAACAAAACATGGGTTCTTTTTATAGAAAAATAGCTTTTTAAAACATAATCCCGAAAAATTTAGTAATTACAAAATACGCATATGTAATTTAAAATGTCTAAATTTTGTATCTAAATCATTGGTAAGATAAAATTACTAAATTATTTTAGTTAAAAAATAAAATTATAATTACTTGTGAATATTTACCGGGTGAAATACAAAATATTTGAAGAGTTATATTCGGTTTTCTTCAAAGAAGTATAAATATAATGAATAAAAGAACGTTCAAATCAATTAAAGGGCATTTTTTTATAAAAAAATATAAGGTTTGAAATAGCAAATTGTGAAAATAAAATATTCCAGCTAAAATATTAATTTTACACAACTTAGTAATAATAAAAAAAGAAGCATTGTAATAAATACAGCAATTATATAATAATTATTATGAAACTGTGTTTGATTGCAAAACGCATCGAATATTTTACAGCGAAATTTCTTTGCTACCATATTCGAAAATATTTTTTTTTCGAACTAAAAAAATGAACATATTAATATAATTCGCAAGTTCATGTTTTGATCTGCGATAATAAGTAGACTTTCGCAAACAAATATGTGATGTTTTAAAGTATTTATGATTATATATTATGCTTTTGAAAGTTTTTGTATCTTTTTTATAAATTAACAAATATTATAAAGATCTTTAAAAATCAAGATATAACACCATATATTTATTATGTAAAACAATCCAGTTTTTAGCATTTATAGAGTCTAATAATCAAATATATTTGTGTCTATAAACAAGTTTTTCCATGTTTTAAACAATTGACTTTTTTATCCATCTGTTATATTTATGCCGTATTTTTAATTCAAAAAACATATAAAAAATTTTATTTTGTACTTTCCAGAAGCAATATTTTTTTGATAATTTCTATTTTTATGCATGTATTCAAATAAGTAAATTTTTCTGTGTTTTTTATTTTATTCTGATTTACTTGGATGGGTTATTATTTGCAGATTCCTACTGTTTGTTACACTTTAGAAACAAAACATAAATTTTATTCTATAAAAGAAAACATAATATTTTAAGATATTTAATTGATTTACAATTTTTAATTTTTTGACATATCCATTACTTTAATAGTAAAAATACAAAAAACTCTTCCAGAAAAACTATAACCTATAAAAAAAACGATTTAATTGTGATTCCTTATATCGAAAATTACATAGATACTTAATTACAGTATATAAAGAAAAAGGATGGTTAAGTGCAAGATTTAAACTGGAAAACCATACCACATACATATCACAGTGTCAATATATGTAAAACGTAAAATATTTTGGTTCTTTTTACCTAAATAATTTCTAATTTTGTCTCGTCCGTTATATTATCTTATGGTATATTTGCACGCTCTTCATGTGATATAATGATGATAATATTCATATTTATTATTATGGTTATACAAAAACTCAATGATTGACACAGAGGGATCTTCTGGGTGGCTAAAAATTGGAAACTTGTAGCTAAAAAAAAGAAGAAAGATTACATTTCCCGCAGAATAGAAATATTTTTTTTGGGGAAAAGTCAAAAAGTCAACACTGTGGAGAAGAATATAAAATAGTAGGCAACATAGAAAGCCGATGTAAAAGAATACTTGCCATGAACATACACGAAGACACAACGAAGTTGTAATATGCGTAAAATTTATGCACCCAAGAAAAAATAACTTTAAAAAAATAAAGAAAATCAGAAAACAAACGATTGAGGAAGTAATTTAAAAAAAACTAGGAGAAATAAGTTGGGTACAAAAATAAAAACGGATTTAAATTTATCACCACATCGACCAGGCGTTCTTGTGTGCTATAAGAAGAAAAACTTTATCTAGTTAATAGATATTGAAAAATCGAGTGTTAGTAGTCTGATGAAGGTTGAAGTTAATTGCTAAGAAAATGCGATCTATTAGCAAATGAATGTATTCCTAATTACAAATAGAGAACTCGAGTGTTGATATACGTCATAAAAATAATTTAATGATTTTAAAATACGATAAATTATATATTAAGGAGTTAAGAATGCTTATGTAAGCGAAAAAATAAGCATAAACAATACGATTTAGGAAAAAAATTGAACTAATAAATCTTGATAGAAGAAGATGCACCGAGGAAGATTGTATAGACGATGATGGGGAAAGAATTGTCAGCCAAATCTGTTCTATTAAGCAATCTGAAGTTTTGCTTGAACAACTATATAAATCAAAAAATCAAATCCACTCATAAATAAATATCAAATTTATTATTATGTTGATCTGCTAAGATACATAAAGAAGATTTACAATTTACTATACATTGAATAAAAATGCACAAAAACCTATTGGTTTTGTATAAACCCTATATAATAATGGAAAAAACAATTTTATTATTTATGCTTTAATTCAATTAAAATTGTATAATATACGATACCTTTATATAAAAATAATTACCATAAATTATAATAATAAGTCTTGGTTAATATAAAAATTTTTATAAATAGATACTTGTATAAATTAAAGACACTAAAAGGATTAATTTATAATTGTTTGAGCCTATTTTTACTTCTTTATGGTCCAGTAGATAGCTTTTTTGATTCTAAAAAATCAAAGGATCGTTGTTACGGTGTTAAATATAGGAACACATAATTTCGTAGAAATACATGAATTAAAACAGGTTTACTCAAATACAAACCGGTCAAACATAATTCTATTTATATTTTTATTTTATTTTTTAATGTTTTTTTAAAAAAGGAATTTCGCAAATTCAAGTCTAATATAAAATACAGGTTCTTCATTAACAGTATCTATAGCAAATTCATTGTTTTTTGTAGCCTAGGCCTGTTTTATTATATTAACATATCCTGAAGCATATTTTTTTATATTAATTGCAAAATTCAATGTGGTAAATTTAAATATAAAGTTCACGTATTTATTGTGCTCTTCTGTTAATTAAACTTTTATTTTATATATTTAATAACAATTTTTGAGATGTATATCGTGAAAGTGAATATTTTAGCATTAATTAGTTTTAAAATATATTAAAAGGCTACTTTTGTTGTTTTAGTATTTGTGTCTGTTTTAATAGCCTTTTTATCTAAATACTAATTTATTTATATCATTCGAGTGCGAGAATAACCATAAGCTGTTTCTGTATTTCAACTTCGATAAGCTTAAAAATGAATATATATAAAATATTATTGCTGTAAAACAGTATAAAAAGAAATTCAAAAGATTTAATGCAAAATATCCGATTTTATAGTTACATTGGAAATATGCGGTTTTTACATTATGTGGCTAAGTATTATCTTTATATTCCATTATAAAGAGACTAATAGAACCCAACTCAATTATTACAGACCAAATCGATTATAATTTTGCTGAGAGTATTGCACAAAATATATTTTTATAGTGATCTCTATATGCATTATTTTTTTTTCTAAGTAAAATAAATATCATGCGTTTGAACTGTATGTAATTTTTCTTTTTTTCTTGTGGATTCCTCAAATGTGTAAATCCATTTTCCACCAATTATAAAACCTTTATTTATCTAAAGAATCTGTGTTTTCAGTCTTACGATTGCACCTTTCGTTTCTAGATTATTTTTCTATTGAACTTAATCTACTATGATGTTAAAATTAAAAAAAAATTCTAGAAGAAAAACAACACAGAAATAAATAAAACATTTTTTTTTCCATGGATGAGACTTTGAATTGTTGAAAACAAGGATACGAAATAAAATTTACATAATTATACATTGCATTGATATTATTATTGGTAAGAATCAGAAAAATAATGTCGATACCATGTATTTTGGTCTTAGATTTTACAAGACTCGTCGGAACCGTAACTTTTTTGGATTATCAAAAAATTAAGTTTTGCATTGGTCATTTCTTTATTTTTCCCAATAAATTTATCATAAAAACGCAATCAAAAGCCATAAATATATCAAATCTTATCTGTATTTAATCGTGTAGTTGTGGGTATTTTGTAAATTTAACATAGTTAAAAGTCGTAGAATATTGTTTCTTTCACTGTGATTGGCAATTTATTATTATCAATTCCATAAAATATTTCATTTGAATATTTTTAAAAACTTAATTGACAGAGAATAAAATTCAGTATTGAAGCATCTTCAAATGGTGATTAATCTTATATTTTCAACAGCTTTTTCAAATACATTTTACGATATAATTTCCCGATTAAATTCTTATATTTGTAATTTGAACCAAATAAAAATTTTCAAGCGCCCATCTATCAAAAATCCATTTAATTCTGCTTGTGGTTTTGTCTATTTTTAGTAATTGACAATATTGTCATGAGAGATTACTGTATGACGTGTTTTTCAAAGCAGCTATAGTTTTTAGTAGTTATACTAGAATTAAATTTTTTAAAGAGGATGTGCTAAAAAAAACATTGCGAATTTCATACTAATATACCTCTTCCGAGCACCATTATTGCAAAAAAAAATTTATTGATGTAAAGGTTTTTGATAACAATCAAAATTTATGAATTACAATCTTCAAATATATTATCTGCATTTTCCTCCCCATCCACCAATCCAATTCTGAAAAGAATATATACATATATAGTTTAAAGTATTTATCTTCAATTGTAATTTCTTATCATTAGAAAATTTTTATATGAAGAAGTCATGCACAAAAAATAAAACGATTGTTTTGGTTCGCCAAAGTATCAGCCATAAATTTTAACGTTTTACACTATATTTTCTAGAAGATAACAGCATGCTTATAACTTTATAGTGGACTTATATATGTTATTTTAATTAAATATACCTATAAGTAATTATAAAAAATTGTTATTTTTTAAATTATTTACTTAATATAAACTATCCAGAACATTCCAATAAATTATTCGAAGCCCATGTTAATTTTTTTTGTGCCAAATTTAAATCCTATTATTTTCCCCAAATGCTTATTTTTGTTTTACTAATTTATAGAATATCCTATCAATATTAAAATACGGAAAAAAAATTAAAAAACATTTTACATATCTAATTTAAGATCAAAATTGTTGACAAACTGCATAATAAGATAACTTTACTTTATATATTTATATAACCCTAATTTAAAGACATTTTAGAACTCTATATGCTCTGGTCTATTGCTTCGAATAAAGCAAAAGATTATAAAATAAAATAAAGAAAAATTGTTTGAGTACATTTTTATCGTTTAATAATAAAATTACTAGGCACAGAATATTTTATGTTAAAAGTAATTCAAGAAATAGAAATCACCCAGCGCAAAAATATGGAGTTTTAGGGAATGGGTATTTTTTGATTGATATTATAGGTTAGATTTATTTTACAGTATTTTTAGATGGTGTATTTAATTTTTTGCATGCTCTTTACTTTAATACACAAACTATTCTATAAAAAATATAAATTTATGCATAGTAAATTTCTGTTAATACTATATAACTCTCAAAATAATTCAAAATATGACGTAATCATCCCTATATGTATATTTTTTCTGATTGAATTCAAAATATGACGTAATCATCCCTAAATGTATATTTTTACTGATTGAATTCAAAATCAGTGATAACAAAAAAAAATATATTGGTCAGTTTCATTTATGTTGACTTAAATTTCCAGAACTTCTATAAATTATGATTTCAATCTTGTTTTTCTTTCTTACGTTAAAGCTATCTTTGGAAGGAAGTGGAAATAATCAAAGCCTCATGGCGAAAAGTCTTACTGATGACTTTTATAGGTTGTCGGAAGCAGAAAGACGCGGATTTATAACCAACCTTATAAATGATGCTTATTCTGGTGATATCGAAAATTTAGCAGCCAGCTCTACGCACTTAAATCCGAATACAAATGAAAAGTATGTTAGTAAATTTGATAGATTTATAAAAGTATTTTTGGATTCGTCGAAAAATTTATACGTACGTCCTCCAGGACATGAAAGTTCAAATTTAACTCACATGCACGAACTAGAAATAGGCAATAAAAACTTTCTGTCTGAGCGATTTGAATATCAAAAAGAAAATATATGTACTAAAAGAGTCACAATTTAATCAGAAAGTTATCAATAATGAAATTTGTGAGGTCATAGATGTCTCTACAATAAAAATTTGTGATATAGATTCCAAAATTTATATAAGAGAATCAGAAATAGGGCAAGAAATACGCTTGCTTAGGAAATGTAATGACCATTCAGATGTCAGTAATTCAGAAACACCTGATGATTATGAAAAAATCACGGAGAATAATTTTATTAGCCATGAATTACTATGCAGTTATATAAGGTTTGTTTGGGAGGAAGAAGCTAGTTCTTTTGAGAACTGTAAAGGCGAAATTCGTTTTATAAATGTAGAAACGGATGCTGAAAACAAAAAATATGTTGTGCTAAAGAACAAATTCGAAATTTTCGAGATGATAAATGGTTTCAAGTATATAGAAATAGATCGTAATATGAGATTGATCAATGTAAATGCTGATATATATATACAAAATTTTGTATGCTTACAAATGCTAAAAAACAAGAGAAAAATATGTATAGATGTTATCAATGTGATTTATACTGAAAATTTTCTGTCCCATTATCCATATACTAAACACGCACACGAGGTTCCAGGTATTTTTGATAGCATCATGGGAATTATTTTGATTCAAGATAAAGAAGCAAGCATTGAGAATCTAAAGAGTAGATTAGAAATTGATAGTTTACTGAAATCATACGACAGTTTCAGAACTTTCTTTTGCGTGGAGAACATACAGCGATTATTATCGAAAAAACAGACTAAAAATGATATTCCAATCTTATATTTCAAAAAAGAAAAAAATTCTAATTTTAGTAAAATCATTGATCTTCTAAATTTAGCCGCAACTAATGGTAATATTTCATTCTATCTTGATCCAAATGAACTAATTGCTGATTCAAGTGGTTATTTTAAATATTTTATCGATCAGTTGGAGAAAAAGGAACTCAAAAAAGAATCGGAGATAATAAAAAATAAAATAATAGCAGAATTCAAAGCTATTTATGGAGCTGAGAAATCTAGAAAAAAAAGATGCCGTATTACAAAAAGCTTTGTAGAAAAACAAGAAACAGATGCATCCGCAAAATTTAAAATCTATATTATGGCAATAATACTAAATCTTGTGGATGTTTTTTGTTGCGAATCTGATCGCAAAACTTTTATGATAGCAGGCGAAAAAAAAAGATTTTTAGTTGTTAATATAATTCGAAGTCTTTTTATTAGCATATTTGTTGAAAATGGAGGTACTTTGAAAATCCATTCCCGGTACTTTTATATTGTACATTTTGAATATTTTTTACTTACTCAATTAGAAAATCCAGAAGCTGAGATTATTTTTTCTTACTTTTCTATCTACTCCGTGGAAAACTACCTTTATTGTATAAGAAACTTTAAAAGCACAAAATATCATAAAAAATGGGATTTAATAGAAAACTACACACTTGATAGCCTTTTCGTTAGATCTTTATATGTCAGGTTTTTCATATGTTGTTTCAACTGCGACCGTTATTGTTTTGAAATCGAAAATTCCATATATAAGCACGATAACGAAATTTAGTTGCCATTTCCTATAAAAAAATTGAAAAATAGCTGAAGGGTCATGTGTAAGAAATTTTTAACCAAAATAAATCTCTAAAATATATCATTATTTTAAAATTTTCATACTGTAGTTATAAATAAAAATGTATTTGTCAAATATAATATTCTTTTTGCTTAAAATCCGGTCTTTTATTTAAGTCTAGTTTAGTAGATAAGTTGATATCAATAGCGTTTTTTAAGGTATAAATAAGATTGTTTAGAATAAGAATTCCTATCCTTGCGAGTATTTTTTTGATGATAATAGGACATTGGAAGAAATAAAAGTTTCACTTCATACATTATATCTAAAATTAAGATTTTAAATTTTCTTTTTTTGCACAATTACATTTGGGATAAAAATTTATAAATATCAGGCGTATTTTATTTCGGTAAGCATAATATATTTTTTAATTTTTTTAGGAATATATCTAAAAATTTTAATAATAAAACTACACAAAACTCATATAAGGCGAGAGAGTAAGAGCATTCGACCTGTATATATAACGGAAAGATCACAAAAGATGCCTTGATAAGCTCAGCAATATTCAGAATGAGCTAATAACAACCCAGTATATAAAATTGATATATAGAAATCCACTTAAACAATAAAAAAAGAAAATAAATTACTCAATGCATCTTATTTCTTTTTAAAAACATTTTTTGACCAAAATGATTATTTAATGAATATTTAATGAATATACACATGATTAATGTATAAAAGTATCTTCAATATGATAATATAATCATGTTGTAAAGTTCTGTTTATTTTTTTGTTATATAATATAGAAAGATTTAAATATAGCATTTTGCAACTTTATCTATGTTAAAAATCAAAGGAAATGTATAATTTTTGCAATTCTAGTATTTAAATATGAAGAATACACATAATTTTGGGGTAACTTTGATAATAATATAAATAATAAATGTTTATCATCTGAACAATTTCTTTTTTTATAAGGTTAAGAATACTCTTTACAATCAATTTAGATATCTTTGCTTTATTTTAAATATGCATTATGATGGTCCTCACATGATTTCTCTTTGAGGTTTCTTATGGATTAGTTACTAATTGAAAAAAAGAAGAATTATTTAAAAATCCGATTTTTCAAACGATTATTCCAAAAACTATACAAGCTAACTACTATATTTTATAATTTTTATATTTATTTTTTGATAATGATATTTGCTTTAAAATAAATGGACATCAAATAATGGTTCAAATCATAAAAGTTCGCGATGAATCTTTTAGTGTGAAATTTATGCTTCTTATTGAAATATTTAAATGGTATTTCTTGTAATATCAATGCTTGTAGTTCGCGTCTAAAATATTACCATAATTTTTATTGTATCAAATTAAGATGAAAATAAAGCCACAATAATTAATTTAAAAATTATTATTTTGGTTTTGCTGCCTAAGATATATATTTTGATGTCTATATGATAAATCTAAAATATTTTTCGGGTGTTGATTTAAATTTATACCTTTTTTTAGTTACATTAGAAGACGAATTAATATATTATGTGAAATAAAATTTTCGGAAATATGTAAAAATTTATACTTTCTATTATTTTATAATTACTCTAAATTTAAAATTTAAAATTAATATTTTATGAAATAATAAGTAGCATATCTTACCAAATAACTAGACTTTATTTATTTATGCGTTAATTTTTCTTTATTCAATTTTATCTATTTAGAAGTGGTCAGCCCGTTGGGAATATTACACAACTCCTTGATACTTCTTTTGACACCTATCCACGATTTAAATTCATCAACTGCTCTTCTTCTCCAAATGAGATGAGTATAAGTATATTGCTAGTTATCGTTACTAATCATTTTATAGTAAAAAATTACAATTATAATGCAGCTAAATTGTAACTGAATCAAAATATATTTAGCATAATATTTTGATTTCTTATTTTATAATAATCTTGTTTAAGTATTTAAAAAAAATTGGTTTGTTTTAATTATTAATATAAAGACTCTGAATCGGATTTGAAACTAACCTATTATTTAATTTTTTTTTTAAAAATATAGTTAATATAAAGTATTTTTTATTTAAAGGCTATATTTATAGTCGTAATTTTAGTTTTCGTCTCAGGCACAGCTTGCTTGATTCTTTGTACACACAGCGTATTTATACTTTCGGCTATCTTCTCCTCTCCATAGTCTTCTTCAATACCCCTCCTTCTTTCGAGACCTATTAATTCAAGGGTTTTTCTCAATCCCAAGGTTTGAATATATGCCTCAACCTGGTTTGTGACATCTAGTTCCTTCAGGTACCTTCTATGATATCGTGTAACCACACCGTCCCATGTTATAACATATGGAATAATTTTAGTCTTGCATTTGTATATTAATGATAGTTCAGATGCTAGCAGGTCATATTTTCTTAATTTTTCGTTTTCAACTATGCTTATGTCGTCAATACTTGTCACGCCAATTTAGATCAGAGTGATGCAGTTCTTCATTTGTCATATACAAAAATATCAGGTCTGTAATTCGAATACTTGATGTCTGTTTTAATTCTTGTATCCACTTTGATCTCTGCGAATACGTTTTCCATTATTTCTTGTACAGAGTGTCTGCGGATTTTTTTGGTTTTTTTGAAATTGTATTTTCTTGCCAACATAAAGTGAAGACATCTTACAATCTTGTTGTGTCTTCTTGTATAGTCATGACCAAGCATTTTTTTTACATCTGCTTGCTAAGTGGTCGACAGTTTTAATTGAGTCGTTACAGTGCTGGCACCTTGATCTATCTCCAAAAAATACGTTTCTATCCTGAATAAAGCAGAATCTCGCCTCTTCTAATCGACTGATATGATGATATTGTAGCCAATTTATGGATCCTAAAATTTCAAGCGTTGGATTTCTATGAACATCGAAGAGTTTTTGATGTAGTGTTTTTTGTTTTATTTTACACAATAAACTCTCTTTTTGTTTTAATTCAAGCGCAGAAAGATCTATGTCAACGAGGCCATATTTTGTTCTGAAGAATTCATTTATTACGGATAGGTGTGTTGAATTTTCATTTTCAAATCTAAATTTTGCGGCTTTTCTCGGTGATTGTCTTTTTTCTTATAGTTAATATAAAAAATAAAAACCAGATGACAAATTTCAAAATTTTCCCATAATAAAATAAAAAAGATTAACGAAATACAGTTGCTGTAAAATTATATTTTAAAAATATACTTCTACAAAAAAATGGGCATATTGTATTTCTTTGAAAATATTAAAATTAATTATGTGCTTAATTTCTAGGGCTTTTTATACGGTTGTTCAAGTATCTAATGATAGATTTTAAATGTTATAATTTTGATTTGAATGATAAATATTATCGCCACGCAAGTTTTCTTGGAATACATAATAGAATTACACAAGAAGCTTTATTTTTCATGGAAGATTTATGATACATTTAATTTTGTAAAAAAAATACAGCAAAGTCATAAAAAAATGATTTTAAAATAAAGTATATGCCAACTAAGTCTCTTGTTCTATTTTAAAAGCACATCATCATCATAAGATTATATTTGCTCATAAATATT
Source organism: Rhyacophila brunnea (assembly GCF_057557595.1). Classification (NCBI taxonomy): domain Eukaryota; kingdom Metazoa; phylum Arthropoda; class Insecta; order Trichoptera; family Rhyacophilidae; genus Rhyacophila; species Rhyacophila brunnea. Next base: position 292,120 of record NW_028232787.1, read on the forward strand.
CACTATAAAAACCCATCAAAATAACAGCATAACATTAGTAGTTTTACAATATTAAATCTAAATACTTTTGAATGCTAATCAAGTCACAAACCGCCAATATAGAAAAATACAATGTTAGGTATTAATTCAAAACTGAAAAATGAAAATTGCATGCTCGCTAGAAAAGATATTTATGCACCTTAGCAGCAGCCAAAACATATATTTCACTTCCAAATATTTTTATGTATTTAATTTATTTTCGGGTAAAATTTTCTTTTTGCTTGCACAAGATTTTAGTATACTCTATAAAAACAGACTAAACTATGTTTTTTTCTGATTGTCTCCGTATTTAATATTTCTTAATGAATCATCAACAATCAAGACTTATAAATTGGATTTTCTTGACAATACCGTTGTTTGTGCGTATGCTTCACATTTCCTTAGCGCTTTTCAACCCTATAATATACGAATTTTGATATTATGTAACCACACTATCCTATTTTATGACAAATGAACTATTTTTGTTTTGAATCACAAAATTTTATTTATCAATAGATAATTTCAATAATAATAGCTATATCAGTGTTTTGAAAATGTATACATTGACTTAAACTTAAAATTTCGATGTTTTATAAAATGAATCTTAATAAAAAAAAATTTTATTTGGCTTTTGTTATTCTCGCAAATTTTTTTATTGCAGTGGAATCGTGTTTATTTTTAGGCATATAAAAAGGAAATTTTTATTGCCTTACGGATAAAATTTGCTGATTCATTCATATTTACGAATTATTTGTGCATAAATTCAGCTTTAAATGTTTTTTTAACGATGAAAAACACACTGTTTTTACAATAATTCAAGAAATAAAAAATACAGCATGTGCTATAAAATTTTTTATTTGGTAAATTTGATCATAAAATACACTGATTATAAAGCATATAATTCTAAAAGATATTCAAGATCAAAGAAATACAGCATGCTTTTTTTAATATTTACATATTAATTTTGATCATAAAAACATTATAACATTTGTGTCTGATACAATTAAAAGAATGCTGTCTTTAACTATTATATATCCCTTTGTAATACAAAAAAATATATCGTAGAATAAAATAGAAAAATTCAAAGGTTATGTGGTATAAGAATTTTACTGAAGTAAAAATAAAAAAGATGTTCATACGCAATCAAATCATTTAAAGAAGTTTTATTCTTCTTCTTACAGTTATTTCCAGTAGCTTGCGATGGTTCTTTTATTCTTGTTTGTTTATTTTCGTTCGTGACTTGTCTATAATAAATTGTATTTTGTTTCAGTGTATTTAAGTTTTTAGGCTAAAATACTTGTTGAAGAGATGTGCGTCTCTTTCAATTAAAGTTTCTTTATTTCGAATATGTTATAATTATTTTCCCCCGGTTATTATCGATCATGTTTTCTCCATCATCATTTACATTGTTTTTTTCTCCATAAATATTATTGATCTCGTTTTCTCTATAATTTTGACTGATCAGATTTTTCTATCAACATTTTAGATCATGTTTTATCTATTAATATCATCGCCTTTGTTTTCTCTACAATTATTCTTGATTTCATCTCTCATAATATTATAGATATTGTTTTCTCAATTACTATTACCTTTGCTTTCTCAAAAATTACTGCTGCCTTTGTTTTAATTATTATTAATATCGAATAAATTTTCCATAACATCATTATTACTTTTGTTTTCTCTATTAATATTACCTTGCCTTTGTTTTCTCTATTACTATACACACCAAAATTATTATTGTTCATGTTTTCTCTGCTATTATAAAGTTACTGCTCTCTGCTAATATAGTCTTCATTGGTTATATTATAAGAATTATTTTCTTCGGAATTATTGTTTATCCGGGTTTTTCGGCTATAATTGTCTATATTCTTATGATTACTATTTTTAATGACTAAATTTAGTTAAGCATTAGAATTACAGCTATTCTCTTTTTCCGAATTATCTTATCTTTATTTTTTGAATGCAAACTTCCGATTCATTCATTTTAAAGAATTTATAATTTTTTTTTCTGTTATTGATTATTTAACTTATGGTCTCAAATTTTCTGTTCCTCTTATTATTATTACCATATCGATCTTCATGTTTATAAGTAGAATTATTACATGGCATTATATACTCAAAATCATCTTTTCTATCCCCTAAAAATTCAAAAATACATCTCGCACAATCATTTCTCGCATCAGTTTTCTCAAAAAAATATCTAGAACTGAAATTTTCATTCATAAAATTTGCACAACATGTAAATACATCATTTTGTCTTTCAATAAGATATTCTGGAAACGGTATGCTATTTGTTTTACAAAATTCTGTTATGCTTTGAATGTAATCTATTTTGCTTATGTTTGAGGTGACTAAAACCTTTTTATTTTTTATGGATTTTGCTTTAAATGGGGTTCTTTTAGACCCGGGAAATATCGGTGTATTTATTTCTTTAAGCTCTGCGCCATTTATATTTACCCTTTGCTTTTTATTCGTATCAAGCATTTCATTATTGCCGAAAATATTGAGGCATTCTATTGTGTTTCTCTCTACACTGTCATCTTTTGAACAATTCATTTTAATACCATTTTCTTTGACACGATTGTTTTCAAATCCAAATCCTGCATTCGTGATGATGCTTTCATCTTTTTTCTGCGCGCCAATAAGAACATCTTTATTCGTATCACTAAAAGCTTCACAAGTAAAAGCAACATCCTCATTTATTAAACCATCAAATAAATCCATGTTGCCTCCAATCTCCTCAACAAAAGAACCAACTGCACTTCTAATTGCCTCATTCCTCGTTTCTTTAAAAGTACCAAAAAATGAATTATCTTCAACGGTCATAATACATTTAAATTTATTATTATGTACTTCAAAATAAAAAGTTACATTTTCTGGATTTACTTGTAATGTCTTTAAAAGGTTTGTAAACGAAGGTGAAATAAAGTTATCCTCAATGCAACCACTGTTATCCACATATTTATCTTTAAAATTATTCTTATTAATTTTCTGTACATTATTTTGTCCATTATTATTCTTGATATTATTAGCATTGATATTATTTTGTAGATTATTGGTGTTGATGCTATTGGTAATATTTTTTCGATTATTCTTATTAATTTTGTGTACATTATTATTCTGTATATTCTTATGATTATGAGGATTGTTGTTTTTGTGATTTGTACTACCGTTGATTGCATTCTCAGGATTTCCTAAATTATTATATATCTTATTAGCTATATTATCACCCTCAATATCCAAATTATTATTGTTTGCTTCATTTTCATATTTCCCTTCATTAAAATTTAAATACTTACCAACACATTTAACTAAACGAATTTCTTCACCCAAACCAAGATGAGCATCAGTGCACAAAAACACGTCCATGAAATATTTAACAAAAGGCCCATACAAACTCTCACAAAAATAAATAACCATCGCATCATCATCTAAAAAACTTCGATTCGTCTCTATAATATTATTAAACACACTAAGTATTAATCGTTGACGTGTGCCTACCACTAAATGATATATTCGTGGTATTGGATATTGTGGGAACAGACGCGTATACATTTGTGTTAATGAAGATATCTGCGGATCATTCAAAGTGTACAGTGTGAGATGCGTCGAAAGTACACGTTTAGCTGACATAATTTATGGGTTGTACGATTAATTACATATTCTTAATCTTAAACACAAACAATAGGACTGAAAATTTCACTTGAATGTATAGGTCTTATGCATATAAAAGGCATTGGTAAAGATTGTCAAGATGAAGAATTTTAAAAGGTGTGCATCTAATATGTTTTTAGAATAATAGAAAGTTTTACACAAGCAAACTATGAGTTTCACCCTTAGGCGAATAAAATACTCTTCATTTTAGAGCATAATTATTAAAATAAATTTGTTATGATAATTAATTTCTTCATTTGATCATATAATTTATTGTTTAATATTGGGTTTATTTTGTTTCGATTGGTACCATTTGTTAAGGCAAAGCCACAGTTTAGCTTATAGAGCATATTCGGGCAATCATTCTTTTCATATTCATGATCTTCTATGTTCTTTTTCTACACACAACACTAATTAATTTAGAGCCTCGCACAACCTTGTTGTTTGTAATGTGGATACGCTTCATTTAGTATTTTCAACTTCACAATAAACAATTTTACTCTAAATCATCTATGATATTAAGTTTTTTATTGTTTTTTGCAAAAAATATTAATTTTTTGAGTTTACTAAATCTATATAAGGTTTGTTGTATCTTATTACAATTTCAAATAAATAAAAATAAGGATAAATCCAATTAAAACGCTATTTAAATATTCTGTTGATCCAATAATAAATAAAAATGCATCTTTTAAGAATTATAAATTAAAATACCTTCTTCAACCCTGTTTTTTTTTTGCATGTATGCCAACCCCTAATTTAGTATATTATATCTATAATATAAGTTTTATGCATGTAATTTTTGGTATTATAGTTTAATATCAGAAACTCAACTAATATCGTAATTTAAAATTTGCGCTTATTCGAAATAAAATTCAAAAGTGATGTATCACGGACTTTACAAGAACCTTTTCAAGTAAGTATAGGTATTGCAAAGATATTTTTTTTATTGAATAAAACAATTTTTCATTATATTATAATTATTAATTAGACATGAATACAGTGTCTTTAGCTAACAACTGTAAAATATTAAATGTCTCTTTTTGGTAATCTGCTACTTATAAAAGTATATAAAAAATCTTTCCTATTATAAGATCTTTCGTCTAAAAAAAGTATGGATGCATAATATCGTGTAAAAAAGAAATTATTCATAGTATTTTCTATAAGATTACGCGCGGTAGATATTCAACAAAGTTTATTGTTTTCAGCATTCTTTTCTCGTTGTAAATATATTTATGAAATTGATTAATTAATTTGAAAACGAGAGCCACACATAAAAAAGCCATAAAATCAAATTTAAATATTAAAGAAACTCTGGATAATATATAAACTCATATATCTTGCGCTAAAACATTTCATATAGACATATTTTAAAAAATTTGGAGTATTAGTACCATATTGATACATATCATTCTTATAATACTCTAGAAAAAATATGTGTGTTTTTTATGGAGTATATCTTAAAATTTTAAAAAAATTTAATTTGCATAAGTTCTATAAGATATATACCTTGCTAGCATAGAAAATGTGATTTTTATATAACAGGGAATTACACGAATCTATCATTATTTATTTTTCTAAAAAAAATATTTGGTAGTGATCATGATAATTTTAATAATATTTTTGTAAAATAATTTCATTTGAAAACATTGTAAAGTGGAAATTTATATGTTTTTTTTATCATCTTGTGTTTAATACATTTCTTTTATCATTTTGTGTTTAATATATTTCTTTTATCATCTTGTGCTTAATATTTTCCCTTTATCATCTTGGGTTTAATATTTTTCTTTTATCATCTTGTGTTTAATATTTTTCTTTTTACGCTTGTGCTAAATATTTTTCTGAATTTTTCTTCCTGCATTTTAACATTGTCATCGCCATAAAAACGCCTTTAAAAAAAATATTTTGGAAAAAAAGGCATTTATATAGATACTTTATTTTTATCGTTATTATTTGTAAAACATTTACAACACAGATTTGGAATCAGCACAAGAAACAAAATCCGTCTATCTATTAAAAATCTTTAACATAATTTCAATGCCAAAATTTCGTTATTTTAAATATATATACGAAATGTATACATCCAATATTGTTGTGTTGCCACATAAAAGCGTATATTATAAATTAAATCGAAAAAATGATTGCTGAACTCGTTTAAATGGTGATTTTCTTCTTATAACATAAAAACATTATATATTATAATCTATGTATTCACCAATGAAAATGTTTGTGGCATATGCAATATATCTTAAGTAAAAATATTCTAAAACAACAAAGGTATTTTGTTCATTGCGTTAGTATGTTCATATAAACTTCTTCACGATCAAATACTTTCTGTTAAAAAAAAAGGATTATTTAAATTATTTATATATTTTACTTTTATTTATCATATATTCACTTAAAAAATTATGTACATTTACAATTTTATAACCCTTGATCAAAATCATTATTATGTATATTTACATTTTACCATTCTTCCGTTGTCTAAGCAAAACTTTTGTTTACTTTATATTTTTAGTTTTTATTATTACTTCTTTCGCCACACATCATCTTCACAATCTTTTTCGAAAAATATTTTCACAACAACACTTATTTAATCAAGTTTTCCATAAACCCAATGAAATGTGGATGTTTCTGCCATATATTAAATCCTTTGATTATAATTCGAGGGATCATGATAACTATTTCCAATTTTATGACGTATTGTAGTATACATACACAACATTTGTGTATTAAGAAGAGTTTATATATTAGTAAATCGATTTATGTTGGTTTTTCATTTAGAAATTTCTTATATAATCAATATTAGTTTTTCTTATTTCCATTAATGTATTTCATGTTCACTTGTTTATTTAAAAAAATATCAAATCACAAATACAAGTATTAAATGATTGATTCTATCTTCATGTATACTTCTATTTCATATATTTGCTGCACCGAGATGCTTCTTACTTTCTTTGATCTTTCGAAACTTCATTTCTTTGTTGCCTAAAGTGTATTCATCTTTGTAAACCTTTGTGTCTTTATGTGTATACATCTTAGAACTTTTTTTACATCTACGTTCTGGTTGATCTAATGTTTTAAAGAACATATCTAAACCATTGGCATTTCGGATTTTTCAAACAAAGAAATATTTTTTTATTATCTGAACATAAATTTTCATTTTGGTTTCACATAATCTAAATCTTCTTGACGGCCCGACGATGAAAATAATTGGTAGCTGTGGATTTCAAATATTTTTAACGCAGCTCCTTTTCACATTATTTTTTTGTTTCTGTCAGAAATATTCAACACATCGCTTGTCTAAGTTATAACTAGCCATAAGCACTCATGCATTTCAATATCCTCTTATATTAATTATTTGTCTGCTTTTCTTTGAAATATCAATTCGTCTATCAAAATGTATTTTACATATCTTTCAAGTTTCTTTATCACCATTAATTGAATATAAACTAGCCACATAAATATTCTTCTATCCAAGAACCAATTTTTCTTTCTTTGCAGACGTAGAATTTTGATATTCTATAACTAAAACTTTCTTTATCAAATATTTTTTTTGACTATATAACAGAGTTCTATTGAAGAAGACTTAGAGTAGAAGTGAATCAAAAATAAATGCTAGTCTAATTATTGATATAGTTTTTTGTGGTCTGTGAAGTAGTTTTCGGTAAAATAGAAATCATCGATTGATTTTCATGGCAAAAGTAGTTGAATTTCTCTGCCTTTGTACCAGAAATAATAAATGGTTTTTTTCGTGGATTCTTATACTATTAGATCTCTTGTAACTATGCTGTTTTGCTATAATAGGTAATCTTTGTTGTTGATTTCGATCATGTCTTTTTTTATAACATCCAATTAAAGAAAAGTATGTCTCTTCTGGCACAATTTTAATATTTATCACCACTTTATATAATCTGCCTAGATCTATAATATGTGTAAAATGTTTCTTTACACAAGAAAATCCATCTAGAGGTTAGTTTACGGTGGGTAATTTTTAGTTATGTATCTGTCTAATAGATACATATACAAAACAAATAGATATGTGTTAAACCATCCCCGTGTGGTTCTTCTTTCGAAATTCAATATTAAAACCTTCTTTGTGTTATACCTGCCGAATCTTCTCATTTTCTTCCATCTACACATGAAAAATTACATGCCTACAATGGAAGATCAATTTTGTCTAACACGTCAGCTTTAAAGACGCATTATAGAATCATCCAATTTAAAAATCTTAAAATGATATAATTAATTTTTTTAATAATCTTCAATGTGTTTCTTTTCATCTTTGCACCCAATGCACTGTTAGAAGAGAATCTTCAGATTAAAACCTTCGTCTGTTATTGGTTCCAATTTACAGCATAACTTCAAAATTCAATTTTAAAATATTAATCATACTGGTTAAATGCAAAATTTTATTTTATTTTTTTTACTATCTTCTGGATTTAAATATATACTTTCTTCGTAATTCTTCATACTTTTTTTCTTGAGTACATTTCAATAAAATAGTTTAATTTCGGTTTTAAGACTTCGTTATTACAAAAATATTATTTATTTCATTTGTTCTTGCTGATTTTATATAAGACCACTATTTATAATCCTTTTAAATTTCATATAACAACAAAAAACACATTATAGGATAAATTAATATATATTACTGTGGTTAAATAAAAAAAGCAAAATATGTGACTTAGCAAGTTGCATATTTCGTAAACCGAGATTCCAATTGAATCTAAATAATGCGTACAAACAAAAGGATGGAGGAAGACACTTAAATGGATAATAGTTGAGCATAGAAAATACATCAAAAAAGTTTAATTAGTGATAAAATCATAAGAGGTATATATCAATTTTTATTGAGCCAATATGAATTTATAATGGTATATTTACAAAAAAATAAATGATATTGGAAGATTTGGGAATTTATTAGAAAATTTTTGTAATTACTCGAGGCGAAAAAGTAAACCATGTAAATGTTTTTAAAGCGCGTACAGAAGTTTAGCTTAAGAACAAAATAGCCAAACATAATTTACCGAAAAATAAATATGATTTATATATTTGGTATAAATAACTTGCATATAAAATATGCATAATTTATTATAATTAAGCATATATTTAATTTCTTTTCTATAGATTATCTTTTATTTTAGCAATAAAACATAAATCGAAAAATTTAAATAAGCATGTTTACATGAAGATACAGTTTTCGTTTGCGGCTTTTGTTTAAATATAATTGCACATTACATTTTATATCATCCTTTCTCGGCGGTTTTCTATTCATTTATCTCAATGCAGCTATATAATTGTTACGAGTGTCAATTTATTGGTGTAAATAAAAAAGTTCAAATTTATTCTAATTTATAAAATTGTTTTAAATCGGCTTGTCAGACAAACTTTTGTTATTTTCGAATAGTCAATTGTAAAGCTCAACACTCAAATCTGATAATTTATTTATTATTGCAATTTTTCATTTTTTACAGTTTTTAATATTAATATGTCTTTTTATTTATATGATGATGGTCTAATATGTTATCTTATATATAAAGAACAGAGAATCAACGATTTTTTTAATTACATAAAATTTAAAAAGGCAAAAATATTGTATATTTGTGTAATTTTTACCCGCAAAAAATGTTTGAGTCTCATAGTGGTAATATTTTAATTTTTGTCGATCTTTTTTACTAATTTTTACCATAAATTCATACTAAAAAGGTGGATTTAAGAAATGAATATGTGATATTTTTTTATTCATGAAAGTTTACAAACAAATATACAATAAGATGAGACAACTGAATGTTGAAAATGAAGGTTTTAAGAAATCATTAGAAATGAAACTTTGGTATTTCAAGATAAGAATACAGCGAAAACACAAATAAAAATATTAATCTTGTAAATTTTGAATCTAATCTAAATACAATTTACATCAGGTCTTTTATTTATAATTTAATCAAGAGAAATTTTTGGAAAAGCCATGTCGATAATAATTGATTTCATATTGATTTTTAATATTTAAAAAAAAGTGCGACGAATGTGTTTTAAAAAGATAAATAGCAATGTTTAGAAATTGAAACTGAAAAATGTATATAACAATATTTTTAACTAACTAAGATAAATTTAATTTTTGGGATGTATTGAATTGCTATGGTTTTCTGTAAAATTCACGTTACTCGAAGCCTAGAAAATTATTGTTGAAAATGATACTATTGATATATAATGCGTATATCATGGGTATTTAATACCGGTTCAAGTGTAAAAAAACTAAGCGAAAGCATATAAATGAGATATATAAATAACCTAGTTTTCTTGTAAAATGAAGACCGTTACGAAGCTCTAAGTTATAGCTTTTGTGACAGTAAATACACAATTTTAAGTCTTTCATACTTAAAAATGACTGTATTATTTGTGAACGATTTAAGCGGAATATTATGTGCATCTTAAATTTTTGATCATATAATAAACGACAATTTTAGGCGCAAAATTAAAATATGTATTATAAATTAGATATTAAATAAAAAAACCGGTAAAACTTTTATTTTGAAAGCATCATGTATACTAGGTGTGGATTTTTTTTAGCAACAACCAAAATGATACAAATCATATTTTTAATCTCTGCATGTATTTAAGCAGACACTATCATATAACCAATGCACATTTCTGTTCGTGTATAGTGATGAATTTGATAAAATTTATTTTTTTTGTAATGATTTATTATCATTTTAATTTATCAAGATTCTATGAATTCTAAAACAAGCTATTTTAGACCCTTGTTTTGTCAGACAATTACACATTTAAAATTTTTTTAGTTCTAAAACCTTACTTTACTGGATTTGCAAAATCAAAAATTTAATTGACATTATAAAATAGTAATTTACAATGTTAAATGCTGATAAAAAATTCATTGATGTTATCATTCTAAAATTATACCTTTTCTAGATGCAGAATTATTTTTTGCTTCGTGCAAGATTATAATCTAAAGTATAAAAGACATATTTAAAATCAAGATTTAATTTCTGGATCCAACAATATTTTTATTTAAACATATAACACGAAATTTATATAATTTGCAAAAAACCTATAATAAATAAAAATAGGATGTTTTTATACCTGTGTGGCTATAATTTGTCAAAAAAATTTTTGTGGGCAGTTTTTTGTTTCACTTTCGCTAAATTAAAAAATTATTAATTATGGGCAGTAAAATCAATCGTAATCCAGGGAAATAATAAATGCATATTTACTACGTTTTCAAAAAATCGAACTGTAGAAAATGATTATTTTGGTGTTAATTTTTATAATTCGAAAAACTGGATATGCGTATTTGATCTTGAAATTACCAATACTCAGATTTTTAGTTATCCTGTAATAACCCTTACTACTTCGAATGAACTTTAGAAAAGACTTTTAAACCCTCAAAAAAAGAAAGTTAATACAAATTTAATTCGTCGCATCGAAATAAATGGTTCTTATCTCATTTCCGTATTAACATGAATCATTGGAGGTATATTAATTATTCGAACTATTTTACGCTGTAAAAATCGAATATTTTGATCAAGAAACAACTTATATACGGTATTTAGATCTATATGATACCAACAGCGTCAAAAATTCTCCGAAGATTTCGGGTATATGTATTAAAAAAATACTCTTTTTACCATTGGGTTGTAATTTAATGCTTTTTGCATGTAAAAATAACATAAAAACTGATAATTAATAATAAAATCTTTTTTAAAATTTTTATGAAATTTTTTCCTGTCAGGATGTTCCAGAATTACTAAATTATTTGCCTACAAATTATTATAAATTAAGAGTTGGTTCGTAGTATGAACTAACATATCAAATATTAAGCAATTTTTATATATTGAATAAATTTAGTGTTATTTTTATGAAAAAATAAATTCATGTTGTATGTTTGTATTTTAATCAAATAATAATAAGTATTCACAAGATTCACAAAGTTAAACAAGCGCCTATTTTTCCTAATATTTTAAAGCTTATAACCCGTACTGATATTGAAGGGGCAATATTTGCTCGAATTAATATTTTTTGACAAATATAATTTTTGATGCGTGTATATCGAGGCCATTAAACGCAAAAAATACATTTATTGGCTCCGTATTTAATATTCATCTAGTTTTTGTCTACAATCTATAAATTTATTTTGAATAATCATTATCATAAGAAAAACTGGATTGTATAAAATAGTAAGAGCGTGGCTCTTATTTGGGCTTTTTTGTGTATATTTTCGTATTTTTTTTTGTAAACTTATTAAATTACAAATAAATTGATTCTGTCTTTAACAAACGAAAATCAAAAACCATGATGCTAATCACATAACTTCTGATATATTTATTTCAATCATTAAGGGGAAAAGATGCATACATTTTTAAAATTAAAAACGATAAGATGACTATTATTTAAAATTAAAATTTTTTCATGTAAAAAAACTAAAACAATGTAAATGACGGGTCAATTTAAAACAGTTTATGAACATTTCTCTATTTATAATAAAATATTATGTTTTTTGGGTTTAAAAGATGCAATAAGCTGCGTTTAAAGGAAAAAAATTAGAATTATTTATTTCTATTCTATTTCTATTATTTTTATAATTTCTTATTCTCACGTGCTTATTTCCAAGGGATGTTAGCTCTATATTTTTAAAACATATAATTTCAAAATAACATCATAGATTTACAATAAATGACATCTTACGAAAATAAGGCTGCATTTATTTTCTTGTAGCTAAATTATTAAAAAATGAAACATAAAATAAGCTTCCATTCTAATTCCATGGTTTCTTATTTTTCTTATAATTTCGAAAAACACAAAACATGGGCCATTTTTATGAAAAATATCTTTTTAGAACATAATTCACTGAAAAATTTAATAAATACAAAATATGCATATGTAATAAAATATGTCTAAATTTTGTATCCAAATCATTGGCAAGATCTAATTACTAAGTATTTTTAGTTAAAAAACATAACATTATAATTACTTGTAATATTTACCAGGTGAAAGACAAAATATTTGAAGAGTTATATCCGGTTTTCTTCATAGAAGTATAAATACAATGAATAGAAGAATGTTGAAATCAATCAAAAGGCTTTTTTTATTATAAAAAAATATAACGTGTAAAAAATAGATTAAGAAAATAAAATATGTCAACTTTAAAGATCAATTTAACGAAACTTAGTATTAATAAAAGGAAGCATTGTAATGAATAAAGCAATGATATAATAAATAAAATGAAAAACTTTGGAATGCAAAAAACATCGAAAAATTTACAGCAAATTTTTTTGCGTCCATATTTAAATTTTTTTTTTGGAACTAAAAAAAAAGAAAATATATGAATAAATCGCAATTTACTGTTTTGATCTGTATTAAAAAGAAGAATTTCGCAGACAAACTTGTGATGTTTTAGAGTATTTATGATTATATATCATACTTTCTGAAACTTTTTGTATTTTTTTTTTAAATCAACAAATATTAATAAGATCGAAAAAAATCAAAATATAACACTATATATTTATAATTTAATCCATTTTTTTTTAGTATTTAAAGAGTCTAATAATCAAATTTATTTGTGTCTATAAGTAATTTTCCCATGTTTTACAAATTCGAATTTGTTATCCATCTGTTTTATTTCAGCCGTATTTTTAATTCAAAAAACATACAAACAATTTTATTTTATATTTTTTAAAGCAATTTTATTCGAAAATTTATATTTTTATGCATGTATTCGAATAAGTGAGATTTGCTGTGTCTTTAATTTTTAATTTAGATTTACTTGGATATTTTTTTATTCGCAGATTCCTACTGTTTGTTACACTTTAGAAACAAAACAAAATTTTGATCTTTTAAAAGAAAAATAAAATTTTACATATTTAATTGATTTACAATTTTTAATTTTTTGACCTATCCATTATATTGATAGTGAAAATACAAATAACTCTTCCAGAAAATCTATAAGCTGTAAAAAAAACAATCAATTGTGATTCCTCATATCGATAATTACATAGATAATTAATTACAGTATATAAAGAAAAGGGATGGTTAAGTGTAAGATTTATGCTGGAAAAATATGCAACATATACATTACAGTGTCAATATATGTAAATTATTTAAAAATTTGGTTCTTTTTACTGAAATAATTTCTAATTTTGCCTCGTCCGTCATATTATCTTATACTTTTTAAACGCTCTTGTGTGATATAATAATGAAAACATTCATATTATTATTCTTTTGCTCAAAAACTCAATTATTGACACAATGGGATCTTCCGGGTGGCTAAAAATTGGAAACTTGTAGCTCAAAAAAGATGAAAGATTACATTTTTTTTTGCAGGATAGAAATATATCCTTTCGTAAAAAGTCAACACTGTGGAAAAGCATATAAAATAGTAGACAAGATATAAAGCCGATTCTAAAGAATTCCTGCCATGAAAATACACGAAGATATAATGAAGTTTAGATATGCGTAATATTTATGCACCCAAGAAAAAATAACCTAAAAAATAAAAACAAAAAAAGACATTCGGTTCTGGAAGTAACTAAAAAGAAACAACGCGAAAACGAAGGTGGATACAAAAATAAAAACAGATTTTTATTTATCGCCACATTGACCAGGCATTCTTGTGTACGATAAAAGGGGAAAGTTTATCTCGTTAATATAAATAAAAAAATCAAGTGTTAGTAGTCTGATGAAGGTTGAAATTAATTGCTTAGAAAATGCGATCTATTATCAAATGAATGTATTCTAATTTACAAATGGAGAACTAGAGTGTTGATATACGACATAAAAATAATTTTTATGTTTATAAAATACGAAAAATTATATATTAAGGAGCTAAAAATAACAACTAAAGCGAAAGAATGCGCATCAACAATACGATTGAGGAATAAAAATGAAACTATTTACGTCTGGATAGAAGAAGATGCATCGAAGAAGATTGTATATGCGATGAGGTGGAAAGAAGTATCAGCCAAATCTTTTCATATAACAAATCTGAAGTTTTGCTTGAACAACTATAAAAAGCTAAAAATAAAATCAAACCATAAATAAATATAAAATTACTTATTATGTTGATAAAATAAATACATTAAGAAGATTTAGAATTTACTATACATTGAATAAAAATGCACAAAAAAACTATTGGTTTTGTACAACCCCTATATAATAAATGGAAAAAACAATTTTTATATTTGTGCTTATATTCAATTAAAATTGTATAATATACAATACCTTACTGAAAAAAAAATCACCATAAATTATAATAATAAGTCTGGGTTAATATAAAAAAATTTATAAATAGAATACTTGTATAAATTTAAGACACTAAAAGGATTTATTTATGATTTTTTGTACCTATTTTTACTTCTTTATGGTCCAGTAGATAGCTTTTTTGATTCTAAAAATCATAAAATCGTTATTAAGGTGTTAAATACATGAACAAATGATTTCGTAGAAATAAGATGAATTAAGAAAGGCTTGATTAAAATCCGAACAGGTCAAACATAAGTTTATCTTTATTTTACTTTGTAATGTTTTTTTTCAAACATTAAGTTTGCAAATTCAAGTCTAACAAAAAATAAAGGTTCTTCATTAACATTATCTATAGCAGATCCATATTTTTTTGTTCTTTAGGCTCGTTTTATTATATTAACATATCCTGAAAATATTTTTAAGATCAATTGCAAAAGTCAATGTGGTTTATTTAAATTTAAAGTTCGCGTATTTATTGTGCTCTTCTGTTAATTAAACTTTTAGTTTATATTATTAAGACCAATTTTTGAGATGTATATCGTGAAACTGAATATTTTAGCATGAATTAGTTTTAAAATATATTAAAAGGCTACTTTTGTTGTTTTGGTATTTGTGTCTGTTTTAATAGCTTTTTCATTTAAATACTAATTTATTTATATCATTCGAGTGCTAGAATAACCGGAAGCTGTTTCTGTATTTCAACTTCGATAAGCTTAAAAATGAATATAAATATAGAAAATATTATTGCTGTAAAACGGAGGAAATTCAAAGGATTTAATGCATAATATTTGATTTTAAAGTTACATTGGAAATTCGCGGTTTTTACATTATGTGGCTAAGCATTATCTTTATATTCCATTATAAAGAGACTAATAGAACCCAACTCAATTATTACAGACCAAATCGATTATAATTTTGCTGAGAGTATTGCGCAAAATATATTTTTATAGTGATCGATATATGCATTATTTTGTTTTTTTCTAGGTTTTATAAATATCACGCGTTTGAACTGTATGTAATTTCCTGATTAAATTCTTATATTTGTGAATAGGAACCAAATAAAAATTTTCAAGCGACCATCTATTAAAAATCCATTTAATTCTGCTTGTGGTTTTGTCTATTTTTAGTAATTGACAATATTGTCATGAGAGATTACTGTATGACGTGTTTTACAAAGCAGCTATAGTTTTTAGTAGTTATACTAGAATTAAATTTTTTAAAGAGGATGTGCTAAAAAAACATTAGCGAATTTCATACTAATATGCCTCTTCCAAGCACTATTATTGCTAAGTTTTTTTTATTGATGCAAACGTTATTGATAAAAATCAAAATTTATGAATTACAATCTTCAAATATATTATCAGCATTTTCCTCCCTATCCACCAATTAAATTCTAAAAAGAATATAAACAAATATATTTTGAATTGTTTATGTTAGATTATATTTCTTATCATTATAAAATTTTCAAAGAAGAAGTTATGCATAAAAAATAAAACGATTGTTTTGGTTCGCCAAAGTATCAGCCATAAATTATGTCATTTTACACTATATTCTCTAGAAGATAAAAATGTACTTGTGCAACTTTAAAGTGGACTTATATATGTTATTTTAATTAAATATACCTGTAAGTAATTATAAAAAATTGTGATTTTTTAAATATATTCTTTTAATACAAACTATCCATAAAATTCCAATGAATAGATTAAGAAACAATTAAATTATCCGAAGCCCAAATTTATTTTTTAGACCAAATTTAGATCTTATTATTATTTTCCCAAAATGCTTGTTTTTGTTTTGCTAATTTATAGAAAAATCTATCCATATTAAAATACGGAAAATACAAAATTGAAAAACAAATTTTACATATCTAATTTTAGATCACAATTGTTACAAAAAAGTATATAAATTAAATAAAATAACTTTGCCATACATATGTTTATTAAACCCAAATTTCAAGACATTTTTAGAATTCTAGATGTTCTGGTCTATTGCTCAGAATAAAGCTTAAAATTATATAATGAAACAAAAAAAGAATGTTTGAGTACATTTAAATCGTTAAAAAATAAAATTACTAGCCACAGAATATTTTATGCTAAAAGTAATTCAAGAAATAAAAATCACCAGTGCAAAAAAAATATAGTTTAAGTGAATGCGTAGTTTTTGATTGATGTTTCGAGTTCGATTTATTTTACAGTATTTATATATAGTGTATTTAATTTTTTACATGCTCTTTACTTTAGATACACAAATTATTCTATATAAATGTATAAATTTATGCATAGTAAAATTTTTAAATTACCATATAACTCGAAACACAATTCAAAATATGACGCAATCATCCCTAAATGTATATTATTTCTGATTCAATCAAAACCAGTGATAACAGAAAACAATATATTGGCCAGTTTCATTTATGTAAACTTAAATTCGTAGAACCCCCATAAATTATGATTTCAATCTTTTTTTTCTTTCTTACGTTAAAGCTATCGTCGGAAGAAAGTGGAAATAATGAAAACAAAATAGAGAAAAGTCTCATTGATGACTTCTTTAGGTTGCCGGAAGAAGAAAGAGACGGAATTATGAAAAACATTATAAATGAAGTTTTTTCTGGGGATGACGAAGATTGTGTATGCAGCTCTATGCATTTAAATCCGAATACAAATGAAAAGTATGTTAGTAAATTCGATAGATTTATAAAGGTGTTTAGGAATTCGTCTAAAAATTTATACGTACGTCCTCCAGGACATGAAAGTTCAAATTTAAATCATATGCACGAACTGGAAATAAGTGAAAAAACCTTCTGTCTGAGCGATTTGAATATCACAAAGAGAATATATGTACTAAAAGAGTCACAACTTGATCAGAAAGTTATCAACAATGGAGATTGTGAGGTTTTAGATGTATCTACAATAAAAATATGTGATATAGATTCCAAAATTTACATAAGGGGATCCGAAAATGGGCAAGAAATACGCTTGCTTGAGAAATGTAATGACCATTCAGCTGTCAGTAATTCAGAAACGCCTGATGATTATGAAAAAAATACGGAGACTAATTTTATTAGCCATGACTTACTATGCAGTTATATAAGGTTTGTCTGGGAGGAAGAGGCTAGTCCTTTTGAGAACTGCCAAGGTGAAACTCGTTTTATAAACGTAGAAACGGATGCTGAAAGCAGAAAATATATCGTGTTGAAGAAAAAATTCGAAGGTTATCAGATGATAAATGGTGTCAAATATATAGAAATAGATCGAAATATGCGATTGATCAATGTAAATGCTAAAATATATATACAAAATTTTGTATGCTTAAAAATGCTAAAAAACAAGAGAAAAATAAATATAGATGTTTTAGATAAGAATCTTAAGAAAGTAAATCACGGAAATTATCGATTTAATAGACACGTACGCGAGGTTTCATATTATTTTAATAGCATCATGGAAATCATTTCGATTCAGGATAAAGAAGTAAGCATTGAGAATCTAAAGGCTAGACTAGAAATCGAATGTTTACTGAATTCATACAACAGTTTTATATATTTTTTTTCTATGAAGAACATGCAACATTTATTATCGAAAAAACAGACTAATACTGATATTCAAAGCTTATATTTGAAAGAAGAAAAGAATTCATATTTTAATAAAATCATTGATATTCTATATTTAGCTGCACCTAGTGGTAATAATACATTTGATTGTGATTCAGAAAATACAAAAACTGATTCACGTGTTTATTTTGAGCATTTTATCGATCACTGGAAGAAAAAGAAAATCAAAAAAGAATGGGAAACAATAAGAGATACAATCATGGCAGAATTTAAAGCTATTTATGAAGCAGAGAAGTCTAGAAAAACAAAATGCCCCATTACAAAAAGCTTTGTAGAAAAACCAGAGACTGATGAACCCGTAAAATTTAAAATTCTTATTATGGAAAATATATTAATGCTTGTGGATGTTTTTTGTTGCGAATCTGATTGTAACTCTTCTATGATAACAGGCAAAAAAGAAGGATTTTTGCTTGCTAATCTAATTCGAAGTCTCTTTATTAGCATATTTGTTGGAGGAGAAGAAATTTTGAAAATACATTCCCGGTACTTTTATATTGTACATTTTGAATATTTTTTACTTACTCAACTAGAAAATCTAGAAGCTGGGATAATTTTGTCTTACTTTTCTATCTACTCCATAGAAAACCACCTTTATTGTATAGAAAACTCAGGACATAATAAAAAATGTACTTTAACAAACAACTGCACACTTGATAGCCATTTCGTTAGATCTTTATATGTCAGATTTTTCATATGTTGTTTCAAATGCGACCGTTATTGTTTTGAAATCAAGAATTCCATATATAAGCACGATAACGAAATTCAGTCGCCATCCCCCATAAAAAAAAGAAGCAGAAGCAGCCAAAGAAGCGAAATATTCCAAAGCGATAAAAGAGAAAAGCATAGCCAAAGAAGCAAAAGTAGCCAAAGAAGCGAAATATTCCAAAGCAGCCAAAGAAGCGAAATATTCCAAAGCAATAAAAGAGAAAAGCATAGCCAAAGAAGCAAATTATTCCAAAGCATACAAAGAAGCTGGAGAGCCCAAAGAAGCTGGCGAAGCCAAAGAAGCATATGTAAGAAATTATAAACCAAAATAAATTTCTAAAATAAATCATTTTCTTATTTGTTGTATACTGTAGTTAAGAATAAAAATTGCATTCGTTAAATAAAATATTCTTTTTGCTTAAAACCCGGTATTGGTACTTAATACTAGTTTAGTAGATAATTTTATAAAAAAGCGTGATCGAATATTTATATAAGATGGTTATGAATAAGAATTCTTATCCTTGCGAGTATTTTTTCGATATTAATAAGTCATTGGAAGAAATAAAATTTTCACTTCATACATTATATGTAAAATTAAGATTTACCATTTTCTTGTTTTGCTCAAATTTAATTCTGGGATTAAAATCTATAAATATTAGGCGTTTTTCATTTCGGTAAGCATAATATATTTTTAATTTTTTAGCGATATATCTAGAAATTCAAATAAACTATTTAAAACTTCTATCATTTAAGAGAATAAGACCATTCGACATTCATGTATCAATGAGAGACTACAAAAGATGCTTAATAAGCTCTGCAATATTCAGATTGAGCTAATAACAACCCAGTATATGAAATTGATAAATAGAAATCCTGCTTAAACAATAAAAAATAAAAATAATTACTCAATGCATCTTAGTTCTTTTTAAACATATTTTTGATTAAAGTTCAATATTTAATGAATAAGCACATGATTACTCTATAAAAATTTCGTCAATGTGATAATATAATGATGTTTCAAAGAACTGTTTATTTTTTTGTTATATAATAAAGAAAGGTTTAAATATATAATTTGCAACTTTATCTATTTTAAAAATCAAAGGTAATGTATAATTATTGCAATTCCAGCATTTAAATATGAAGAATACATAATTGAGGGGTTATCTTTCATAATAATATAAATAATGAATGTTTATCATTTGAAGATTTCTTTTTTATAAGGTTATGAATGCTCTTTACAAATAAAATATATATGTTTGCTTTATTTTAAATATGCATTTTGATTGTCCTCACATGATTTCTCTTTGAGGTTTCATATGGATCAGATAACACAATTGAAAAAAAGAAGAATTCAGTTTTAAATCCAATTTTTCAAACCATTATACCTTTAACTATACAAGGAAAATACTATATTATAATCTTTTTTTATTTATTTTTTGAAAATGATATTTGCTTTAAAATAAATGGAAATCAATAATAGTGCAAATCATAAAAGTACGCGACGAAATTTCAATGTGAAATCTATGCTTCTTATTAAAGTATTTAAATGGTTTTTCTTGTGTATATCAATGCTTGTAATTCGTGTCTAAAATATTACCATATTTTTTATTGTATTGAATTAAGATGAAAATAAAGCCACGACAATTAATTTAATAATTATTATTTTGGTTTTGCAGCCTAAAATATATATTTTGATGTGTATATGATAAATCTAAAATATTTTCCCGGTGTTGATTTAAATTTGTGCCTTTTTTTAGTTACATTAGATTACGAATTAATATATTATGTGAAATAAAATTTTCGGACATATGTAAAAATCAATACTTTCTATTGTTATAAAGTTGAGTTAAATTTAAAATTTAATATTTCATGAAATAAGAAGAAGCACATCTTACCAAATAACTAGACTTTATTTATGCGTTAATTTTTCTTTATTCAATTTTATCTATTTAGACGTGGTCAGCCCGTTGGGAATATTGCACAACTCCTTGATACATCTTTTGACACCTATCCACGATTTAAATTCATCAACTGCTCTTCTTCTCCAATAGAGATGAGTATAAGTATCTTGGGAGTTATCGTTAGATATCATATTATAGTAAAAAATTACAATTATAATGGCTAAATATACACTTAATCAGAATATAATTAGCATAATATTTTGCATTCTTATTTTATAATAATCTTGTTTAAGTATTTAAAAAAATTGGTTTGTTTTAATTATTAATATAAAGACTCGGAATCATTTGAAACTAACCTATTATTTAATCTTTTTTTTGACATTATAGTTAAGATAAGAAATAAAAACTAGATCACGCATTTCAAAATTTTCACATAATAAAATAATAAAAATGATTAACGAAATACAATTGCTGTAAAATTTCATTTTAAAAATATACTATTACAAAAAATGGGCATATTGTATTTCTTTGAAAATATTAAAATTAATTATGTGCTTAATCTCTAGGGCTTTTTATACGTTTGATCAAGTGCTTAATGATAGATTTTAAATGTTATATTTTGATTTGAATGATAAATATTATCGCCACGCAAGTTTTCTTGGAATACAAAATAGAATTACACAAGAAGCTTTATTTTTGATGGATGATTTATGATAAATAAAATTTAGTAAAATAAATATACATAAAAGTCATTAAAAAATGATTTTAAAATAAAAAATATACCAACTAAGTCTCTTGTCCTATTTTAAAATCCCATCATCATCATAAGATTATATTTGCACATAAATATTCACTATTAAAACCCATCAAATGACAGTATAACATTAATAGTTCTACAATATTTAATCTAAAACTTTCGAATGTTAATAAAGTCACAAACCGCCATTATAGAAAAATACAATGGTAGGTATAAATTCAAAACCGAAAAATTAAAATTGTATCTTCGCTAGAAAAGATATTTATGCACCTAAGCAGCAGTCAAAACATATTTTTCGCTTCCAAATTTTTGTATTTTTAATTTATTTAAGGGTAAAATTTTCTTTTTGCTTGCACAAGATTTTAGTATACTCTATAAAAACAGACTAATTTATGTTTTTTTCTGATTGTCTACGTATTTAATATTATAAATGAATTATTAACAATCAAGACTTATAAATTGGATTATCTTTATAATACCGTTGTTTGTGCGTATGCTTCACATTTCGTTAGCGCTTTTCAACCCTATAATATACGAATTTTAAATTTTTGTAACTACACTATCCTATATTATGACAATGAACTATTTTTGTTTCGAATCACAAAATTTTATGTATCAATAGAAGATTTCAAAGATAATAGCTGTATCAGTGTTTAGAAAATGTATACATTGATTTAAACTTAAAATTTCGAAATTTTATAAAATGAATCTTGATAAATAAAAATTTTATTTGGCTTTTGTTATTCTCGCAAATTTTTTTATTGCAGTGGAATCGTGTTTATTTTTAGGCATATAAAAAGGAAAATTTTTATTGCCTTACGGATAAAATTTGCTGATTCATTCTTATTTACGAATTATTTGTGTATAAATTTAGCTTTAAATGTTTTTTTAACGATGAAAAACACACTGTTTTTACAATTATTCAAGACATAAAAAATACAGCATGTGCTATAAAATTTTTTATTTGGTAAATTTGATCATAAAACACACTGATTATATAGCATATAATTCTAAAAGATATTCAAGATCAAAGAAATACAGCATGCTTTTTTTAATATTTACATATTAATTTTGATCATAAAAACATTATAAGATTTGTGTCTGATACAATTAAAAGAATGCTGTCTTTAACTATTATATATCCCTTTGTAATACAAAAAAATATATCGTAGAATAAAATAGAAAAATTCAAAGGTTATGTGGTATAAGAATTTTACTGAAGTAAATATAAAAAGGGCTTTTATACGCAATCAAATCATTTAAAGAAGTTTTATTCTTCTTTTTACAGTTATTTCCAGTAGATTATAATGGTTATTTTATTCTTGTTTGTTTATTTTCGTTCGTGACTTGTCTATAATAAATTATATTTTGTTTCAGTGGTATTTAAGTTTTTAGGCTAAAATACTTGTTGAAGAGATGTGCGTCTCTTTCACTTAAAGTTTCTTTATTTCGAATATGTTATAATTATTTTCCCCCGTTTATTATCGATCCTGTTTTCTCCATTATCATTATTATTGTTTTTTTTCTCCATAAATATTATTGATCTCGTTTTCTCTATAATTTTGACTGATCAGATTTATCTATCAACATTTTAGATCATGTTTTATCTATTAATATCATCGCCTTTGTTTTCTCTACAATTATTCTTGATTTCATCTCTCATAATATTATAGATATTGTTTTCTCAATTACTATTACCTTTGCTTTCTCAAAAATTACTGCTGCCTTTGTTTTAATTATTATTAATATCGAATAAATTTTCCATAACATCATTATTACTTTTGTTTTCTCTATTAATATTACCTTGCCTTTGTTTTCTCTATTACTATACACACCAAAATTATTATTGTTCATGTTTTCTCTGCTATTATAAAGTTACTGCTCTCTGCTAATATAGTCTTCATTGGTTATATTATAAGAATTATTTTCTTCGGAATTATTGTTTATCCGGGGTTTTCGGCTATAATTGTCTATATTCTTATGATTACTATTTTTAATGACTAAATTTAGTTAAGCATTAGAATTACAGCTATTCTCTTTTTCCGAATTATCTTATCTTTATTTTTTGAATGCAAACTTCCGATTCATTCATTTTAAAGAATTTATAATTTTTTTTTCTGTTATTGATTATTTAACTTTTGGTCTCAAATTTTCTGTTCCTCTTATTATTATTACCATATCGATCTTCATGTTTATAAGTAGAATTATTACATGGCATTATATACTCAAAATCATCTTTTCTATCCCCTAAAAATTCAAAAATACATCTCGCACAATCATTTCTCGCATCAGTTTTCTCAAAAAAATATCTAGAACTGAAATTTTCATTCATAAAATTTGCACAACATGAAATACATCATTTTGTCTTTCAATAAGATATTCTGGAAACGGTATGCTATTTGTTTTACAAAATTCTGTTATGCTTTGAATGTAATCTATTTTGCTTATGTTTGAGGTGACTAAAACCTTTTTATTTTTTATGGATTTTGCTTTAAATGGGGTTCTTTTAGACCCGGGAAATATCGGTGTATTTATTTCTTTAAGCTCTGCGCCATTTATATTTACCCTTTGCTTTTTATTCGTATCAAGCATTTCATTATTGCCGAAAATATTGAGGCATTCTATTGTGTTTCTCTCTACACTGTCATCTTTTGAACAATTCATTTTAATACCATTTTCTTTGACACGATTGTTTTCAAATCCAAATCCTGCATTCGTGATGATGCTTTCATCTTTTTTCTGCGCGCCAATAAGAACATCTTTATTCGTATCACTAAAAGCTTCACAAGTAAAAGCAACATCCTCATTTATTAAACCATCAAATAAATCCATGTTGCCTCCAATCTCCTCAACAAAAGAACCAACTGCACTTCTAATTGCCTCATTCCTCGTTTCTTTAAAAGTACCAAAAAATGAATTATCTTCAACGGTCATAATACATTTAAATTTATTATTATGTACTTCAAAATAAAAAGTTACATTTTCTGGATTTACTTGTAATGTCTTTAAAAGGTTTGTAAACGAAGGTGAAATAAAGTTATCCTCAATGCAACCACTGTTATCCACATATTTATCTTTAAAATTATTCTTATTAATTTTCTGTACATTATTTTGTCCATTATTATTCTTGATATTATTAGCATTGATATTATTTTGTAGATTATTGGTGTTGATGCTATTGGTAATATTTTTTCGATTATTCTTATTAATTTTGTGTACATTATTATTCTGTATATTCTTATGATTATGAGGATTGTTGTTTTTGTGATTTGTACTACCGTTGATTGCATTCTCAGAATTTCCTAAATTATTATATATCTTATTAGCTATATTATCACCCTCAATATCCAAATTATTATTGTTTGCTTCATTTTCATATTTCCCTTCATTAAAATTTAAATACTTACCAACACATTTAACTAAACGAATTTCTTCACCCAAACCAAGATGAGCATCAGTGCACAAAAACACGTCCATGAAATATTTAACAAAAGGCCCATACAAACTCTCACAAAAATAAATAACCATCGCATCATCATCTAAAAAACTTCGATTCGTCTCTATAATATTATTAAACACACTAAGTATTAATCGTTGACGTGTGCCTACCACTAAATGATATATTCGTGGTATTGGATATTGTGGGAACAGACGCGTATACATTTGTGTTAATGAAGATATCTGCGGATCATTCAAAGTGTACAGTGTGAGATGCGTCGAAAGTACACGTTTAGCTGACATAATTTATGGGTTGTACGATTAATTACATATTCTTAATCTTAAACACAAACAATAGGACTGAAAATTTCACTTGAATGTATAGGTCTTATGCATATAAAAGGCATTGGTAAAGATTGTTAAGATGAAGAATTTTAAAAGGTGTGCATCTAATATTTTTTTTAGAATAATAGAAAGTTTTACACAAGCAAACATGAAAATTCACCCTTAGGCGAATAAAATACTCTAATCTTGAAGCATAATTATAAAAATAAATTTGTTATGATAATTAATTTCTTCATTTGATCATATAATTTATTGTTTAATATTGGGTTTATTTTGTTTCGATTGGTACCATTTGTAAGGCAAAGCCACAGTTTAGCTTATAGAGTATATTCAGGCAATAATTATTTTCATATTCGTAATCTTCTATGTTCTTTTTCTACATTCAACACTAATTAATTTTAGAGCCTCGCACAACCTTGTTGTTTGTAATGTGGATACGCTTCATTTAGTATTTTCAACTTCACAATAAACAACTATTACTCTAAATCATCTATCATATTAAGTTTTTTATTTTTTTTGCAAAATATAAATTTTTTGAGTTTACTAAATCTATATAAGGTTTGTTGTATCTTATTACAATTTTAAATAAATAAAAATAAGGATAAATCCAATTAAAAAGCTATTTAAATATTCTGTTGATCCAATAATAAATAAAAATGTAATCTTTAAAACTTATAAATAAAAATACCTTCTTCAACCCTATTTTTTGCGTATATATTAACCCCTAATTTAGTATATTATATCTATAATATATTTTTATGTGTGTAATTTTTGGGTAAAATGGTTTTATATCAGTAAACTCAAAAAATACCAATTTCAAATTGACGCCTATTCGAAATAAAATTCGAAAGAGATTTATCACGGACTTTACAAGAACCTTTTAATATAATTTAGGTATTGAAAAGATACTTTTTTATTTAATATGACAAATTTTCATTATATTATCTCCCTAAATTAGAAATGAATACAGTATCTCTAGCTAAAAAATATAGAACATTAAATGTCTCTTTTTGGTAATCTGCTACTTATAAAAGTATATAAAAAATCTTTCCTATTATAAGACCTTTCGCCTAAAAAAAGTATAGATGCATAATATCGTGTAAAAAGAAAATTCTTTATAGTATTTTCTAAAAGATTACGTGCGGTAGATATTCAACACAGTTTTTTGTTTTCCGCATTCTTTTCTCATTGTAAATACATTTATGAAATTGATATATTTATTTGAAAACGAGAGCAACACATAAAAAAGCCATAAAATCAAATTTAAATATTAAAGAAACTCTGAAAAATAACTATACTCATAAATCTATCGCTAAAACATTTCATATCCACATATTTCAATAAATTTGGATTATTAGTACTATCTTGATCCATGTTTTACTTCTATCATTCTTATAATACACTAGAAATTATATATGTTTTTTTTAATGGATTATATCTTAAACTTTTAATAAAAATTAATTTACATCACTTCTATAAGATATATACTTTGCTAGCATATGAAATGTGATTTTTATATAACAGGGAATTACATGAATCTATCATTATAGATTTTTATAAAAAATTGTTTGTAGTAAATTATAATAATTTTAAAAATATTTTTGTAAAATAAATTCATTTGAAAAGATGGTAAAGCGGAAATATATATATTTCTTTTATCATCTCGTGTTAATATTTTACCTTTATCATCTTGTGTTTAATATTTTCCCTTTATCATCTTGTGTTTAATATTTTCCCTTTATCATCTTGTGTTTAATATTCTCCCTTTATCATCTTGTGCTTAATATATTCTGAATTTTACTTCCTGCATTTTAACATTGTCATGACCATAAAAACGCCTTTAAAAATTGTTTGGAAAAAAGGGTATTTCTATAGATACTTTTAATTTCATCGTTATTATTTAGTAAACATTTACAACAGAGATTTAGTATTAGCACAAAAAAACCAAATCCGTGCATCTATTAAAAATACTTAAAAGAATTCCAATGCCGAAATTAAGGATTTTAAATATACACACAAATATTCAGCATTAAATATTATTGTGCTGTCATATGATAGCACCAATTGTAAATTATATCAATTGAATGCCGAACTCGTTTAAATGTGATTTATTCTTATAACATAAAAACATTATAAATTATATTCTATCTATTTACCAATGAAAATATTTAGATTATACACAATGCATCTTACTTTAAATCATTCAAAACAGCAATAAATTCTTTTTATTCCGTTAGTATATTTATTAAAATACGTTTTCGATCAAGTACTTTCTGTTAAAAAAAAACTATGATTATGCAAATAATTTAAAATTTTACTTTTAATCATCATATATTCACGAAAAATTATATACATCTACAATTTTATAACCCTTGATCAAAATCGTTATTATGTATATTTACATTTTACCATTCTAAGGTTGTTAAAGCACAACTTTTAATCACTTTTTATTGTAGTTTTTATTATTACTTCTTTTGATCCACATCATCTTCACAATCATCTTCAGAATATTCACCTACCAACACTTATATATCAAGTTTTCCATAAACCTATTGCAAATTTGTATTTTCAGAAATAGATCCTTAATCCTTTGATTATAATTCGAGGGATTATGATAATTATTTCCAATTTTATCACGTATCGTACTATAAATACACCACATTTGTGTATTAGGTAGAGTTTATATATTAGTAAATAAAAAAAAATGTTGGTTTTTCATTTATATAATTTTTAGGTAATCAATACTCGTGATAATTTTTTTCATAAATGCATTAAATATTCTCTTTTTTATTGAAAATAAATAAAAAAATCATTCAACAAATCCAAGTATATAATGACCGATTTTATCTTAATGTCTGTTTCTGTCTCTGATATTTGTCGAACCGAGTGTCTTCTTACTTTCTTTAATCTATAGTTACTTTATTTTCTTCTTGCCTAAAGTGTATTCATCTTACCGTAACTTTGTGGGGTTATGTGTATACATCTTAGAACTTTTTTTACATCTACTTTCTGGTTGATCTGATGTTTTATGTACATCTCCAAAGCATTGGCATTTAGGCTTTTTCAAACAAAAAAATATAATTATCTTATATAAACATACATTTGAATTAAACTTTGGTTTCATATAATCTAAATTTTTTTAACGGTCCGGCGATGAAAATCATTGGTAGCTGTGGATTTCAAATATTTAGAATGCAGATTTTCCTTTTCACATTATTTTTTTGTTTCTGTTAGAACTATTCAACACATCGCTTGTATAAGTTATAATTAACTATAACCACTCATGTATTTTAATATCCTCTTTTATCACTATTTGTCTGTTTTCTTTGACATATCAATTTGTCTATCAAAATGTATTTTATTTATCTTCAAGTTTCTTTATCACCATTAATTCAATATAAACCAGCCACATAAATATTCTTCTTTGCTTGTTGACGTAGAACTTTGATATTCTATAATCAAAACTTTCTTTATCACATATTTTTTTTGACTATATAACTCAGTTCTATTTTAGAACACTTAGAGTAGAAGTGAAGCAAAAAAAAATGTTAGTCTAATTTCTTACTATCAATAATTGTGGTCTAAGAAGTAGTTTTCGGTAAAATACAAATCATCGAAAGAATTTCATTGCAAAAGTAGTTGAATTTCTCTGCCTTTGTACCAGAAATAATAAATGGTTTTTTTCGTGGATTCTTATACTATTAGATCTCTTGTAACTATGCTGTTTTGCTATAATAGGTAATCTTTGTTGTTGATTATGATTATGTTTTTTTATATCATCTAATTAAAGAAAAGTAGGCCTCTTCTGGCACAATTTTAATACTTATCACCACTTTATATAATCTGCCTAGATCTATAATATGTGTAAAATGTTTCTTTACACAAGAAAATCCATCTAGAGGTTAGTTTACGGTGGGTAATTTTTAGTTATGTATCTGTCTAATAGATACATATACAAAACAAATAGATATGTGTTAAACCATCCCCGTGTGGTTCTTCTTTTCTAAATTCAATATTAAAACCTTCTTTGTGTTATACCTGCTGAATCTTCTCGTTTTCTTCCATCTACACATGAAAAATTACATGCCTACAATGAAAGATCAATTTTGTCTAACACGTCAGCTATAAAGACGCATTATAGAATCATCCAATTTAAAAATCTTAAAATGATATAATTAATTTTTTTAATAATCTTCAATGTGTTTCTTTTCATCTTTGCACCCAATGCACTGTTAGAAGAGAATCTTCAGATTAAAACCTTCGTCTGTTATTGGTTCCAATTTACAGCATAACTTCAAAATTCAATTTTAAAATATTAATCATACTGGTTAAATGCAAATTTTTATTTTATTTTTTTTACTATCTTCTGGATTTAAATATATACTTTCTTCGTAATTCTTCATACTTTTTTTCTTGAGTACATTTCAATAAAATAGTTTAATTTCGGTTTTAAGACTTCGTTATTGCAAAAATATTATTTATTTCATTTGTTCTTGCTGATTTTATATAAGACCACCGTTTATAATCCTTTTAAATTTCATATAACAACAAAAAACACATTATAGGATAAATTAATATATATTACTGTGGTTAAATAAAAAAAGCAAAATATGTGACTTAGCAAGTTGCATATTTCGTAAACCGAGATTCCAATTGAATCTAAATAATGTGGACAAACAAAAGGATGGAGGAAGACACTTAAATGGATAATAGTTGAGCATAGAAAATACATCAAAAAAGTTTAATTAGTGATAAAATCATAAGAGGTATATATCAATTTTTATTGAGCCAATATGAATTTATAATGGTATATTTACAAAAAAATAAATGATATTGGAAGATTTGGGAATTTATTAGAAAATTTTTGTAATTACTCGAGGCGAAAAAGTAAACCATGTAAATGTTTTTAAAGCGCGTACAGAAGTTTAGCTTAAGAACAAAATAGCCAAACATAATTTACCGAAAAATAAATATGATTTATATATTTGGTATAAATAACTTGCATATAAAATATTGATTTTTATTTAAGGGCTATATTATTAGTCGTAATTTTAGTTTTTGTTCTCAGGCACAGCTTGCTTGATTCTCTGTACACACAGCGTATTTATACTTTCGGCTATCTTCTCCTCTCCAAAGTCTTCTTCAATACCCCTCCTTCTTTCGAGACCTATTAATTCAAGGGTTTTTCTCAATCCCAATGTTTGAATATATGCCTCAACCTGGTTGGTGACATCTAGTTCCTTCAGGTACCTTCTATGATATCGTGTCACCACGCCGTCCCATGTTATAACATATGGAATAATTTTTGTCTTGCATTTGTATATAATAACTTGCATATAAAATATGCATAATTTATTATAATTAAGCATATATTTAATTTCTTTTCTATAGATTATCTTTTATTTTAGCAATAAAACATAAATCGAAAAATTTAAATAAGCATGTTTACATGAAGATACAGTTTTCGTTTGCGGCTTTTGTTTAAATATAATTGCACATTACATTTTATATCATCCTTTCTCGGCGGTTTTCTATTCATTTATCTCAATGCAGCTATAAATTGTTACGAGTGTCAATTTATTGGTGTAAATAAAAAAGTTCAAATTTATTCTAATTTATAAAATTGTTTTAAATCGGCTTGTCAGACAAACTTTTGTTATTTTCGAATAGTTTATTGTAAAGCTCAACACTCAAATCTGATAATTTATTTATTATTGCAATTTTTCATTTTTTACAGTTTTTAATATTAATATGTC
Source organism: Rhyacophila brunnea (assembly GCF_057557595.1). NCBI lineage: Eukaryota > Metazoa > Arthropoda > Insecta > Trichoptera > Rhyacophilidae > Rhyacophila > Rhyacophila brunnea. The sequence goes on from NW_028232787.1 coordinate 323,554, forward strand.
TTTTTATTTATATGATGATGGTCTAATATGTTATCTTATATATAAAGAACAGAGAATCAACGATTTTTTTAATTACATAAAATTTAAAAAGGCAAAAATATTGTATATTTGTGTAATTTTTACCCGCAAAAAATGTTTGAGTCTCATAGTGGTAATATTTTAATTTTTGTCGATCTTTTTTACTAATTTTTACCATAAATTCATACTAAAAAGGTGGATTTAAGAAATGAATATGTGATATTTTTTTATTCATGAAAGTTTACAAACAAATATACAATAAGATGAGACAACTGAATGTTGAAAATGAAGGTTTTAAGAAATCATTAGAAATGAAACTTTGGTATTTCAAGATAAGAATACAGCGAGAAGCACACATAAAAATATTAATCTTGTAAATTTTGAATCTAATCTAAATACAATTTACATCAGGTCTTTTATTTATAATTGAATCAAGAGAAATTTTTGGAAAAGCCATGTCGATAAATATTGATTTCATATTGATTTTTAATATTTAAAAAAAAGTGCAACGAATGTGTTTTAAAAAGATAAATAGCAATGTTTAGAAATTGAAACTGAAAAATGTATATAACAATATTTTTAACTAACTAAGATAAATTTAATTTTTGGGATGTATTGAATTGCTATGGTTTTCTGTAAAATTCACGTTACTCGAAGCCTAGAAAATTATTGTTGAAAATGATACTATTGATATATAATGCGTATATCATGGGTATTTAATACCGGTTCAAGTGTAAAAAAAAATAAGCGAAAGCATATAAATGAGATATATAAATAACCTAGTTTTGATTTGAAATGAAGACGGGCACTAAACTCCAAGTTATAGCTTTACTGATAGAAAGTACATGATTTAGGTCTTTCATACTTTAAAATGACTTTCTTATTTGTGAACGATTTAAGCGGAATATTATGTGCATCTTAAATTTTTGATCATATAGAAACGACAATTTTAGGCGCAAAATTAAAATATGTATTTAAAATTGTTTAAAATATAAAAAATATAAAATTTTAGTTTTATAAATATCATAAATATTAGGTGCGAATTTTTTTTAGCAACAACCAAAATGATACAAATCATATTTTTAATCTCTGCATTCTTTTAAGCAGACACTATCATATAACCAATGCACATTTCTGTTCGTGTATAGTAATGAATTTGATAAAATTTATTTTTTTTTGTAATGATTTATTATCATTTTAATTTGTCAAGATTCTATGAATTTAAAAACAAGCTATTTTAGACCCTTGTTTTGTTAAACATTGCATCGTATAAAATTTTTTTAGTTATAAAACCTTACTTACTAGATTTGCAAAATAATAAATCTTTATTGAAATTTTAAAATTATAATTTACAATGTCAAATGCTGATAAAAAATTCATTGATGTTATCATTCTAAAATTACAACTATTCTAGATGCAGAATTATTTTTTGCTTCGTGCAAGATTATAATCTAAAGTATAAAAGACATATTTAAAATCAAGATTTAATTTCTGGATCCAACAATATTTTTATTTAAACATATAACACGAAATTTATATAATTTGCAAAAAACCTATAATAAATAAAAATAGGATGTTTTTATACCTGTGTGGCTATAATTTGTCAAAAAAATTTTTGTGGGCAGTTTTTTGTTTCACTTTCGCTAAATTAAAAAATTATTAATTATGGGCAGTAAAATCAATCGTAATCCAGGGAAATAATAAATGCATATTTACTACGTTTTCGAAAAATCGAACTGTAGAAAATGATTATTTTGGTGTTAATTTTTATAATTCGAAAAACTGGATATGCGTATTTGATCTTGAAATTACCAATACTCAGATTTTTAGTTATCCTGTAATAACCCTTACTACTTCGAATGAACTTTAGAAAAGACTTTTAAACCCTCAAAAAAAGAAAGTTAATACAAATTTAATTCGTCGCATCGAAATAAATGGTTCTTATCTCATTTCCGTATTAACATGAATCATTGGAGGTATATTAATTATTCGAACTATTTTACGCTGTAAAAATCGAATATTTTGATCAAGAAACAACTTATATACGGTATTTAGATCTATATGATACCAACAGCGTCAAAAATTCTCCGAAGATTTCGGGTATATGTATTAAAAAAATACTCTTTTTACCATTGGGTTGTAATTTAATGCTTTTTGCATGTAAAAATAACATAAAAACTGATAATTAATAATAAAATCTTTTTTAAAATTTTTATGAAATTTTTTCCTGTCAGGATGTTCCAGAATTACTAAATTATTTGCCTACAAATTATTATAAATTAAGAGTTGGTTCGTAGTATGAACCAACATATCAAATATTAAGCAATTTTTATATATTGAATAAATTTAGTGTTATTTTTATGAAAAAATAAATTCATGTTGTATGTTTGTATTTTAATCAAATAATAATAAGTATTCACGAGATTCACAAAGTTAAACAAGCGCCTATTTTTCCTAATATTTTATAGCTTATAACCCGTACTGATATTGAAGGGGCAATATTTGCTCGAATTAAATATTTTTTGACAAATATAATTTTTGATGCGTGCATATCGAGGCCATTAAACGCAAAAAATACATTTATTGGCTCCGTATTTAATATTCATCTAGTTTTTGTCTACAATCTATAAATTTATTTTGAATAATCATTATCATAAGAAAAACTGGATTGTATAAAATAGTAAGAGCGTGGCTCTTATTTGGGCTTTTTTGTGTATATTTTCGTATTTTTTTTTGTAAACTTATTAAATTACAAATAAATTGATTCTGTCTTTAACAAACGAAAATCAAAAACCATGATGCTAATCACATAACTTCTGATATATTTATTTCAATCATTAAGGGGAAAAGATGCATACATTTTTAAAATTAAAAACGATAAGATGACTATTATTTAAAATTAAAATTTTTTCATGTAAAAAAACTAAAACAATGTAAATGACGGGTCAATTTAAAACAGTTTATGAACATTTCTCTATTTATAATAAAATATTATGTTTTTTGGGTTTAAAAGATGCAATAAGCTGCGTTTAAAGGAAAAAAATTAGAATTATTTATTTCTATTCTATTTCTATTATTTTTATAATTTCTTATTCTCACGTGCTTATTTCCAAGGGATGTTAGCTCTATATTTTTAAAACATATAATTTCAAAATAACATCATAGATTTACAATAAATGACATCTTACGAAAATAAGGCTGCATTTATTTTCTTGTAGCTAAATTATTAAAAAATGAAACATAAAATAAGCTTCCATTCTAATTCCATGGTTTCTTATTTTTCTTATAATTTCGAAAAACACAAAACATGGGCCATTTTTATGAAAAATATCTTTTTAGAACATAATTCACTGAAAAATTTAATAAATACAAAATATGCATATGTAATAAAATATGTCTAAATTTTGTATCCAAATCATTGGCAAGATCTAATTACTAAGTATTTTTAGTTAAAAAACATAACATTATAATTACTTGTAATATTTACCAGGTGAAAGACAAAATATTTGAAGAGTTATATCCGGTTTTCTTCATAGAAGTATAAATACAATGAATAGAAGAATGTTGAAATCAATCAAAAGGCTTTTTTTATTATAAAAAAATATAACGTGTAAAAAATAGATTAAGAAAATAAAATATGTCAACTTTAAAGATCAATTTAACGAAACTTAGTATTAATAAAAGGAAGCATTGTAATGAATAAAGCAATGATATAATAAATAAAATGAAAAACTTTGGAATGCAAAAAACATCGAAAAATTTACAGCAAATTTTTTTGCGTCCATATTTAAATTTTTTTTTTGGAACTAAAAAAAAAGAAAATATATGAATAAATCGCAATTTACTGTTTTGATCTGTATTAAAAAGAAGAATTTCGCAGACAAACTTGTGATGTTTTAGAGTATTTATGATTATATATCATACTTTCTGAAACTTTTTGTATTTTTTTTTTAAATCAACAAATATTAATAAGATCGAAAAAAATCAAAATATAACACTATATATTTATAAGTATAATTTAATCCATTTTTTTTTAGTATTTAAAGAGTCTAATAATCAAATTTATTTGTGTCTATAAGTAATTTTCCCATGTTTTACAAATTCGAATTTGTTATCCATCTGTTTTATTTCAGCCGTATTTTTAATTCAAAAAACATACAAACAATTTTATTTTATATTTTTTAAAGCAATTTTATTCGAAAATTTATATTTTTATGCATGTATTCGAATAAGTGAGATTTGCTGTGTCTTTAATTTTTAATTTAGATTTACTTGGATATTTTTTTATTCGCAGATTCCTACTGTTTGTTACACTTTAGAAACAAAACAAAATTTTGATCTTTTAAAAGAAAAATAAAATTTTACATATTTAATTGATTTACAATTTTTAATTTTTTGACCTATCCATTATATTGATAGTGAAAATACAAATAACTCTTCCAGAAAATCTATAAGCTGTAAAAAAAACAATCAATTGTGATTCCTCATATCGATAATTACATAGATAATTAATTACAGTATATAAAGAAAAGGGATGGTTAAGTGTAAGATTTATGCTGGAAAAATATGCAACATATACATTACAGTGTCAATATATGTAAATTATTTAAAAATTTGGTTCTATTTACTGAAATAATTAATAATTTTGCCTCGTCCGTCATATTATCTTATACTTTTTAAACGCTCTTGTGTGATATAATAATGAAAACATTCATATTATTATTCTTTTGCTCAAAAACTCAATTATTGACACAATGGGATCTTCCGGGTGGCTAAAAATTGGAAACTTGTAGCTCAAAAAAGATGAAAGATTACATTTTTTTTTGCAGGATAGAAATATATCCTTTCGTAAAAAGTCAACACTGTGGAAAAGCATATAAAATAGTAGACAAGATATAAAGCCGATTCTAAAGAATTCCTGCCATGAAAATACACGAAGATATAATGAAGTTTAGATATGCGTAATATTTATGCACCCAAGAAAAAATAACCTAAAAAATAAAAACAAAAAAAGACATTCGGTTCTGGAAGTAACTAAAAAGAAACACGCGAAAACGAAGGTGGATACAAAAATAAAAACAGATTTTTATTTATCGCCACATTGACCAGGCATTCTTGTGTACGATAAAAGGGGAAAGTTTATCTCGTTAATATAAATAAAAAAATCAAGTGTTAGTAGTCTGATGAAGGTTGAAATTAATTGCTTAGAAAATGCGATCTATTATCAAATGAATGTATTCTAATTTACAAATGGAGAACTAGAGTGTTGATATACGACATAAAAATAATTTTTATGTTTATAAAATACGAAAAATTATATATTAAGGAGCTAAAAATAACAACTAAAGCGAAAGAATGCGCATCAACAATACGATTGAGGAATAAAAATGAAACTATTTACGTCTGGATAGAAGAAGATGCATCGAAGAAGATTGTATATGCGATGAGGTGGAAAGAAGTATCAGCCAAATCTTTTCATATAACAAATCTGAAGTTTTGCTTGAACAACTATAGAAAGCTAAGAATAAAATCAAACCATAAATAAATATAAAAATTATTATTTTGTTGATAAAATAAATACATTAAGAAGATTTAGAATTTACTATACATTGAATAAAAATGCACAAAAAAACAATTGGTTTTGTACAACCCCTATATAATAAATGGAAAAAACAATTTTTATATTTGTGCTTATATTCAATTAAAATTGTATAATATACAATGCCTTACTGAAAAAAAAATCACCATAAATTTTAATAATAAGTCTGGGTTAATATAAATATTTTTATAAATAAAATACTTGTATAAATTAAAGACATTAAAAGGATTTATTTATGATTGTTTGAGCCTATTTTTACTTCTTTATGGTCTAGTAGATAGCTTTTTTGATTCTAAAAAATCATAAAATCGTTATTAAGGTGTTAAATACATGAACAAATGATTTCGTAGAAATAACATGAATTAAGAAAGGCTTGATTAAATCCGAACAGGTCAAACATAAGTTTATCTTTATTTTACTTTGTAATGTTTTTTTTCAAACATTAAGTTTGCAAATTCAAGTCTAACAAAAAATAAAGGTTCTTCATTAACATTATCTATAGAGATCCATATTTTTTTGTTCTTTAGGCTCGTTTTATTATATTAACATATCCTGAAAATATTTTTAAGATCAATTGCAAAAGTCAATGTGGTTTATTTAAATTTAAAGTTCGCGTATTTATTGTGCTCTTCTGTTAATTAAACTTTTAGTTTATATTATTAAGACCAATTTTTGAGATGTATATCGTGAAACTGAATATTTTAGCATTAATTAGTTTTAAAATATATTAAAAGGCTACTTTTGTTGTTTTAGTATTTGTGTCTGTTTTAATAGCTTTTTCATTTAAATACTAATTTATTTATATCATTCGAGTGCTAGAATAACCGGAAGCTGTTTCTGTATTTCAACTTCGATAAGCTTAAAAATGAATATAAATATAGAAAATATTATTGCTGTAAAACGGAGGAAATTCAAAGGATTTAATGCATAATATTTGATTTTAAAGTTACATTGGAAATTCGCGGTTTTAAATTATGTGGCTAAGCATTATCTTTATATTCCATTACTAAGAGACTAATAGAACCCAACTCAATTATTACAGACTAAATCGACTATAATTTTGCTGGGAGTATTGCGCAGAATATATTTTTATAGTGATCGATATATGCATTACTTTGTTTTTTCTAGGTAAAATAAATATCATGCGTATTAACTGTAAGTTATTTTTCTTTTTTTCTTGTGGATTCCTCAAATGTGTAAATCCATTTTCCGTTATAAAACTTTAATTCATCTAGAGAATCTGTGCTTTCAGTCTTTATGATTGCACCTTTCGTTTCTACATTATTTTATAATTGAACTTAATCTACTATGATGTTAAAATTAAAAGAAAAATTCTAAAATAAATACAATACAGAAATAAATAAAACATTTTTTTTTGAATGGATGAGACTTTGAATTGTTGAAAACAAGGATACGAAATTAAATTTACATAATTATACGTTTCATAGATATTATTATTGGTAAGAATCAGAAAAATAATGTCGATACCATGTATTTTGGTCTTGGATTTTACAAGACTCATCGGAACCGTAACTTTTTTGGATTATCAAAAAATTAAGTTTTGTATTGGTCTTTTTTTATTTTTCCCAATAAATTTATTATAAAAACGCAATCAAAAGCCATAAATATATCAAATCTTATCTGTATTTAATTGTGTAGTTGTGGGTATTTTTTAAATTTTTCATAAATAAAAGTCGTAGAATATTGTTTCTTTCATTGTGATTGGCAATTTAAATTATCGATTCTACAAAATATTTTATTTTGAATATTTTAAAAAACTTAATTGACAGAGAAAAAAATCCACCATTGAAGCATCATCAAGTATTTAATATTTATTAATGCTCATACAGCCTTTTCAAATACTTTTTACGATTTAATTTCCTGATTTAATTCTTATATCTGTGAATATGAACCAAATAAAAATTTTCAAGCGCCCATCTATTAAAGATCCATTTAAATCTGCTTGTGGTTTTGTCTATTGTTAGTAATTGACAATATTGTAATGAGAATTTACTGCATGACGTGTTTTTTAAAGCTGCTATAGTTTTTGGTGGTTATAGTAGAATTAAATTTTTTTAAGAGGATGAGCCTAACAAATATTAGCGAATTTCATACTAATATGCCTCTTCCAAGCACTATTATTACTAAGTTTTTTTTATTGATGCAAACGTTATTGATAAAAATCAAAATTTATGAATTACAATCTTCAAATATATTATCAGCATTTTCCTCCCTATCCACCAATTAAATTCTAAAAAGAATATAAACAAATATATTTTGAATTGTTTATGTTAGATTATATTTCTTATCATTATAAAATTTTCAAAGAAGAAGTTATGCATAAAAAATAAAACGATTGTTTTGGTTCGCCAAAGTATCAGCCATAAATTATGTCATTTTACACTATATTCTCTAGAAGATAAAAATGTACTTGTGCAACTTTAAAGTGGACTTATATATGTTATTTTAATTAAATATACCTGTAAGTAATTATAAAAAATTGAGATTTTTTAAATATATTCTTTTAATACAAACTATCCATAAAATTCCAATGAATAGATTAAGAAACAATTAAATTATCCGAAGCCCAAATTTATTTTTTAGACCAAATTTAGATCTTATTATTATTTTCCCAAAATGCTTGTTTTTGTTTTGCTAATTTATAGAAAAATCTATCCATATTAAAATACGGAAAATACAAAATTGAAAAACAAATTTTACATATCTAATTTTAGATCACAATTGTTACAAAAAAGTATATAAATTAAATAAAATAACTTTGCCATACATATGTTTATTAAACCCAAATTTCAAGACATTTTTAGAATTCTAGATGTTCTGGTCTATTGCTCAGAATAAAGCTTAAAATTATATAATGAAACAAAAAAAGAATGTTTGAGTACATTTAAATCGTTAAAAAATAAAATTACTAGCCACAGAATATTTTATGTTAAAAGTAATTCAAGAAATAAAAATCACCAGTGCAAAAAAAATATAGTTTAAGTGAATGCGTAGTTTTTGATTGATGTTTCGAGTTCGATTTATTTTACAGTATTTATATATAGTGTATTTAATTTTTTACATGCTCTTTACTTTAGATACACAAACTATTCTATATAAATGTATAAATTTATGCATAGTAAAATTTTTAAATTACCATATAACTCGAAACACAATTCAAAATATGACGCAATCATCCCTAAATGTATATTATTTCTGATTCAATCAAAACCAGTGATAACAGAAAACAATATATTGGCCAGTTTCATTTATGTAAACTTAAATTCGTAGAACCCCCATAAATTATGATTTCAATCTTTTTTTTCTTTCTTACGTTAAAGCTATCTTTGGAAGGAAGTGGAAATAATCAAAGCCTCATGGCGAAAAGTCTTACTGATGACTTTTATAGGTTGTCGGAAGCAGAAAGACGCGGATTTATAACCAACCTTATAAATGATGCTTATTCTGGTGATATCGAAAATTTAGCAGGCAGCTCTACGCACTTAAATCCGAATTCAAATCTAAAGTATGCTGTTAAATTCGATAGATTTATAAAGGTGTTTAGGAATTCGTCTAAAAATTTATACGTACGTCCTCCAGGACATGAAAGTTCAAATTTAAATCATATGCACGAACTGGAAATAAGTGAAAAAACCTTCTGTCTGAGCGATTTGAATATCACAAAGAGAATATATGTACTAAAAGAGTCACAATTTAATCAGAAAGTTATCAAAAATGAAGATTGTGAGGTCGTAGATGTATCTACAATAAAAATCTGTGATATAGATTCTAAAATTTATATAAGGGGATCCGAAAATGGGCAAGGAATACGCTTGCTTGAGAAATGTAATGACCATTCAGCTGTCAGTAATTCAGAAGCCCCTGATGATTATGAAAATAATTTAGAGACTAATTTAATTAGCCAAGACTTACTATGCAGTTATATAAGGTTTTTTTGGGTGGAAGAAATTAGGAATTTTGAGAACTGCCAAGGTGAAACTCGTTTTATAAACGTAGAAACGGATGCTGAAAACAGAAAATATATCGTGTTGAGGAATAAATTCGCAAGTTTTATGATGATGAATGGTGTCAAGTATATAGAAATAGATCGCGATATGAGATTGATCAATGTAAATGCTAAAATATATATACAAAATTTTGTATGCTTAAAAATGCTAAAAAACAAGAGGAAAATAACAATAGATGTTATCGATAAGATTCTTAAGATAGATATTCCCAAAAATTTTCGATTAAATATACACGCACTCGAGGTTCCAGATTATTTTAATAGCATCATGGAAATTATTTCGATTCAAGATAAAGAAGCAAGCATTGAGAATCTAAAGGCTAGATTAAAAATGAAGAGTTTACTGAATTCATACAAACGTTTCAGAACTTTTTTTTCTATGAAGAACATACACAATATATTATCAGAAAAACAGACTAATACTGATATTCAAAGCTTATATTTGAAAAAAGGAGTGAATTCATATTTTAGTAAAATCATTGATCTTCTATATTTAGCTGCACCTAGTGGTAATAATACATTTGATTGTGATTCAGAAAATACAAATTCTGATTCACGTATTTATTTTGAGCATTTTATCGATCACTGGAAGGCTAAGAAAATCAAAAAAGAATGGGAAACAATAAGAGATACAATCATGGCAGAATTTAAAGCTATTTATGAAGCAGAGAAATCTAGAAAAACAAAATGCCCTATTACAAAAAGCTTTGTAGAAAAACCAGAGACTGATAAATCCGTAAAATTTAAAATTCTTATTATGAAAATAATATTAAAGCTTGTGGATGTTTTTTGTTGCGAATCTGATAATAAAACTTCTATGATAACAGGCAAAAAAGAAAGATTTTTGCTTGCTAATCTAATTCGAAGTCTCTTTATTAGCATATTTGTTAGAGGAGAAGATACTTTGAAAATACATTCCCGGTACTTTTATATTGTACATTTTGAATATTTTTTACTGACTCAATTAGAAAATCTAGAAGCTGAGATGATTTATTCTTACTTTTCTATCTATTCCATAGAAAACTACCTTTATTGTATAAGAGACTCAAGATATTATAGAAAACGTGCTTTAAAAAACAACTGCAAAATTAAAAGCAATTTCGTTAGATCTTTATATGTCAGGTTTTTCATATGTTGTTTCAAATGCGACCGCTATTGTTTTGAAATCAAGAATTCCATATATAAGCACGATAACGAAATTCAGTCGCCATCACCCATAAAAAAATTGAAAAAAAAAGAAGCAGAAGAAGCTGTTAGAGCAGAAGAATCCAAAAGAAGCCAAAGAAGCTGAAGAATCCAAAGAAGCTGAAGGAGCAAATGTAAGAAATTATAAACCAAAATAAATTTCTAAAATATATCATTTTCTTATTTGTTTAATACTGTAGTTATAAATAAAAATTGCATTCGTCAAACAACATATTCTTTTTGCTTATAAAACGGTCTTGATACTTAATACTAGTTTAGAAGATAAGTTTATATCAATAGCGTTATTTAAGATATAAATAAGATGGTTTAGAATAAGAATGCCTATTCTTGCGAGTATTTTTTCGATGATAATAGGACATTTGAAGAAATAAAAGTTTTACTTCCTACATTATATCTAAAATTAAGATTTACCACCTTCTTGTTTTGCTCAAATTTAATTCTGGGATTAAAATCTATAAATATCAGGCGTTTTTCATTTCGGTAAGCATAATATATTTTTAATTTTTTAGCGATATATCTAGAAATTCAAATAAACTATTTAAAACTTCTATCATTTAAGAGAATAAGACCATTCGACATTCATGTATCAGTGAGAGACTACAAAAGATGCTTAATAAGCTCTGCAATATTCAGATTGAGCTAATAACAACCCAGTATATGAAATTGATAAATAGAAATCTTGCTTAAATAATAAAAAATAAAAATAATTACTCAATGCATCTTAGTTCTTTTTAAAAACATTTTAGACCAAAATGCATAATTTAGTAAATTTACGCAGGTATTTTGCATAAAAATATCTTTAATATGACAATATTATGATGTTGCAAAGAACTGTTTATTTTTTTGTTATATAATAAAGAAAGATTTAAATATATAATTTGCAACTTTATCTATTTTAAAAATCAAAGGTAATGTATAATTATTGCAATTCCAGCATTTAAATATGAAGAATACATAATTGAGGGGTTATCTTTCATAATAATATAAATATGAATGTTTATCATTTGAAGATTTCTTTTTTATAAGGTTATGAATGCTCTTTACAAATAAAATATATATGTTTGCTTTATTTTAAATATGCATTTTGATTGTCCTCACATGATTTCTCTTTGAGGTTTCATATGGATCAGATAACACAATTAAAAAAAAGAAGAATTCAGTTTTAAATCCAATTTTTCAAACCATTATACCTTTAACTATACAAGGAAAATACTATATTATAATCTTTTTTTATTTATTTTTTGATAATGATATTTGCTTTAAAATAAATGGAAATCAAATAATGGTTCAAATCATAAAAGTTCGCGATGAAATTTTTAATGTGAAATCTATGCTTCTTATAAAAGTATTTAAATGGTTTTTCTTGTGTATATCAATGCTTGTAATTCGTGTCTAAAATATTACCATATTTTTTATTGTATTGAATTAAGATGAAAATAAAGCCACGACAATTAATTTAATAATTATTATTTTGGTTTTGCTGCCTATAATATATATTTTGATGTGTATATGATAAATCTAAAATATTTTTCGGGTGTTGATTTAAATTTATGTCTTTTTTTAGTTACATTAGATTACGAATTAATATATTATGTGAAATAAAATTTTCGGACGAATGTAAAAATCAATACTTTCTATTGTTTTAAAGTTACGTTAAATTTAAAATTTAATATTTTATGAAATAATAAGTAGCATATCTTACCAAATAACCAGAATTTTTTTATTTATGCGTTAATTTTTCTTTATTCAATTTTATCTATTTAGACGTGGTCAGCCCGTTTGAATATTGCACAACTCCTTGATACATCTTTTGACACCTATCCACGATTTAAATTCATCAACTGCTCTTCTTCTCCAATAGAGATGAGTATAAGTATCTTGCGAGTTATCGTTAGATATCATATTATAGTAAAAAATTACAATTATAATGGCTAAATATACACTTAATCAGAATATAATTAGCATAATATTTTGCATTCTTATTTTATAATAATCTTGTTTAAGTATTTAAAAAAATTGGTTTGTTTTAATTATTAATATAAAGACTCGGAATCATTTGAAACTATTCTTTTATTTAATCCTTTTTTTGACATTATAGTTAATATAAAAAATATTAACTAGATCACACATTTCAAAATTTTCACATAATAAAATAATAAAAAAGATTAACGAATCACAATTGCTGTAAAATTAAATTTTAAAAAAATACTATTACAAAAAATGGGCATATTGTATTTCTTTGAAAATATTAAAATTAATTATGTGCTTAATTTCGGGGGCTTTTTATACGATTGATCAAGTGCTAAATGATAGATATTAAATGTTATAATTTTATTTTGAATGATAAATATTATCGCCACGCAAGTTTTCTTGGAATACATAATAGAATTACACAAGAAGCTTTATTTTTCATGGAAGATTTATGATGCATAAAATTTAGCAAAATAAATACAAAAAAGTCATTAAAAAATGATTTTAAAATAAAAAATATACCAACTAAGTCTCTTGTTCTATTTTAAAATCACATCATCATCATAAGATTATATTTGCACATAAATATTCACTATTAAAACCCATCAAAATGACAGTATAACATTAATAGTTCTACAATATTTAATCTAAAACTTTCGAATGTTAATAAAGTCACAAACCGCCAATATAGAAAAATACAATGGTAGGTATAAATTCAAAACCGAAAAATTAAAATTGTATCTTCGCTAGAAAAGATATTCATGCACCTTAGCAGCAGTCAAAACATATTTATCGCTTCCAAATATTTGTATTTTTAATTTATTTAAGGGTAAAATTTTCTTTTTGCTTGCACAAGATTTTTGGTATACCCAATAAAAACAGACTAAACTATGTTTTTTTCTGATTGTCTCCGTATTTAATATTTCTAAATGAATCATCAACAATCAAGACTTATAAATTGGATTTTCTTGACAATACCGTTGTTTGTGCGTATGCTTCACATTTGTTAGCGCTTTTCAACCCTATCATATACGAATTTTGATATTATGTAACCACACTATCCTATTTTATGACAAATGAACTATTATTGTTTTGAATCACAAAATTTTATTTATCAATAGATAATTTCAATAATAATAGCTATATCAGTGTTTTGAAAATGTATACATTGACTTAAACTTAAAATTTCGATGTTTTATAAAATGAATCTTAATAAAAAAAAATTTTATTTGGCTTTTGTTATTCTCGCAAATTTTTTTATTGCAGTGGAATCGTATTTATTTTTAGGCATATAAAAAGGAAAATTTTTATTGCCTTACGGATAAAATTTGCTGATTCATTCTTATTTACGAATTATTTGTGTATAAATTTAGCTTTAAATGTTTTTTTAACGATGAAAAACACACTGTTTTTACAATTATTCATGACATAAAAAATACAGCATGTGCTATAAAATTTTTTATTTGGTAAATTTGATCATAAAACACACTGATTATAAAGCATATAATTCTAAAAGATATTCAAGATCAAAGAAATACGGCATGCTTTTTTTAATATTTACATATTAATTTTGATCATAAAAACATTATAACATGTGTGTCTGATATTTTATAAGAATGCTGTCCTTAACTATTATATATCCCTTTGTAATACAAAAAAAATATAATGTAGAAAAAATAAAAAAATTCAAAGGTTTTGTGGTATAAGAATTTTACTGAAGTAAATATAAAAAGGGCTTTTATATGCAATAAAATCATTTAAAGAAGTTTTATTTTTCTTCTTACAGTTATTTTCAGTAGCTTGCGATGGTTCTTTTATTCTTGTATGTTTATTTTCTTTCTTGACTTGTCTATAATAAATTATATTTTGTTTCGGTAGTATTTAAGTTTTTAGGCTAAAATACTTGTTGAAGAGATGTGCGTCTCTTTCACTTAAAGTTTCTTTATTTCGAATATGTTATAATTATTTTCCCCCGGTTATTATCGATCCTGTTTTCTCCATTATCATTATTATTGTTTTTTTTCTCCATAAATATTATTGATCTCGTTTTCTCTATGATTATGACTGATCAGATTTTTCTATCAACATTTTATATCATGTTTTATCTATTAATATCATCGCCTTTGTTTTCTCTACACTTATTGTTGATCACATCTCTCATAATATTATAGATATTGTTTTCTCAATTACTATTACCTTTGATTTCTCAAAAATTACTGCTGCCTTTTTTTCATTATTATTACTATCGATAAAATTTTCCATAATATCATTATTACTTTTGTTTTCTCTATTAATATTACTTTGCCTTTGTTTTCTCTATTACTATACACACCAAAATTATTATTGTTCATATTTTCTCTGCTATTACTAAGTTACTGCTCTCTGCTAATATAGTCTTCATTGGTTATATTATAAGAATTATTTTCTTCGATATTATTGTTTATCCGGGGTTTTCGGCTATAATTTTCTGTATTCTTACGATTACTATTTTAAATGACTAAATTTAGTTAAGCATTAGAATTACAGTTATTCTCTTTTTCCGAATAATTTATCCTTATTTTTTGAATGCAAACTTCCGATTCATTCATTTTAAAGAATTTTCAATTTTTTTTCTGTCATTGATTATTTAACTTTTGGTCTCGAATTTTCTGTTCTTCTTATTATTATTACTATATCGATCTTCATATTTATAGATACAAGAATATAAACGGACATCAAGTTATCGAATGTCAGACCTGATATTTTTGAATACGGCAAAAAGAAGAACTGCATCACTTCGATCGAAATTGGCGTGACAAGTATTGACAATATAAACATAGTTTAAAACGAAAAATTGAGAAAATATGACCTGCTAGCATCTGAACAGTCATTAAAATACAAATGCAAGACAAAAATTATCCCATATGTTATAACATGGGACGGTGTGATGACGATATCATAAAAGGAACTAGATGTCACGAACCAGGTTGAGGCATATATGCAAACCTTGGGATTGAGAAAAAACCTTGAATTAATAGATTCGAAGAATGTGGGGTAGTGAAGAAGAATTTAGAGAAGAGAAAGTAGCCGAAAGTAATAATACGCTGTGCGCACAGAGAATCAAGCAGACTTTCCCAGAGAACAAAAACTAAAAATACAACAAAAATCTAGCCCATAAATAAAAAATATTACATGGAATTATGCATTATATAGTCAAAATCATCTTTATTGTCCCCTATAAATTCAAAAATACATCTTACACAATCATTTCTCGCATCAGTTTTTTTTAAAAAATATCTAGAACTATAATTTTCATTCATAAAATAAGCACAACATGTTAATACATCGTTTTTTTTTCAATAAGATATTTTGGAAATGAAATGCTATTTGTTTTACAAAATTCTGTTATGCTTTGAATTCAATCTATTTGCTTATGTTTGAGGTGACTAAAGCCTTTTTATTTTTAATGGGCTTTGGTTGAAATGTGGTTCTTTTAGACCCGGAACATATCGGTGTATTTATCAATTTATGCTCAGCACCATTTATATTTACCCTTTGCTTTTTGCTCACATCAAGCGTTTCATTGATGAAGAAATTATTGAGTGCATTCATTTTTTTGTTCTCAGCACCATTAATATTTACCCTTTGCTTTTTGCTCATATCAAACGTTTCATTATTACCGAAAATATTGAGTGCATTGTCTCTTTATGCTCAGCACCATTTATATTTACCCCTTTGCTTTTTGCTCAAAATAGGCATTTCATTATTACCGAAAATATTGAGTGCATTTTATTGTGTTTATCCCTGCAATGCAATCTTTTGAAATGTTTATTTTAACACCATTTTCTTTGACACAATTGTTTTCAATACTTAAACCTACATTCGTAATGATGCTTTCATCCTTTTCCCGTGTGGCAACAATAACATCTTTATTCATATCACTAAAAGCTTCACTGGTAAAAGCAACATCCTCATTTATTAAACATCAAATAAATCCATATTACCTCCTATCTCTTCAACAAAAGAACCAACTGCACTTCTAATTGCCTCATTCCTTGTTTCTTGAAAAGTCGTAAAAAATGAATCATCTTCAACAGTCATAATTCATTGAAATTTATTATTGTATACTTCAAAATAAAAAGTTACATTTTCTGGATTTACTTGCAATTTCTTTAAAAGGTTTGTAAACGAAGGCGAAATAAAGTAATCCTCAATACAACCACTGTTATCCACATATTATCTTTAAAATTATTCTTATTAATTTTCTATACATTATTATTATTCTTGAGGCTATTTTGTAGATTACTGCTGTTGATGTTTTGTAGATTATTGGTGTTGATGCTATTTTCAATATTCTTTGAATTATTCTTATAAATTTTCTGCACATTATTATTATTCTGTATATTCTTATGATTATGTGGATTGTTGTTTTGGTGATTTGTATTACTGTTGACTATATTTTCAGACTTCCCTAGCTTATTATATATCTTATTTGATATATTATCATCCTCAATATCCAAATTACTATTGTTTGCATCATTTTCATATTTCCCTTCACTAAAATTTTAATACTTATCAACACATTTAAAAACCGATTTCTTCTCCCAAACCAAGATGAGCATCATTACACAAAAACAAGTCCATAAAATATTTAACAAAAGATCTATACAAACTCTCACAAAAATAAATTACCATCGCATCATCATCTAAAAAACTTCGATTGGTCTCTATAATATTATTAAACACACTAAGTATTAGTCGTTGACGTGTGCCTACCACTAAATGATATATTCGTGGTAATGGATATTGTGGGAACAGACGCGTATACATTTGTGTTAATGAAGATATCTGCGGATCATTCAAAGTGTACAGTGTGAGATGCGTCGAAAGTACACGTTTAGCTGACATAATTTATGGGTTGTACGATTAATTAAATATTCTTGATCTTTAACACAAACAATAGGACTGAAAATTTCACTTGAATGTGTAGGTCTTATGCATATAAAAGGCATTGGGAAAGATATTTAAGATAAAGAATTTTTAAAGGTAGGCAGCTAATATGTTTTTAGAATAATAGAAAGTTTTAAACAAGCAAATATGGAGTATCACCCTTAGGCGAACAAAACACTCTAACCATGAAGTATAATTATAAATAAAATTGTTATGATAATTAGTTGATATATTTGATCATATAATTTATTGTTTAGTATTGGGTTTATTTTGTTTCGATTCGTTAAGACAAAGCCACAGTTTAGCTTATAGAGTATATTCAGGCAATAATTCTTTTTATATTCATAATCTTTCTATGCTTTTTTTCTACATTCAATAATAATTAATTTTGGAGCTCGCACAACCTTGTTGTTTGTAATGTGGATACGCTTCATTTATATTTTCAACTTCATAATCAACAATTTTTCTCTAAATCATCTATGAAATTTAGTTTTTTATTATTGCAAAAATTTTAATTTTTTGAGTTTACTATATCTATAAAAGGTTTGTTGTATCTTATTAGAATTTTAAATAAATAAAAATTAGAATAAATCTAATTGAAAAGCTATTTAAAGATTCTGCTGATCCAATAATAAATAAAAATGCATCTTTTAAGACATATAAATCAAAATAATTTCTTCAATTCTGTTTTTTTTGCGTTTATGCCAACCCTTAATTTAGTATATTATATCTATAATATATTTTTATGTATGTAATTGTGGGTAAAATGGTTTTATATCAGTAAACTCAAGTAATATCTTCATTATAAATGGGCGCTTATTCGAAATAAAATTCAAAAGTGATGTATCACAGACTTTACAAGAACCTTTTAAGTAAACATAGGCATTGTATATATATTTTTTTATTGAATAAAACAATTTTTCATCATATTATATACCCAAATTAGACATAAATACGCTGTCTTTGGCTAAAAACTGTAAAATATTAAATACCTCTTTTTAGTAATGTGCTACTTATAAAAGTAGATAAAAAAATCTTCGCCATTATAAGATCTTTCGTCTAAAAAAGTATGAATGCATAATATCGTGTAAAAAAGAACATTTGCATGATATTTCTAAAATATTACGTGCGGTAGATATTCACTGCATTTTATTGATTTCCGCATTCTTTTCTAGTTGTAAATACATTTATGAAATTGATATATAGATTTGAAAACGAGAGCAACACATAAAAAAGCCAAAAAATCAAATTTGAATATTAAAGAAACTCTGTATAATGTATAAACCTATATATCTTGCGCCAAAACATTTCATATCCGCATATTTCAATATATTTGGAGTATTAGTACTATCTTGATCCATATCAAACCAACATCATTCTTATAATACTCTATAAAAATATGTGTGTTTTTTATGGATTATATCTTAAACTTTCGAAAAAAAATAATTTGCTTACGTTCTATAAGATACATACTTTGCTAGCATACAAAACGTGATTTTTATATAACAGGGAATTACACGAATCTACCATTATTTATCCTTCTAAAAAAATATTTTTAGTGATCATAATAATTTTAAAGATATTTTTGTAAAATACACACATTTGAAAACATGGTAAAGCGGAAATATATGTTTCCTTACATTCTTGTTTTTTATATATGTATTATACCATCTTGTGTTTAATATATTTCTTTTATCATCTTGTGTTTAATATTTTTCTGAATTTCACTTCCTACATCTTAACATTGTCTTCGATATGCAAAACGCCTTTAAAAAAATATTTTGAATAAAAAAAGAAGGATTTTATGCATCCTTTTGTGGATATCGTTCTATATTTGCAAAACAGATTTATTTCTGCACAAAAAAACGAAATCCGTGTTTCAATTAAAAATCCTTAAAAGAATTCCAATGCCGAAATTAAGGATATTAAATATACACACAAATATTCAGCATTAAATTTTTTTGTGTCACCATATGATAGCACCAATTGTAAATTAAATCTTTTGATCGCCAAACTCGTTTAAAGTTTCGATTTCTTCTTATAACATGCAAACATAGTAAATTATAATCTATACATCCACCAATGAAAATATTTGTGTTATATACAATATATCTTACGTGAAAATATTCTAAAATAACAAAGGTATAATGTTCATTGCGTTAGAATGTTCATAAAAACTTCTTCACGATCAAATACTTTTTTTAAAAATAATTGATTATGTAAATAATTTTAATATTTTACTTTTATTTATCATATATTCACGAAAAAATTTTTGTACATATACAATTTTATAACCCTTGATCAAAATTACTTATTATGTATATCTACATTTTAGCATTCTTCCATTGTTCAAGCAAAACTTTTGTTTACTTTATATTTTAGTTTTTATTATTACTTCTTTTGCCTCACATCATCTTCACATTTTTTTTCAAAAAAAAAATCACCCACCAACCTTAATTAAAATAAGTTTACCATAAATCTATTGCAAATGTGCACGTTTCTGCCATATCTCATAAATTCTTTGATTATAATTTGTGTGATTTCTGATAACTATTTCCAATTTTTTGACGTTTCGTAGTATAAATACACTAAATTTGTGTATTAAGAAGAGTTTATATATTAGTAAATCGATTTATGTTAGTTTTTCATGTAGAAAATTGTTATATAATCAATACTAGTTTTTCTTATTTCCATTTATGTATTTAATGTTCACTTGTTTATTTAAAAAAATATCTAATCACAAATACAAGCATTAAATGATTGATTCTATCTTCATTATACTTCTATCTCTATTATTTGTTTAACCGAGTGTCTTCTTACTTTCTTTAATCTTTCATAACTATATTTTTTTCTTGCCTAAAGTTTATTCATCTTACCACACCTTTGTGGGTTTATGTGCATACATCTTAGAACTTTTTTTACGTCTACTTTCTGGTTGATCTGATGTTTTTGTACATATCCAAAGCATTGGCATTTCAGATTTTTCAAACAATTTTTTTTTTCTTATCTGAACATAAATCTTGATTTTCATTTTGATTATATATAATCCGAATTTTTTTGGAGGCCTGGCTATGAAAATCATTGGCAGCTGCGTTTTGAAATATTTTCAATGCAGCTTTTTCTTTTCACAATGTTTTTTTGTTTCTGTTAGAACTATTCAACACATCGCTTGTCTAAGTTATAATTAACTATAACCACTCATGTATTTTAATATCCTCTTTTATCACTATTTGTCTGTTTTCTTTGACATATCAATTTGTCTATCAAAACGTATTTTATTTATCTTTTAGTTTCTTTATCACCAGAAATTCGTTATAAACCAGCCACATAAATATTCTTCTTTGCTTGTTGACGTAGAACTTTGATATTCTATAACCGAAACTTTCTTTATCGCATATTTTTTTGACTATATAACTCAGTTTTATTTAAGAACACTTAGATTAGAGTGAAGCAAAAAAAATGTTGGTCTAATTTCTTACTATCAATTTTTGAGGTCTAAGAAGTAGTTTTCAGTAAAATACAAATCATCGAAAGAATTTCATTGCAAAAGTAGTTGAATTTCTCTGCCTTTGTACCAAAAATAATAAATGGTTGTTTTCGGGGATTCTTATACCATTAGATCTCTTGTAAGTATGCTATTTCGCCATATCAGGTAATATTTGCTGTTGATTTCGATTATGTTTTTTTTATATGATCAAATTAAAGAAAAGTATGTCTCTTCTAGCAAAATTTTATAATTTATCATCACTTGATCTAATTAATTTAGATCTATATATGTGTAAAGATGTTTCTTTGCATAATAAAATCTATCTAGATGTTAGGTTACGGTGGGTAATTTTTAGTTATGTGTTCTGCCCAATAGATACAAACAATATAAACAGAATATGTGGTAAACCATCCCCATGTAGTTCTTCTATCAAAATACACAGATAAAAACCTCCTTTGTGTTAGTTCAGCCGAATCATCACATTTTCTTCCATTAACATATGAAGAATTATATGCCTACAGTACAAGATCTTTTTTGTCAAAAAACTCAGCTATAGAGACATATTATAGAATCATCCAATTTAAAAATCTTAAAATGATATAATTGATTTTTTTATTTTTCCTCAATGTGTTTCTTTTAATCTTTGCACCCAATGCACTGTTATTAGAGAATCTACCGATTAAAACCTTCGTCTGTTATTGGTACATATTTAAAGCATAACTTCAAAATTCAATTTAAAAAAATATTCATCATGCTGGTTATATTAAAATTATATTTTATTTTTCAAATTAACTTTTAAATTGAAATATATACTTCCTTCGAGATTCTTCATACTTTTTTTCTTGAGTACATTTCGGAGAAAAAATAGTTAAATATCGGTTTTCTGACTTCGTTATTACAGAAGATTATTTATTTTATTTGGTTCGGCTGATTTTATGCAAGAAACTACTTAAAATCTTTTTCGATTTCACATAAAAACAAAAAACACACTATGGGATAAATAAATAAAAATCAATGTGGTAAAATATAAAAAAAGGGATTATACAAGACTTAAAAATCGCATATTTTGTGGAACGAGATCAAAATTGAATCTAAAGAATACGTGTAAACAATAGGATGGAGGAAGACACTTTAATGTATAACAGTTGAGCATAGAAGATGCATCAAAAAAAATTATGAAGTGATAAAATCATTAGAAGTATATATCAATTTTTATTGAGCCAATATGAACTTATAATGGTATATTTACAAAAAAATTAATGGTATTGGAAGATTTAGGAATTTATTGAAAAAATTTTGTATATTTTTCGCTGTTAAAAATCGAACCATGTAAATATTTTTAACGAGCGTTCAGAAGTTATGCTTAAGAAAAAAAACACCCCAACACAATTTACCGAAAAATAAATAAGATTTATGCATTTGGTAAAATCCTTGTATATAAAATATAGATAATTTATTATAATTACTGACAGTCTTAAAATTTATTATTATAAATTATCGTTTAATGTAAAAAAAACATACATCAAAAAATTTAAATACAAATTTTTTAGGAGTATAAAATTTTCGTTAACGTCTATTTTTTAAATATAATGACACATTCCATTTCATATAATTCTTTCTCGACTCTTTTCTGTTCACTTATCTCAATGTAACTTTATAATTGTTACAACCATCATTTTATATGTTATAAATAAAATAGTATACACTTATCTTAATTTATAAAATTGTTTTAAATCGGCTTGACAGGCACACTTTTGTTAT
Organism: Rhyacophila brunnea; assembly: GCF_057557595.1. Taxonomy (NCBI): domain Eukaryota; kingdom Metazoa; phylum Arthropoda; class Insecta; order Trichoptera; family Rhyacophilidae; genus Rhyacophila; species Rhyacophila brunnea. The sequence continues at coordinate 346,552 of NW_028232787.1, forward strand.
TTCCATATAGTTTATTGTAAAGCTTAACACTCAAATCTGATAATTTATATTTTAGCAAATTATTTATTTTTTAGAGCTTTTATTGTGTCTTTTTATTTACATGATGATAGTCTAATATGTTATCTTATATATAAAGAACAGAGAATCGACGATTTTTTTAATTCCATAAAATATATAAAGGTAAAAATTTGCTTAGATTTGTGTAATTTTCACACGAAAAATGTTTTAGTCTTATTGTAGCAATGATTGTCCTTGTTTTTATTTATTTCACTACTTTTTATTACATTTTAGGCATAATTAATTACAAAAAAGGTTGATTTAGAAAATGAATGTGTTTTTTATTCATTAAAGTTTAAATACGAATATACAATCAGATATGACAGCTGAATCTTTAAAATGAAGGTTTAAAGAAATCATAAGAAGTTAAACTTTGGTATTTCAAGATAAGAATACAGCGAATAACACAAATAATAATTTTAATCTTGTAAATTTTGAATCTAATCTAAACACAATTTACATCAGGTCTTTTATTTATAATTTAATCAACAGAAATTGTTGGAAAAGCCATGTCGATAATAATTATTTTCATATTGCTTTTTAATGTTTTAAAGGAGTGAGGCGAATGTGTTTTAAAATAAAAAATAAAAATGTTCAGAAAACGAAACTGAAAAATGTATTAAAAATATTTTTAACTAACTGAGGATAATTTATTTTTTAGGGTGCATTGATTTGATATGATTTGGTGTAAAATTCGAGTTACAAGAAGCCTAGAAAAGTCACCATAAATTCTTATCAAAATGATACTATTGATATATAATTTGTATATAATAGGTATTTAAGCCCTGTTCAAGTGTAACAAAATAAGCGAAAGCATATAAATGATATATAAATGGCCTAGTTTTGATTTAAAATGAAGGCCGTTACAAAACTCTAAGTTATAGCTTTTTGATAGCAAATACACAATATTAAGTCTCTCATACTTTAAAATAACTTTCTTATTTGGGAACGATTTAAGCGGAATATTTTGAGTATCTTAAATTTTTGATAAAAAGAAAGTCAAAAAATAGGAGCAAAATTAAAATGTGTGTTATAAATATATTAAATAAAAAAAAATCGGTAAAACTTATGTTTTGTAAGTATCGTAAATACTAGGTGCGAATTTTTATTAGCAACAACCAAATGATATAAATCATATTTTTAATCCTTGAATGTATTTAAGCAGGCACTACCATATAAAAAATGCACATTTCTGTTCGTGTATAGTAACTAAGTTAATAAAATACCCTTTTTTTCAATGATTTTATATCATTTTAATTTATCAAGATTCTATGAATTTAAAAACAAGCTATTTTAGACCCTTGTTTTGTCGTCAATTTTAAAATATACAATTATAAAATTTTTAGGTCTAAAACAATACTTTACTAGATTTGCAAAATCTCAAATCTTTATTGGCATTATACAATAGTAATTTTAAATCTTAAATGCTGATAAAAAAATTCATTAATGTGATACTTCTTAAATTACACCCATTCTCGTGCAGAAGGATTTTTTGCTTCGTGCAAGATTATAATCCTAATCATAAAAGCTACATTTTAAATTAAGATTTCATTTCTGAATGCAGATATATTTTTATTTAAACATATAACACAAAATTTATATAATTTTCAAAAAACTTATAATAAATAAAAATATGATATTTTTATGCCTGTGTGGCTATAATTTGTCAAAAAATATTTGTGTGCGGTGTTTTTATTTTCACGTTTTCTAAATATAAAAAGTTCTTAATCATGGGTAGTAAAATCGATCACAATCCATAGAAATAATAAATGCATATTTACTACGTTTTCAAAAAATCTAACTGTACAACATGATTATTTGGTGTATATTTAATAATAAAAATAACTGGATTTTCGTATTTGATCTTGAAATTACCAATACTCACATTTTTAGTTATCCTGCAATAACCCTAACTACTTCGAATAAACTTCAGAAAAGACTTTTAACCCTCACAAAAAAAGTTAATACAAATTTAATTAGTTCTATCAAATTCAATGTTTCTCTTCTCATTTCAGTATTAACATAAATCATTGGAGGTACACTAATTATTCGAACTAATTTTTTTTTACGCTGTAAAAATCAATAATTTTACAAAAAAACAACTTTTAATGCAATGTTTAGATCTATACTATACCTGAGCGTAAAAATTCTTCGAAGATGCCGTGTATATGTATTAAACAATACTCTTTTTGCCATTGGGTTGTAATTTATATGCCTTTTGCATTTCAAAATAACTTAAAAAGTGTTAATATTAAATTAAATCTTTTTTAAAAATTCTATTTAATATTGTCCAGTCAGTCCGTTCCGGAATTACTAAAATTATTGTCTACAAATTATTATCAATTAAGAGTTGGTTCATAGTATAAACCATAATCGTATATTAAGTAATTTTTATATATTGAATTAATAATGTATGATTTTTATGAAAAAATAAATTCATGTTTACATGTTTGGATTTTTATCAAATAATAATAAGTATTCACATAATTCATATAGTTAAAAAAGCGCCAATTTTTCCTTCAATTTCTAAGCTTATAACTTATACTTATATTTCAGCGGCAATCTTTTGTTCTAATTAAATATTTTGTAAAAAATAAAAATACTGATGCATTTATATCGAGGTAGTTAAACGCAAAAATACTTTTATAGGTTCCTGTATTTATAATTCATCTAGTTTTGGTCTACAATCTATAAATTTCTTTTGAATAATCATTATTTTAAAAAAACTGGATTGTGTAAAATGATAACAGCGTGACTCTTATTTGGGCTTTTTTGTGTATATTTTCATAATGTTTTTTTGTAAACCTATTTAATTATAATATAATTAATTCAGTCTAAAACAAACGCACATTAAAAACCATGATAGTAATCACATAACTTCAGATATAATTATTTTAATCATCCGGGAAAAAGATACATACATTTTTAAAATTAAAAACGATAAGATGACTCAAATTAGAAATTAAATCATTTTCATGTAAAAAAAATAAAACAATGTAAATGACAGGTCATCTTGAAACAGTTTATGAACATTTTTCTATTTATAATAAAATCTATAATTTTGTTGGGTTTAAAAGATGCAATAAACTGTGTTTAAAGGAAAAAAAATTATAATTATTGAATTCTATTCTATTTATCTTATTTTTTAAATTTCTTATTCTCACGTGCTTAATGCCAAGGGATGTTAGCTCTATATTTTTTAATACGTATAATTTCAAAATAAAATCATAAATGACATCATACGAAAATAAGGCTGCATTTATTTTCTTGTAGTCAAATTTTAAAAATATAAAATAAAATGAGCTTCCATTCTAAATCCATGGTTTCTTATTTTTCTTATGATTTCAACAAACAACAAAACATGGGTTCTTTTTATAGAAAAATAGCTTTTTAAAACATAATCCCGAAAAATTTAGTAATTACAAAATACGCATATGTAATTTAATATGTCTAAATACTGTATTCAAATCATTGGTAAGATAAAATTACCTTAATTATTTTAGTTAAAAAAATAAAATTATAATTACTTGTGAATATTTACCGGGTGAAATACAAAATATTTGAAGAGTTATATTCGGTTTTCTTCAAAGAAGTATAAATATAATGAATATAAGAACGTTCAAATCAATTAAAGGGCATTTTTTTATAAAAAAATATAAGGTTTGAAATAGCAAATTGTGAAAATAAGATATTCCAGCTAAAATATTAATTTTACACAACTTAGTAATAATAAAAAAAGAAGCATTGTAATAAATACAGCAATTATATAATAATTATTATGAAACTGAGTTTGATTGCAAAACGCATCAAATATTTTACAGCGAAATTTCTTTGCTACCATATTCGAAATTTTTTTTTTTTCGAACTAAAAAAATGAACATATTAATATAATTCGCAAGTTCATGTTTTGATCTGCGATAATAAGTAGACTTTCGCAAACAAATATGTGATGTTTTAAAGTATTATTGATTATATATTATGCTTTTGAAAGTTTTTGTATCTTTTTTATAAATTAACAAATATTATAAAGATCTTTAAAAATCAAGATATAACACCATATATTTATTAGTGTAAAAAAATCCAGTTTTTAGCATTTATAGAGTCTAATAATCAAATATATTTGTGTCTATAAACAAGTTTTTCCATGTTTTAAACAATTGACTTTTTTATCCATCTGTTATATTTATGCCGTATTTTTAATTCAAAAAACATATAAAAAAATTTATTTTGTACTTTCCAGAAGCAATATTTTTTTGATAATTTCTATTTTTATGCATGTATTCAAATAAGTAAATTTTTCTGTGTTTTTTATTTTATTCTGATTTACTTGGATGGGTTATTATTTGCAGATTCCTACTGTTTGTTACACTTTAGAAACAAAACATAAATTTTATTCTATAAAAGAAAACATAATATTTTAAGATATTATATTGATTTACAATTTTTAATTTTTTGACATATCCATTACTTTAATAGTAAAAATACAAAAAACTCTTCCAGAAAAACTATGACCTATAAAAAAAAACGATTTAATTGTGATTCCTTATATCGAAAATTACATAGATACTTAATTACAGTATATAAAGAAAAAGGATGGTTAAGTGCAAGATTTAAACTGGAAAACCATACCACATACATATCACAGTGTCAATATATGTAAAACGTAAAATATTTTGGTTCTTTTTACCTAAATAATTTCTAATTTTGTCTCGTCCGTTATATTATCTTATGGTATATTTGCACGCTCTTCATGTGATATAATGATGATAATATTCATATTTATTATTATGGTTATACAAAAACTCAATGATTGACACAGAGGGATCTTCTGGATGGCTAAAAATTGGAAACTTGTAGCTAAAAAAAAGAAGAAAGATTACATTTCCCGCAGGATAGAAATATTTTTTTTGGGGAAAAGTCAAAAAGTCAACACTGTGGAGAAGAATATAAAATAGTAGGCAACATAGAAAGCCGATGTAAAAGAATACTTGCCATGAACATACACGAAGACACAACGAAGTTGTAATATGCGTAAAATTTATGCACCCAAGAAAAAATAACTTTAAAAAAATAAAGAAAATCAGAAAACAAACGATTAAGGAAGTAATTTAAAAAAAACCAGGAGAAATAAGTTGGGTACAAAAATAAAAACTGATTTAAATTTATCACCACATCGACCAGGCGTTCTTGTGTGCTATAAGAAGAAAAACTTTATCTAGTTAATAGATATTGAAAAATCGAGTGTTAGTAGTCTGATGAAGGTTGAAGTTAATTGCTAAGAAAATGCGATCTATTAGCAAATGAATGTATTCCTAATTACAAATAGAGAACTCGAGTGTTGATATACGTCATAAAAATAATTTAATGATTTTAAAATACGATAAATTATATATTAAGGAGTTAAGAATGCTAACGTAAGCGAAAAAATATGCGCAAACAATAAGATTGAGGAAGAAACTCGAACTAATAAGTCTGAGATAATAAGATGCATCGAGGAAGATCGTATAGACAGCGGGGTGGAAAGAAGTATCAGCCAAATCTGTTCTATAGAGCAATCTGAAGTTTTTCTTGAACAACTATAAAAAGCTAAAAATAAAATCAAACCATAAATAAATATCAAATTTATTATTATGTTGATAAACTAAGATACAGAAAGAAGATTTAGAATTTACTACACATTGAATAAGAATGCACAAAAAACCTATTGGCTTTGTATAACCCTATATAAGTAAATAAAACAAAAATTTTTTTATTATTTATGCTTTAATTCAAATAAAAATGTATAATATACAAAACATTTATCAAAAAAATAAATTCTGCATAAATGATAATAATCAAGTCTGGGTTAATATAAATATTTTTATAAATAGAATACTTGTGTAAATTAACGACACTAAAAGGATTAATTTATAACTTTTTTGTGCCTATTTTTACTTCTTTATGGTCCAGTAGATAGATTTTTGATTCTAAAAAATCATAGGATCGTTGTTAAGGTGTTAAATACATGAACAAATGATTTCGTAGAAATACATGAATTAAAAAAGGTTTGATCAAATACGAACCGGTCAAACATAATTCTATTTATATTTTTATTTTATTTTTTAATGTTTTTTTAAAAAAGGAATTTCGCAAATTCAAGTCTAATAAAAAATACAGGTTCTTCATTAACATTATCTATAGCAAGTTCATCGTTTTTTGTTCTCTAGGCCTGTATTATATTAACATATCCTGAAGCATATTTTTTTATATTAATTGCAAAATTCAATGTGGTAAATTTAAATTTAAAGTTCGCGTATTTATTGTGCTCTTCTGTTAATTAAACTTTTATTTTATATGTTTAATAACAATTTTTGAGATGTATATCGTGAAAGTGAATATTTTAGCATTAATTAGTTTTAAAATATATTAAAAGGCTACTTTTGTTGTTTTAGTATTTGTGTCTGTTTTAATAGCCTTTTTATCTAAATACTAATTTGTTTATATCATTCGAGTGCGAGAATAACCATAAGCTGTTTCTGTATTTCAACTTCGATAAGCTTAAAAATGAATATATATAAAATATTATTGCTGTAAAACAGTAGAAAAAGAAATTCAAAAGATTTAATGCAAAATATCCAATTTTAAAGTTACATTGGAAATTCGCGGTTTTTACATTATGTGGCTAAGCATTATCTTTATATTCCATTATAAAGAGACCAATGGAACTAAACTCAATTATTACAGACCAAATCGATTATAATTTTGCTGAGAGTATTGCGCAAAATATATTTTTATAGTGATCGATATATGCATTATTTTGTTTTTTTCTAGGTAAAATAAATATCATGCGTTTGGTCTGTAAGTAATGTTTCTTTTTTTCTTGGGATGCCTCAAATGTGTAAATCCATTTTACACCACTTATAAGACTTTTATTTATCTAGAGAATCTGTGCTTTCGGTCTTATGATTGCACCTTTCGTTTCTAGATTATTTTACTATTGAACAATATCTACTATGATGTTAAAATTTTTTTATAAATTAATAAGAAATACAACACAGAAATAAATAAAACATTTTTTTTTGCATGGATGTGACTTTGAATTGTTGAAAACAAGGATACGAAATAAAATTTACATAATTATACATTTCATTGATATTATTATTGGTAAGAATCAGAAAAATAATGACGATACCATGTATTTTGGTCTTAGATTTTACAAGACTCGTCGGAACCGTAACTTTTTTGGATTATCAAAAAATTAAGTTTTGTATTGGTCATTTCTTTATTTTTCCCAATAAATTTATTATAAAAACGCAATCAAAAGCCATAAATATATCAAATCTTATCTGTATTTAATTGTGTAGTTGTGGGTATTTTGAAAATTTAACATAGTTAAAAGTCGTAGAATATTGTTTCTTTCACTGTGATTGGCAATTTATTATTATCAATTCCATAAAATATTTCATTTGAATATTTTTAAAAACTTAATTGACAGAGAATAAAATTCAGTATTGAAGCATCTTCAAATGGTGATTAATCTTATATTTTCAACAGCTTTTTCAAATACATTTTACGATATAATTTCCCGATTAAATTCTTATATTTGTAATTTGAACCAAATAAAAATTTTCAAGCGCCCATCTATCAAAAATCCATTTAATTCTGCTTGTGGTTTTGTCTATTTTTAGTAATTGACAATATTGTCATGAGAGATTACTGTATGACGTGTTTTTCAAAGCAGCTATAGTTTTTAGTAGTTATACTAGAATTAAATTTTTTAAAGAGGATGTGCTAAAAAAAACATTGCGAATTTCATACTAATATACCTCTTCCGAGCACCATTATTGCAAAAAAAAATTTATTGATGTAAAGGTTTTTGATAACAATCAAAATTTATGAATTACAATCTTCAAATATATTATCAGCATTTTCCTCCCCATCCACCAATCCAATTCTGAAAAGAATATATACATATATAGTTTAAAGTATTTATCTTCAATTGTAATTTCTTATCATTAGAAAATTTTTATATGAAGAAGTCATGCACAAAAAATAAAACGATTGTTTTGGTTCGCCAAAATATCAGACATAAATTATAACATTTTACACTATATTCTCTAGAAGATTATAACGTACTTGTGCAACTTCAAAGCCGACATATATAAGTTAACGGGTATTTTTTAATTAACTATACATATAAGTAATTATAAAAAATTGTTATTTTTTAAATTATTTCCTTAATATAAACTATCCAGAAAATTCCAATAAATAGATATAGAATCCAATAAATTATTCGAAGCCCATGTTAATTTTTTTTTGTGCCAAATTTAAATCCTATTATTTTCCCCAAATGCTTATTTTGTTTTACTAATTTATAGAATATCCTATCAATATTAAAATTCGGAAAATACAAATATGAAAAACAAATTTTACATATCTAATTTTAGATCACAATTGTTGAAAAAAAGTATATAAATTAAATAAAATAACTTTGCCATACATATGTTTATTAAACCCAAATTTCAAGACATTTTTAGAATTCTATATGTTCTGGTCTATCGTTCAGAAAAAAGCTTAAAATTATATAATGAAACAAAAAAAGAAAGTTTGAATACATTTTTAACGTTTAATAATAAAATTATCAGCCACAGAATATTTTATGTTTAAAGTAATAAAAGAAATAGAAATCACCAGTGCAAAAAAAAATATAGTTTAAGTGAATGCGTAGTTTTTGATTGATTTTTCGAGTTCGATTTATTTTACAGTATTTATATTCAGTTGTGTTTAATTTTTTACATGCTCTTTACTTTAGATACACAAACTATTCTATATAAAATATAAATTTATGCATATTAAAATTTTTAAATTACCATATAACTCGAAACATAATTCAAAATATGACGCAATCATCCCTAAATGTATATTATTTCTGATTCAATCAAAATCAGTGATAACAAAAAACAATATATTGGCCAGTTTCATTTATGTTGACTTAAATTTCCAGAACCCCTATAAATTATGATTTCAATCTTTTTTTTCTTTCTTACGTTAAAGCTATCTTTGGAAGGAAGTGGAAATAATCAAAGCCTCATGGCGAAAAGTCTTACTGATGACAATTTTATATTGTCGCAAGAAGAAAGAGACGTAATTATGAAAAACATCATAAATGAAGCTTATTCTTGTTATGACAAAGATTGTGTATGCAGCTCTATGCATTTAAATCCGAATACAAATGAAAAGTATGTTGGTAAATTTGATAAATTTATAAAGGTGTTTTTGGATTCGTCGAAAAATTTATACGTACGTCCTCCAGGACATGAAAATATAAATTTAAATCATATGCACGAACTAGAAATAAGTGAAAAAACCTTCTGTCTGAGCGATTTGAATATCAAAAAGAAAATATATGTACTAAAAGAGTCACAACTTGATCAGGAAGTCATCAACAATGGAGATTGTGAGGTTTTAGATGTATCCAAAATAAAAATATGTGATATAGATTCCAAAATTTACATAAGGGGATCCGAAAATGGGCAAGAAATACGCTTGCTTGAGAAATGTAATGACCATTCAGCTGTCAGTAATTCAGAAAAGCCTGATGATTATGAAAAAAATACGGAGACTAATTTTATTAGCCATGACTTACTATGCAGTTATATTAGGTTTGTTTGGGTGGAAGAAATTCGGAATTTTGAGAACTGCCAAGGTGAAATTAACCTTATAAACGTAGAAACTAATGCTGAAATCAAAAAATATGTTGTTATTAAGAATAAATTCGAAAGTTTTGAGATGATAAATGGTGTCAAGTATATAGAAATAGATCGAAATATGAGATTGAGCAATGTAAATGCTGATGTATATATACAAAATTTTGTATGTTTACAAATGCTAAAAAACAAGAGAGAAATAAATATAGATGTTTTCAGTGTGATCTATACAGATAATTTAATATCCAATTATCCATATACTAGACACCCACTCGAGGTTTCAGCTATTTTTGATAGTATCATAGAAATTATTTTGATTCAAGATAAAGAAGCAAGCATTGAGAATCTAAAGGCTAGATTAGAAATGAAGAGTTTACTAAATTCATACAACAGTTTCAGAACTTTTTTTTCTATGAAGAAGCTACACGATATATTATATGACAAACAGACTGCTACTTATATTCAATTCATAAATTTCAAACCAGAAAAAAGTTCAAATTTTAGTAAAATCATTGATCTTCTAAATTTAGCCGCAACTAATGGTAATATTTCATTCTATATTGATCCAAATGAACTAATTGCTGATTCAAGTGGTTATTTTAAATATTTTATCGATCAGTTGGAGGAAAAGGAACTCAAAAAAGGTTCGGGGATAATAAGAAATACAATAATAGCAGAATTCAAAGCTATTTATGAAGCTGAGAAATCTAGAAAAACTAGATGCCCCATTACAAATATCTTGGTAGAAAAACAAGAAACAGATGCATCCGCAAAATTTAAAATCTATATTATGGCAATAATACTAAATCTTGTGGATGTTTTTTGTTGCGAATCTGATCGCAACACTTCTATGATAACAGATAAAAAGAAAGAATTTTTAGCTGTTAATCTAATTCGGAGTCTTTTTATTAGCATATTTGTTGAAAATGGAGGTACTTTGAAAATCCATTCCCGATACTATTATATTGTACATTTTGAATATTTTTTACTTACTCAATCAGAAAATCTATTAGCTGAGATGATTTTTTCTTACTTTTCATTCTACTCCATCAAAAACTACCTTTATTGTATAAGAGACATAAAAAATCATAAAAAATGTACTTCAACAAACAACTGCCAAATTAAAAGCCATTTCGTTAGATCTTTATATGTCAGGTTTTTCATATGTTGTTTCAACTGCGACCGTTATTGTTTTGAAATCAAGAATTCAATATATATGCACGATAACGAAATTCGGTCGCCATCTCCTATAAAAAAATCGAAAAAAAAGAAGCAGGCGAAACATAAGAAGCCAAAGAAGCCAAAGAAGCTGAAGAAGCCAAAGAAACTGAAGAAGCATACGTAAGAAATTATAAACCATAATAAATTTCTAAAATATATCATTTTCTTATTTGTTTCGTACTGTAGTTATATATAAAAATTGCATTCATCAAACAAAATATTCTTTCTGCTTAAAAACCGGTCTTTGTATTTAAGTCTGGTTTAGTAGATAAGTTGATATCAGAAGCGTTTTTTAAGGTATATATAAGATTGTTTAGAATAAGAATTCCTATCCTTGCGAGTATTTTTTTGATGATAATAGGACATTGGAAGAAATAAAAGTTTCACTTCATACATTATATCTAAAATTAAGATTTTCAATTTTCTTTTTTTGCTCAATTTCATTTAGGATAAAAATTTATAAATATCAGGCGTATTTTATTTCGGTAAGCATAATATTTTTTTTAATTTTTTTAGGGATTTATCTAAAAATTTTAATAATAAAACTACACAAAACTCATATAAGGCGAGAGAGTAAGAGCATTCGACCTGTATATATAACGGAAAGATCACAAAAGATGCCTTGATAAGTTCTGCAATATTTAGAATGAGCTAATAACAACCCAGTATATAAAATTGATAAATAGAAATCCAGCTTAAACAATAAAAAAAGAAAATAAATTACTCAATGTATCTTAGTTCTTTTTAAGAACATTTTTTGACCAAAATGCAATATTTAGTGAATAAGCACATGATTCTCGTATAAAAATTTAATTAATATGATAATATAATTATGTTGTAAAGTTCTGTTTATTTTTGAGTTATATGATCAAGAAAGTTACAAATATATAATCTGTTTCTTTAACTATTTTAAAAATCGAGGGTAATGTATAATTGTTGCAATTTCAGTATTTTAATTATGAAGAATACACCTAAATATAGGGTTTCCTTATAATAATATAAAATATAAAGGTTATCATCTGAATATTTCTTTTTTTATAAAGTTAAGAATATAATTTAGAATATATTTAGATATGTTGCGTTTTTTTAATTTTATTTATGATTGTATTCAGATGTTTTCTCTTTGAAACTTCACATGGATCAGATAACACAATTGAAAAAAATAAGAATTTAGTTAAAAATGTCATTTTTTTTTATGATTATACCACTTTAATATTTAAGGAAAGTTTAATATCATAAATAATTTTTTATTTATTTTATGGTAAAGATATTTGCTTTAAAATAAATGGGCATCGAATAATGGTTAAAATCATTAAAACCCAGAAATATTTTTAATGATAATTTTATTATACTTATAAATGAGTGTATTTCGTGTCTATAATATTACTATACCTTTTACTGTATTAAATTAAGATAAAAATAAAGTCGCAACAATATATTTAAAAATTATTATTTTTATTTTACTGTCTAAAATATATATTTTGAATGTAGATATGATAAATTAAAAACATTTTGCGGGAATTGAATCAAATTATTGCCTTTTTTTTTGTTAAAGTTACATTAAATTACGAATTAATATTTAATGTGATAATAGGTAGTACCAGTTATTAAAAAACAATTATTTTATAATTAGTCTTTTTTTGTAAATTTAAGAAATTTGAAGGCTAATTTATAATCTTAAGAAATTTCTGCTTGTTCAATTTATGCATGAGACTAGATTTTTTTATGTTTTTTTGCCATAATATCTTTGATATAAGTATCAACGCCATTATGAAATCTGAAAAGTCTGAATTTTTATGCACTGTATAGACTTAGAACGAGAAACAGAGTGAAATGTTTTGAAGTTTTTGGTATTTAAAAAATATTTAGACTCGTAAAAGTCCCGTTTCCAAAACTAAAAGATAAAAATGGGTCTAGGCAAATTTAAACATCAACTTCATCGCTTTTATTAATCAATGATACTAAATTAGATAGAATTGATATACATTTATACTATTGATAATAAAATATTTTTATGTATATTTCCTGAAAATTCGTTAAAATATAATAAAAAATACAGGAAACTAAAAAAAATCATAATAAATGGGCTTGAAATACCGATTCTGATATTAATCATAGTTTGATGTATTTTATTAGGCAAAACATTTGAAATAGCACAATTTATTAAAAATGCATTTAATGATTTATTTTTAGCATATATCTTACAAAAACTTGAATTTTTTATAATTAAAAACGATCTTTGTAGTTCCTATAACATCAGCGAATAAAAAATTTTTAAAAGGGTTTTACACAAAAATGTTTATGTAAATCAACGTTTTTGATGGTATTTATTTTTTTTTAAAATCCACTTAATCCGAAACTTTTATAAGAACATAATCGATCTTAATTTTTATCAACTTCATATTCTCGATATCAGCTCTTTATTCTAATAAAACAAATTAATCATAATTCCTAATAATTTGTCGATTGAATCATTTAGGTTTTTTGTAGTGTTTTTTTTCTCACAGAGACGCTTATTATTTTCATTTTGCCATTAATTACATGTATTCAATCACTTGTTATTTTATTCATATTGTTTTTTTAAACTAATAGGTTTATCGAGCACATTATATTATCATACATTCATGATATGTTCTCTTATATAGAATGGTGCATGATATTCGTTCTAGGAACAAAATATGCTTTTTTTTACTTATTTTTATTGTTTTCGTATATTTTGCTGCTGGAATGTAAATTTGAGATGCAATTCACCAAGATTCTACGTAAAATTTACTAATATGATTGAAATTAAATGCGCAAAGCTTTAAAAAGATGCAGTATATGTATCTGATTTTTTTATGTACTCTTATTGACAAAAAATCCTTTTTTTTTATTTGGCTTATATTTCTTGTATCACTGGGATTCATTTAGACTAATGAAAAAAAATGTAAAATATGCTCGAAATCCGTCATGTTTTAGATGATCAATAATATTTGACTCGTGCTATTGCTATTCATTTGAATCAATCAAAATAAATATAATTTATAATCCGAAATCAGTCTAACAATCAGCCATATCTCAAATGATCAATAATATTTGACTTGTGTTATTGCTATTCATTTGAATTTATGAAAATAAATATAATTTATAATCCGAAAACAGTCTAACAATCAGCAATATTTGAAATGATCAATAATATTTGACTTATATTGCTAGGATTCATTGAATAACTAATATTTTTGTATAATCATAAATTTTTCTATAATTCTTAGTGTGTTTACGAAATACACAATTACACAATCATATAAAAAAACCTTTGGAATTTACCTTTAATTGGATTCAGAGAATTAAATTCAATTATATACGCTTATTTTTACAAACAGCCTATTGAAAATCAGATTTATTTCAAGCATAAAAAAAACGGAATACACTCGATTAATTTTTAAGATTTTTAACTTCAAGTTTTTTGGCTATTAATATAAGAAGTATGTGAATTCAGAATATCGTAGAATCATATTTCGTGGGCATGGTTTACATATTAAGCCCCCTCTATAAAGAAAGAATACCTTTAATATTCACTTAGGAGTGTATATGGCATTAAATCAAACATAAAATAAATTTTTCTCTATTTTTTATATTCAAAGGTTTTTTTATATATATTATTGCTGCATTAAAAAAAGAGAAATAATAATCCAAAATCATAAAAATAAAATTAATTTATGTTTGATTACATAAATTATGCTAAATACAGGTTTTCTTTTTATATTGAATTTTAATGCTATTAAAGTTTTATATTTTTAATACATATTTTACAAAAATAGTTTTTGAATTATTTTATAACTTTTTCGTAGATATCCATGAAAAATACATTATTTTCCTATTAATGTCTATTTACCAGTAGCCATATATTTCAATTCTCTTTGAGTCGATTCTTACTGTATTTTTAATGCCTAAAACCGTATATTTCATCTCTTTTAATGAGAATCATTATAAATACATTAAAAAAGTCAGGAAACCCCCAAGAACCGACACATTATTATCATTGAAGAACCCATGAAATACATGGTAAGAGTTTAGTTTTTATACGCACGGTATTGTAAAAGATTTATTTTGTATGATTGGAAATTTTTATTTTGAAAATAATGTCTCGGACCTTTTTATTTATTGTTTATTTGGTATTGCAATTATAATTTTTTTTTGCATTTATAATGTGATTTATTTACCGTGCACACTTCATATTACATTCTTGGTTATATCCTTATTTTATAGTTATGGTTACCTGTATTATCTTAATTACATTGAGATTATATTGCGATGTAATTTTATTTTTATTATTATTTTGTATTTTACAAGATTATATTTAAAGATCGTGCTTACATCCACAAACAATACGTTATACCTTTACCATATTATATTATTGTTTTCATATTTAAACATTTTGGACTTGTATCACCAAATAATACGTTATACCTTTACCATATTATATTATTGTTATCGTATTTAAACATTTTACTTACATTCTCAAATGATGCATTATGCCTTTACCATATTATAGTTTCATATTTAAACATTTTACTTACATCACCAAATAATACGCTATACCTTTAACATATTATATATGTTGTCATATTTAAACATTGTGGACTTATATTCTCAAACAATACATCGTTCGTATACCATATTATATATGTTTTCATATTTGAAGATCATACTTACATCCACAAACAATGCATATGCCTTTAACATATTATATATGTTATCGTATTTAAACATTTTACTTACATTCTCAAATGATGCATTATGCCTTTAACATATTATATATGTTGTCATATTTAAACATTTTACTTACATTCTCAAATGATGCATTATGCCTTTACCATATTATATTATTGTTGTCATATTTAAACATTTTACTTACATTCTCAAATGATGCATTATGCCTTTACCATATTATATTATAGTTTCATATTTAAACATTTTACTTACATTCTCAAATGATGCATTATGCCTTTACCATATTATTGTTTTCATATTTAAACATTTTACTTACATTCTCAAACAATACGTTATACCTGTACCATGTTATTATAGTTATATAAATCTTTTTTTTGTATTGTGCTATATTATATTGTTGTATTTATTTTTATTTTTATGTGTATGAATCTTTTATAGAATTTCATTATTATCATAATTTGAAACAAGGGGTTTTATTTTATTAGCCATTCGCTTTTTTGGAGAATCAATATAAAAGTTGATAAATAAAAAGGGGCCCATAGAAAAATGACAGATCCACTCAAAGAAGTTCTTAAGCGACACAATTACGGCAGAAATTATAATATCCCATTAAAGCACAATTTCTTCAAAGAAAGACAAGGATTAGATCTAGAATACTTCGGTCTTTCCTTTTTCCAACGCGTAGTCTCATTCATAGCAGTATTTGCATTTGGCGTCATTTGCTTAATATGTGCTTTCTTCAACATCGTTGGCGCTGTCTTTAGTCCCACAAAATTTGCTATTCCATACGCCGCATCCAATATTTGCTTTTTCTCCATGCTTGGGTTTATATTCGGATTTAAAAGCTACTTGAAAAATGTATTCAGTAAGAAGAAAAGAAACTTTACTACGGCCTTTATAGTCATTACTATTCTCACTTTGTGGAGCTCAATCAAAAATCATTCGTATGTGTTTAATGTATGTTTGGCTATTGTTCAAGTCATTAGCTTTATAATATTCGTTATTACCTTTGTTCCTGGTGGTGTAAATGGAATCAGCTCTATGCTTCAAATGGCCGTTAAAAGATAAATAAAATTGTCATATCGGAAATTAAATTGAAAAACAATCCTTTAAATAAAACATTTTTTTTTAAAAAACACTCTTTAAAACAGCCAAAGTATGAAATTATTATACAGTGAACTATTCCAAAAAAATACTTTATATAAACTGTATAATATTATAATATTATAAATCAACGAGGTAATTTCTTATGTAAATAATTAAAAACTATTCAAAATGTGAAAATCATTTCAAAAACACTTTTATTAAGCTGTTCAATATATATTATTATATCATTAAAATTAATAAAAAAAACTTTATATAAACTGTGTAATATAATAATATTCTAAATCAACGTAGTAATTTCTTATGATAATAATTAAAAACTATTCAAAATGCGAAGCATCATTTCAAAAACACCTTTTATTAAGCTGTTCAACATATGAAATTATTATACCATTGAACCATTTAAAAAAAATACTTTATTAAACTGTATAATATAATAATATTACAAATCAACGAAGTAATTTCTTATGATAATAATTTTAAACTATTCAAAATGTAAAGCATCATTTCAAAAACAATTTTATTAAGCTGTTCAATATATAAAATTATTATACCATTGAACCATTTAAAAAAAATACTTTATTAAACTGTATAATATAATAATATTACAAATCAACGAAGTAATTTCTTTTGTACATAATCAAAAACTATTCAAAATGTGAAGCATCATTTCAAAACCATTCACAGCTAAAACTGTTCAAAAATATATTATAAATCAGTAAAATTTTACATAAAAAAATTAATTAAACTGTATAACGTAAAATTAATCTATCAAATTAGTAAATTTATATCCTAAAGAATACTTTAAAAACTATTCAAAATCAGGGAAACATTGATTTGAAACACTCTTTATATAACTGTTCTAAAATACATTATAAATCAGTAAAGTGTTACATAAAAGAAAATTAATTAAACTGTTTAAATAATTTTTTTATTCAGTTAGCATTGCTTTAAAAGATAATCCTGACGAACTATCACATCCGATTAAAAAATTAAATTATTAAGTCAAATAATATTCATTTATAAACATTCTTTAAAAAACAATTGAGCATAACAACCGAAAAATCAAAAAACCACAGTATTTTAATTTTATGTAATAATCTTATCATCTATGTGGTTTAAAATATTTATTGAAATATTCTAAATTAATAAAGTGAATTCACAACCATACTAAATTATTAATTTTAATCGTTCCTCATAATTCTTGTAAAAATAATATAATTATTTTTGATCACGAATAAAAAATTGGCTTTAGAAATGCAACATATTGTTTTAAAAACCAGCTAAATTTTTTTTTAATCTTTCCCGCTGATATAGGTATCATATTTTAAAAAACTTCTACACGATAATTTTTATTTAAAGTTCATGTAAGATCTCTAAATAGCGATAAATATATAAATTTACTTGTATAAAATAAAATTGTACGCAAAAAATAATTTAAAATTATGGTCACGAAGTAATAAAAGTATTAATACTGAATTTAGACTGGTTTTTATATATAATCTACCCCCTTTTTAGTATTCTTATTTGATCATACCAGGAAATAAAATTTTATATCCTAAAAATATTGAATTCCATCATATAACATAGTTCCGATGAAAACTATGCCACACATTAATATCTATTGTCGTATATACATCCTCCAATATAAATACTAATATAATATTAACCCCACCTCGGTCCCGAGTATAATAAATACCAACAAAAATGGCATTTATAATCCATGTATACACTATATAACAAGATATAATTCCTGTATTATGTATACATCACAAAAAAAAACATTTTTATAATACTTAATAAAATTACTCTGTTCATTACTTCAAGTATTTAATCATTTTTAAAATCTAGAGCATATCATATTTATTTATCTTTTAGCTACAGGAATTTCGCTTTTTACAGATAAATTTTTTGTTTAATCGCAGCATCACCATATGTAATCCGAAACTTTCACCGTATTTAGAATTTAAAAATACTTCTAAAAATATAGTCGTTATATTCGAGAAAATAAGAATATTGGAGATATCGTCTCTTTAATTTATATCTACAACTATATTCTAAATCCTACAATATCTTCTGAATTTAATGTGATTCTTTTCTAGAATTTGGTTATTTCGATGATCGACACGTCAATCTATTGTTTTCTATGACTTGTTATTTTTTTCTCTTCAACTTTCACCTTTGTAAAATAGCTAGCAGGGGAAATTTTTGGAATTTCAATTATTTATTGAATACGTACAAAAAATAACATCAAAAAACATTACTGGAAACCATATATTTCATATTTTGTAACACATGAATGTTTATCAAATATATTGTAATTTAGTGATACATATATGTTTATCAAAAATATCATAATTTTTTAAATATATATAAAGAACTTCAAACTTTATTTATTAAAAAGTATGTAAAAGATTTTTTTTATCTATGATTGATTTACGGTAAAATAAAAATCGGTATCGCATGATAAATGTGTTGATGAACAGCAAAATTATAAATCATTTCAAACTCATATTCATATCAAACTATACAGCATCTAGTAAACCTCAGTAAAAAAGCTTAAAATGTTGATTTGTAATTTATAATGGTCAAAACAATTCACAACATCATCACTCTACACATTGAAAGAAAAAAATATATTTTAGTACTCAAGAATATACTATCCTTCTTATTCACACCTTAGTCTCGCTTTTGTGGACTTTTCATAACAAAATCGTAATATTATGTCTTATTTTATTTGTATAGTGTATTTTATTAAAAAAATATTTCTGTACAAGATTAATAACATACAATAATAAAAAAAGATAACATAAAAAACTCGAATACATTAATTTTTAGAACGTAAAAGGCAACTATTCCTAAGTAAAGTTGTTGCTATTATATCATTAACTTCTATATACAATGATTATTAAAATTACATAAGTACTGAACACATTATATTATGAAAATAAAAGGCAACTATTTCAAAGATAAGACTTTGCTGTAATATCATTTACTTCTATATAAAATGATTTTAAAATCACATAAGTACAGAATAAATTATTATTAGGGACGTAAAAAGATAATCACATCAATTAATAATTCAATAATTTACAAGCCAAACTCTAGATAATTACTAGAAGATAATATATTTGAATTTCAAACATAAAAAATTCGACTAATCAATAAATTTTATCCAGAAAATCTGATCAGGATTTACAGTACCTGTCTTATATCATACAAAAATCATTAAAATACATAGTGTGGGTATTTCTAATCATCAAAAATTTTTATTTTATTCCTAAAAATAAGCATTTTTCTTTGAAAAAATTACGCAAATAAATGCTGAAAATTATAATTTATGCAAATAAAAATATCTTGATCTTTCATCTATTCCAATTTTATATGCATCTGAATTATAGATTCAAAAAAAAAAAATTTTCAGCTCTAAATATACAAAGTAATCAAATCAAATCAAACACAAGATTTATAGCAAAAAATAACCATTTTAATTGAATTCAGTGATTTATTTAAACAAATATAATTTTGCTACATCGACGCAAAAAAACTAAATAAATTTATATTCAAACCTTTTTACATTACAAATATAAAATATAATCATGTGAAAAAGAATAGCCTAAAAAAATGAATATACATGCCAATTAAATGTATTTATTTTGTCATTTTTATTAAAGAAAAATCAATTCAAATATCATCATCGAATCACTAATTAAAATAATCTATAAGAAAATCGATTCAATACATCATATATGAATTTTATTGCGATAACACAAAAATAGCGTCAAATTATAATTATTTTGTCTTAAAATTTTAATCAATAAAAAATTAAAAAATTGGATCACTCTGTTGTGTCTACTAATATACCAATTCTCATGGTAATTAAACACCACATACTCAAAACTAGAAACATATACAACCCCTGTCGATACTAATATATAGAGCAAACTCCAATGTGCAGCTTCTTTCTTTATTCAAAATTTCAAACCATTGATTTAAAAGATACAGTGGTTTAATATAGAAAAGGGTTTATTTTTCATGATTATGGTTCTCTTATTTATTTTGTAGAAACTAATAATACTTTTACAATTAATAACCGAAAATAAGCCAGTTTTCTCATTCGATTAGATGCATTAAAATGAAAATTTATTGTTAACAATATTTTTGATCTCGTAGAAGATAATATCATCCATTTCGTGTCCTATATGTATATAAAAATATAAAATCACGTAAAAAGCTATTCTAAAAACATAAAATAAAGCTTAAATTTATATTAAATACTAAAAAATAAATAAAGTTTTAATAATCCATAAATATTTATAGCATGATAAAAATCATTATTCAACACCTTATATTGTCGTAGTTATGCATTTATTTTATATCCTAATCATTTGTAATAAATTATTACGATCAATAATTAAAACTTAAAGCATACATGATATAATTTTTTCATATAACTTCTTTGCTGCGTGCAAATATATTTACTTTGTTGATGTATAAGAACTAAACTTTAAGTAAAAAGTAAAAAATACTCGCAAATTTGCAGTCCATAACCGTCTATTTCTATTTTATTCCAAGAATATGCTAAAAACTTCACTAAAAATTCAATAAAATGTAAATTTCTTGTATCATATTAAAAAACTATAATTACCATCCAAGACTTTTATTATATTATTTTTAGATATTTGAGACATAATTTATTTTGCGCGAAATTTTTTTGTACTTACCTTTAATCTAGTTAAATATGAAACAAGCTTTGCCAAAAGAACCTTGAATCAATATATTAATATACGCTCAAAATCAATTATTCTACATTTTATAAGTAAAAATAAACGAATATTTTTATTTATAAACGATAGTAGATCGAGTTGGTGTTTTGCGGTATGATGTTATTTAAACCCTGATAATATCGATTCGAAAATAATATAAATATGCATTCACATTTTATTTTAGGATATTTTAAGGAAAAATCTCTTTATAGGGGTTAAATCACAAACATTCATGTGATTACTAAAATGTTTTTTTATTCAATAAAAGATTCTTGAAATTTCTAAGTTCTAGTTATAATTTAGTTTTCCCCGGAGGAATTCACAACCCATTCTCTTTCTTGGTATTCCGATAAAAATAATAACATATGTTTTGTATGAACAGAATAAGATACATAATTACTTTTTTTATTTCGGGTTCATTGTAATACATATGCTATCCATGACACTATAATAAGATTGATTTTCAAAATCATCTAATATATTCGACCCACTATATCTATATTCATGATTCGATTTTATAAAATTGATTAGAAAAATTTTAGGCTAGAATCTTTTATTATTATTATTGCAAGGAATTTATGCTAAATATTTTATCACTAGCTTTGTGATTACTGAAAATGTCAAATATTTCTTATCAATGATTGTTTGATTCAATAGATCATAAAATAAAGAAATATTATGCTTGTATCTTATTTATTTTTAACTTAATATTTGTCCAAGCGTTTCACATAATTCTTTTGTGAAGTATTTTGATAAGTCCCTATAGAACCCATTACAATCCAATTTTTTTGTAACTCTTTTGATTCTTTTGATAAATACCAGAAACATTCATACAAATAATAGGCTTGAGGGAAACACCAGAATTAATAAGTATTTACAGTGGAAAGGCTTTGAGAAATATTTAAAGATGATAAAATTTAGCGAAATGAGATCTAATTATATTATATAAAGCAATCTAAAAATTTTCGTTAATATAGATAGCTAACAACCAAATTAATCCATAAATAAATATTAATTTTTTTCCCTTGTATTCACATTCACAGGTGGTTCGATTTTCATAACAACAAAGTAATAAATCTGAAAATATCAGTTAGAATACCAAATCACAAAAAAAAAACATTTTTTTATTTTTTGTGTCACAATTTCTGGCATTATTGTGAAATCAAAAGCTAATAGATTCCAATAATGGCCATTGAATTTGCTACTGCAGCTAGAGAATAATATCTCGTAATATAATCGTAAGTTTATAAAATGGCTTGCATTTAGAGAATACTTCTTATATAAGATTCGGATATAAACTATAAGAAGGAGAAAGGTTAATTCATGCCCACCATACTTTATATAATATTTCAGCTTAGTTAACCGATCCAATATTTGCAAAATACAAATAGTATGCATTTTATTTTGATTAGCATGTCTTTTATAAGCCTAGACTGAGCTTTAAAACGTCTTTTTTTTGAACAAAAATACTGATACTTTTAATTTTAATTTTAATGCATCAATCGGGTCAAAGCTTCGATCCTCATAATGTTAACAAACATCCCATAATGCCAATATCTTACATCAATAGTCTTCTTTTTTCCACAAAAATAATAAGACTATGATTCTCGTATGATTATCATCCATTATTTTTTCTCCTATTTCTGCCATTTGTTTATCATCTAAGGAATTAAAATTTAAAATGCCATTTTATAGCCCATATCAATGTTTATTACAGTTTTATTTAGTATTAGCCCAACTTATCCCTATAAATGCAATGGTTCATAGATCGTATTCAATATTTTTAATTCCGTTCACATACTGTAACTAATTTTTACGTATTCGATCCTTTAAATTCCAAGTAACGCCGAACACCATCCCGTATATCAATTGATATCAGCTCCTTAAGTAATTTTCTATTTACTTTATATCGACGGAAGTTTTTCGACAGTATGTTAGTAATAATAAACGGAAAACCAATCGATTAATACCTTTTAGGTTCTTCTAAAGCTACCGAGTTATCAATATGGAACCATACCTCTATTTCAGCGTTTATCGGATTCATTAGATTGTTTATTATTTTTATATTTATTGATATTTGCTAATTAGATACTATACCTATTTTTTTTAAAATAAAGCTAAATTATGCTCGCAAATTCTTTTTTTTTGTTGGCACATTAGTATAATAAAAATAGATTAAATAAAAAAATCGAAAAAATTTAAATGGCAAAATAATTATATAGTTGAAAATCTATTTTGAAATTACCATACAACAATAAAAGTTTCCATTCATTCTAACTTTAATTATACCTTTCATTTGTTAGGACATAATATTTTAGTCATAATGTGCTAATTAGATAATAACCATTGTAAACTATTCATAATATTTATGTTTATAATCGTATTTAACAGCTGAATTTCATTTGAATATTTATTGTAGACTGAAAATATATCACATATGTATTTATCTAAATCACTAGCGAAAAATCAAAGTATTTTTTTTTGTAGAAACTGATGGTTTTATCGTAGAAATCAAAAATTATAAAATAGACTGCATAAATCGAATTTTGTGAATTTAAAACAAATGTATTTTTTGAAACTATGTATTTTGAAATTATACAACTTTTTTTTATGGACAGACGATATTTATATGTAATTATGACATATATAATGGATCTATTTTTCTGGCAATTAATGAAAGTATCCTACATTAGACGATCTGCTTGGATCGACATTTTTTTACATTATGAAAGTATAAGCATCACGTAATATGAATGATATAAATCATCGGAAAAGAAAAATTTATAACAATACAGCGAAAAATTCGAATAAAATTTATTTTCTAAGAATATTGTAACGTATTTGTTATATTCAAAACACTTAATGTCAAAAAAACCATGAAAAAACAATAATAGGTAGTTTGTAAGGCCTTTGTATGATTTTAAATACTCGTTTGTTTTTATTAAATTCGGCAATATATAATTAAAAGGGTTATAAAAAAGTATACATTTCAACTTGTCTTTAGGAACATCTAAAAAAATTTTATTGATTATTGAACCCCGAAAAATAACTTTTTAGAATTAAACTTATGAGTAGGATAAAAAAAGCATTGTGTTAATTTTTTTTCATGCTAAATTTTTTTAACTACCATATATCAATTATATTTTGAATTATGATCGGTTTTTTGCCTTTTTAATAATTATTTACATTCTTTAAAAATATATACACAATTTAATTGATATTCTTCTGTACATGAATTCATTTCACTTAAAATTTTGAACACTTACATTTAAAGTTCTAATTCTACTGGAACGAAAGATCTTATAAAAATCAGGTAAAATTCATTAACTAGAATATTTATCAAACATATCAAATGATATAATGATATATTACAGACATTTATTATTTTTATGGGTTATAATAATAGCAGAAATGATATTATATTGCCTATATTCTTAATCTAAAGCCGTTAATAGTAATTTTATTTTTATAATTTCTTTTTTACTATGATAATTCAATTTTAGTCTTAATTTATGTGATCTTCTTTCTTATAAGATGATATTAAGGGTTTTTGTTGTTTAATAACCACCATTTTTACTAAAATTTTTAAAGCCTTTACCAATAGTCCTAAAACCAACCCTAATTTTTTAAAAAGCTTAATATTATTTAAATTTATAAATTAAAGGATTCATTTGTTCTTATATTTTATAATGTCTAAATCTGTCATTAGGTTTCATAGTTTCAAGCTGATTATATTGTTCTAAAATGAGGTTGATTTTTAAAACAATGTATTTCATACGTTTTTAACTTAATAATATTTAAAAATATCTTTCCCGGAACAATATATACTTAAAAAATTATTTGCGAACTGTGAAAAATACATTATCAATCTATGAGACATGTGAGAATCTTTCTTAGATCTAGTTACATTTATTACGTAAATTTTGTAATTTACATTTAGTATGCACATTAATTGTTTTTGAAATCTTTAAGTTTAATTGTAGTATAAATTTATTGCACCATTTTTATTATACGAATACCCTTTGGTGTATAAAATTTCAAGGATCTTTTTTTGGAGATAAAGCCATAAAAAAAGAATCAAAATCTTATAAATCATCATATGAAATTTTATCCAAACCTTTTTTTAGCGATATAAATGAATAAACATCTTATTTTAATTATTTTTCATTATATTGGTAAAATTAGTGTGTTGTTTATACAATTTTTTATTGATGGATTGGGTCCGCTTTGTAGATTTAAGATATGTGGGTGAACATATATATGTATGCTATCTATATTTATTATTCGCAGATATATTTATTTCTTTAAATAATCATTGAATTTTGTAACATTATTTGCCATCGTCGTTTATAATTTTTTTTTCTTTTCTATAGTCGTATAAAAATCTTTTATTTTTGAAACACATGTGTGTAATATATAAAAATAACAGAATAATTATCTTAATTCACTCAGATGTCATAATTTGTTGGTATAATAGGTTTATTTTTGTTATAATTCATCTTTTTGAGGATATGCTACAATGAAATAAATTCCTACCTGGTAAATAATCTAAGATATATTAAGTAACAATCGATTCGATCAATACTAAGCAATTAATTAATTTAACAATTACATAGTAAATATATAAATTTAAAACGTATAAAAATGATTGCTTTTTCGATTGCCAAGGCTTTGTATAGCTTAAATACATCTGAAAAGAAAGATAAAATTATAATTCTTACATTTTGATTCACGAGAGTTTCATGAAAAAGCAGAAAAAAATGTAAGTGATGATCTTTACAGAGTTATAAAGAAAAGTAAATGTTTCTCCAATTGATTCAGATCTAATGTTGAAAGTAGTGGAAACTTATAATAAAAACACGTTCACTACAAAACTTGTGTTACTTGCTTTCTATTTTAAAAAATATTATTTCGAAATCATGTTTTCGAATATTTGATTCATCAAAGTTTATAAAATAATATATCCTTTAAACCCATTAATGAGCAAAAAACAGAATATATTCACGTTTTTCTACACACAATAAAATTGAATAATAGTATTTAATCAACTTTCTTCGTGTTTTTGTAACATATCTTTGGCACAAACGACTTTGGTGTTATTTTATCTTCTATAATGATTAAAAGAAGAAATTGGTGTTTATTCTATATTTATTGAGGGATTATATCAAGCATATATAATGTTTAAATTTTATATTTTCTAGATAAATACCCGTAAAAATGTATTGGCACAATTGCTTTACTCTATCTTTAGTTTTATATGTAATTTTTTTTGTTGATAATTTTGTAAATATGAAACCCTATAATGTGTGTAAATTCGATTGGATACTTAAAAAACTCAATGGAATAAAGTTCAAAAATTTAGATACGGAGAGTAAATAATCAAAAAAAAAAGTAAAATCAAAATTTAATCATGGAATGTTACATACTTTGTAGATTCTTAATAAAAATATTTTTAATATGATTATATGGGAGAAAATAAGGCTAAGAATATCGAATTAACTATTGGATTCTTTATGATATATAATTTAATTGTATTAAAAAAGATACAAAACAAATGAATGATTATATATAAGACATCATATTTTAGTATTTAAACATTCGAATGCGATATTAAATATTGTTCCTGCGGCATGCAGTAAAATAAAAAATAATTTTCGCAATTTCATATATTTGCTAAAATGGTTTAACCTATGTTGCTTTCTAGCGGTATTAAATAACCAATAAATTATTATTTTTTTGTATATAAAAAGCATATACCAATTTATTATTTTATCTGTTTAGGTTCTAATAAAATTTTTATTTTTTTGAATTAACTTGACAAGTTTATTCGCTTAAGCTGTATCTAAATTTTAAATCCCACGTCATTTTTGTTCTATCTTATATCTCTGTTTATTGGTTAATTGTAACTATAGTTTCAAGTTTTTTTACGCGAAATCCATCATACCCCCAGAACGACGCATCAATTGACTAGAATATACCACAATGTTGGCATTACATGTCATTTATGATAATCTTGCCAATGTAGCAATTTCACCAGCCAGATTTAATTGTTTTTTTACTAAAAATTTTATCTTATATTCATTATTGGTTTCGAATTTACTTTACATCATTATTAATTACACATATAATTGATTCCTAAGTTTCACTGACTCCTAACATTTTAAACCTTTTTATTATTATGATTTTTCACCAAATATCACTATAAATAGCGGATAATCTTGCATTTCTGTGGTTAATTTGTGCAATAGTTATGAGTTTATATCTATTCACCCCTTCATATATTTTTCATTTGATTATAGTTAAACAACAAGTTTATTTAAATTGCCTTTCGTATTTTTTTTACCAAATTTAGTCAATAATGACACTTAGAGATTTTTCGAATTACAGTATCCTTGAAATATTTTATAAATTATTCTGATTTATTATTTTAGGTGCGGGGAAAATATATAATATTATCTACAACGAAATAATTCATAGCAGTAGATGATTCAAGTAGGAACACATAAATTATCTAATTTGATATAAAAAATGTAAACATTCAAGTAATTCACAACATTATGTATCCAATAAAGCTTAAGTTTACAATAAACACCTTTTAATACTATCTATAAAATTATCAGATTGCTGCTTAAACTTCAAGAGATTATTTTTAAATCGGATTTAAAAGATAAAATAAGTCAAATAATTATTACCCATATAATGCAAATTTAGGTATATCAAATCTTGTCTAAAAATAATTAAATATTACCTCGATGTTTTTGATTTTAAAAATATGGCAAATGGTAAATTTAAATATTTTTTATGGGATTCTAGTCTATATTTCACTCCCTATGTGACGAATCAAATACACCACACTCTTATTTCTCTCTCGTTCACATTTTTTGCCGGAAAAACATACAGCTAGCTCTCAATTTATTTATATAAATACATTTTATTATTTATTTTGAAATTTATTATTTGTTGCATCATGAACTAATCTATTTATATAAATGTTTTGAAGAAGTTCTATCGGGAAATAACCCATGTATATAAATTTTAAAATAAGTTTTATCGTGAAATTGACCATTTATATGAATATTTCATACAAGCTCTACATAAAATTTTATTTTAGGTGTTTTGTTTACTTTTGTTAGAATTTTAAATATTTTCCCAATAATAATGGTGCATATACGTTTCTTGATAAAATTTCAAGAACAGAATATATTTATGCATTGATTTTTCATTTTAAAAAATGTCCCTTTTTTAATTATATCCCACATCTCAAAATTATTGTGATTTAAAAATTAATTAAATTTTTTACTTTTCGACTTACATACTGTGTATTAAAGATAAGGAATAAAAAAATTATATTATTTGCCCAAGATATACTTTTTATGAATTTTTCGGCGAAAACCAAATAAATATTTGATAAAAAAAATATAAAATTATGTATAATATAGAATCTTCACATTGTTTAATCATTTTTTTTTGCATTTATATTTTTCCGGGTATAAAATAATTCTTGGTAACATATTATTAATTATACAT
Organism: Rhyacophila brunnea; assembly: GCF_057557595.1. Classification (NCBI taxonomy): domain Eukaryota; kingdom Metazoa; phylum Arthropoda; class Insecta; order Trichoptera; family Rhyacophilidae; genus Rhyacophila; species Rhyacophila brunnea. The sequence goes on from NW_028232787.1 coordinate 375,626, forward strand.
GCAAAATTTGATTCTGAAGCTCCACATGAAAAATAAAGTAGATATTTTTTCCGAATAATTTATTTAATTTACTTATTAGACAATTGATCGAACTATTACTAATAGAACATGATAAACATAAATTCATATATTTACCCAGTATTGGTCGAATACAGCAAAATTATAAATCTAGTCGTTATTATTACATACAAAAGAATTTTAATTAAATTTGGTTTACTTAAATACTAGAAAAATATATAAAAGTACTTAACAGAACTTATGCTATTTAAAAATCTTTTTTTGATAAATTACGGTATGAATTCATTATTGGTGCATTGATCAATATTATTTCAATGAATAACATATGTATAATACCAAAAATCAATATGAATTTTATTACTAGAATAGGAAATAAAAGATCACCTGGTTCATTCCTCCGAGGTGATTATATTTCGGTATCAGAAAAACTTAGAGATCCAAATGAAATTATTGCCCAAATGACGGTGAATTAAAAAATAAAGTATCGCGAGAAATTCATAACGTCATTCAACTTAAAAAAATATTCTCTAATATCTCACCTTAGAATTAGAATTTATTTAAATTTAGAAATTGTTTACTTTTTACTCTGTGTTTATAACACAAATTAAGACTGAGAGATAAATTCCTTGGGGTTACTTTAAAAAAACATTTTTTTTTAATTACTTAAATTATCCTTTCTAACTAGGATCATAGCTTAAAAAGCTTAAAATGATTATTATAACATTGAACCGGGCAATCGGTATTTTTCCATTTTTGAGTGGCATCCTTTTTTATCAATGATCAATAATTTTTTTCAATGCATTGCAAATGATAATTATAAATAGAACGCACTTTTTGTAAGTTTATGCTATAATATATGTCAGGTGACCTTTGCGAATCTTATATCATTCTGCTAGATATTTTCATGTAATTTTGAGGACAACGAAGATTAAAATTAAAGTTTATATTATAATTAATACAAAAGCGACGCTCCATTAAATAAAAAAAAAAGCCATTGTAAGAACGATTTATGCCGATTTCATACTTAAAATATTCGAAAAGTTGTACTCAAATTCAAATATTGACACACCAGTGCTTTTATTCAGCTGAAAATACGGCATTGAAAGACTATTATTGTTTTATATCCATTTTTTTTAAAAAAAAGATTATAATGTATTTAATTATTAGCCTGGATACCATTTTTTTGTAATTTCATTTGGTTTCATCGACCTTAATATTATTTTTATTGTGCAATAGAAATTAATATGCATCTGTTAGCTAAGCCCTCAAGATATACGCCTTTTTTTAATTTTTTTTAGGGGATTAAATTATGATCTAATTTGTTTCTGTTATCAAGTTTTAATGTATAAAATATACATCGATTGTAATATAAACTAATTCCCACAAAAAAACCAAGAGTTTCAAATTCTTTAAGCTCGTGATTTGAATCCGGACACAATATTAGTATATTTACTTGAAGATTGCGTGTTATTATCTTTAATTTTATCAAATTTGAAGTTATTTTTTTATTATAGTCAAAACTTACCTAGGTTAGACATCATCGATAATTTAAAATATATTTGTTAGATAAAAGCTATATTTTTTTTGGAATTGATACAAATTAAAAGTTAAAATGAAATATCAAAAATACCTGCTCTTAGTGATTAATATATATACATCTGTCTCGATATTGTGAATGATAAATTCTTTCTTTATGAAAAATGCCCATTATAAAGATATAATTTTTTAATGACCTAAATAATGAATTCAATGGTTTTAGACATGAAGAAATCATATGAAATTTTTCCATATTTATGACAAGATATCAGTTTAAAAAAGCCTCTCATGCATTTAAATTAATAATTTTCAACATATTTATATATTATATGCTTAGAAGATATCTAATTTTCAAATTGAGGAATATTCAGCATAGTGATTTTATAAATTTATATATAATAGTAGAACTAAAAACAAACTTGGTATAAAAATATTGGAGATATTTCAAACTTTAATAAATAAATGACCTATGTGCGTTTACATATGAATTTATCACTTTATTAAGTTTATCATTGATATCATAAATGAAACTCTGGTGTTTCTTTTATTTATCGTAACTTTTTGAGCACCTAAATTATCATTTCTTATCTTTAAATGACATGCTAGAATCATTTGTTAAGCATTTTCGTCAATAAAGAATTCATGGGTCTTATATGATGATCGAAACAACACGTGTATACGTAGAGCATATTCAATTTGAATACAGGGAATAATATCGATGATATAAATGATTTGCGATATTCCTCAATAAAATTTTCATGAAAAATATCTATTTCATGAATCATTTTTATAATTTCTTCTAATGTAAAGCCTTACAAAACCCCTAAATACTATGTTTTATTTTATTAATTTGAAGTTTACTCGATATATTCATCACTTTCCTCAGTATAGAAATTTTTTATCACAATTTTTTCCCAAAACTAAACTTTGGGATTTACCAGTTTAAATAAAAAAACGAGTTTTAATTTGGTTTAACTGTTCGAATTTTTGATTTAATCGAAGAGCAAACAATATTATTGAAAAAACCTTTCTCACAATCGTATAAAAAGGGTGATATTTAAAAAAACTTTAAATTTATAGAATATATTTCTATCACATATATTAATTTCTATGAAATTCAAAGTCAGTTTTCGCTTTATAAGATCTTCTATAGTGATTTTTATTAACCCTGAAAAATCTATCATCAGTAAATAATAAATGAATGATGTTTTCTTTTCCAGTTTCGGTGTACACCATATTTAGTAGACGCATTTCGTGAATATAAAAAAATTTATAAGCTTTGCATCCCTTATCATATGCATATGATAAAATTCATTAGCAGATTGTGTACATACGAAAGAATTTTTTATACTCAATGTTTCGCTTAAACTTTCGTATATGCTTTTATCACTGGTGGTATGTCTCAACAAATATAAAGAATATATTTTTTTTTATATTTTACAAACATTCTGGTGAAAAGCCATACCAAAACGGGTATTTTTCTCTAGAACTAATTACATCTAGCAATTCTTGAGTTTTAGTCTCCATTTGATTCATAAATAGATAAACAAACGGGTCGTAGAACAGCACATCCCAAATTTTTTTTCAACTCGTCTGGCCTTCACATATTTACTAATATTCAATGTCAATTCTTTATAACTCTTATTTCTAAGTTATGAATTCTTAACACAATTCCATGTGATTTTTTACTTAAACCTTGATTTCCAGTATTTAAGTCAACTTTGTGTTTTAAGTTGCTCAAATTTAAATAAAAAAACAAAATATGCATAAAACATTATCTAACTCTATTTATATTTTTCAAAGTTCAGTGATATTTTTTTAATCTTATTTGTATTTAAATAATATTTATTTCAGAACAATTTAGCTATCTGTTCCTTGAGCAAAATTTCACATTTGAATAACTTTGTTTTTATGCAACCATATTATCATATCAATGATATCTATGGCGAACCAAATAAAAGGAAACCAAGATATTATGATCAACAATTATGGTAGGATGTAAACATCAAGACCTTATGTGTCAAATATTCAAATCATGATAACAATTTTATATAAATATATTAACACGTTGCGAATAATAATAATTTTTTTGATTTAGATATTGCCATGTAAATTATTTTATTTAAGGAAACGAGGAAAAAATTGGAAGCGTCGTTTATTGAGTAAAAAATCATCTAAAATCGATGATTTTGAGATATAACAAACATCTAATTCTTATTATTTTCTTCTATTATATATAAGTAGACACATAATAAAATATAATTTATTTGATTTTTTAAAGAGTTGATTGAATATTTTACTATAATATCAAGAGGCTTGATCCACATTAATTTAGTTTCAGATAGAATAAAGCCTAAAACTAAATTATGATTTTTAATTTCTTTTTTTAAAAATATGAAATATCATTCAAATAAATTCGCTCGAATAATAATTCAAACTATTTTTAAAATACTCGTTTGTTGCTTTATTAACCAATTTTACATGTATTTATTAATTTTATTATATAAGAAATTTTATGTTACATTAAATATTTAAATTCGTCGGTGTTCCTTTATATAATTATTTAAAATATCATATTTGTACATTTTTATATAATTCAGCAAAATTTTTAAGCATTTTAACATTTTAGTGAAAAAATACAGCTTACTTTATTGGATCAATAGTTTGACGTCTCAGTGGAAATTTATATTTCCCCAGTGTATTTGGGAAAATTTTAAAAACAAATTCGTATTATGATAAGTATTCTTCTTCAATTATATTTATTTTTGAAAAAACTTTAAGAATGTGAATTTAATTTTGCCATATGTTTTTGTATAAAAATCCAAATTTTGTAGTTTTATATTGCAAGAAAATAAAAAAAAGTCTTTTTATTTATTTATATTGATAATATCATATTAGGATTATGATATTAGTATGAACTCTAGCTTCCATATAAAAAACACAAAGGTTGTTTAATAATTTGAATTAAATCGAGGTTTACAAATTTTTATTTCATCTATCAAGCGTAAGGCCAAGTTTACCCTCGTCTAGAAATACCACGTTGTTGCTTCTTTTATATTTTTAACAATTTTAAATTAATCATTCATTTATGAGTGGAAACTGTTTTTGTGTTTTATATTGTTATTTACAATGTATTGATTGTTTTTTTGGGTTTTCTCGGAAACTTTCAATTTTTCAGAACGTTAATCGCCTTTATATCGAATTTCACTATTTACTTCATAAATATCCAACAAAATTTTGTTTAAATATTATATATACCTCTTTTTCTTTGAAAAATAAAAGAAAAATCATTGCGCCAAAAACCTTTCGAAGCAAAGAATCATGAAGTTGTTAATGCCGTTAGACCTTCAAGGTGGCTAAAAGACGAATTTTAAAAAACCAATCGATGAAGGTAAATTCTGTTTTATCCCAGACAAAAATGAGTTCTGCGGTAAGATGATAAAGTTTCCACATTGCGACGAAGCCATGAAAACAATCGATCATCTGAAAACGAGATTCAAGCGAATTATAGGACATTATTACACGTGAAGGCACAATAAAATCGTAAGTTCATATCATTTCCTCTTTTAAAGACGCTACAACTTCAAGAAAAAAAAATCAGAACCACCTCAGTATAAGATATCAGGGAAAATAAACATGCGAAAATTGTGATAGATACCTTAATTACAATGAATATGCTAGTAAAAAAATATACCAAATTAAATCTGCTACGATATGAAAGAAAATATTATTATGTTTATAGAAATAGGTATAACTAGCCTTTACAATTTAACTGAAGTTGAGAATGAGAAATAAGAGAAGTATAACATATTGGCGAATCAAATTTGTTTATATACGAATTTAAAGCAAAAATCTTGCCATATGTTGTGAACTGGGAAGGTTTTGGTTGTAAAATTCTATAAAAAATATGTTAAGAAGTTAAAAATCTCGGACGAAGTAGAAGCATACATGCAAGCTCTCCCACTCCGCGAGACACTTGAAAACATATAATCTTAAAGAAGAAGAGAAGTTGACCAATATGTATCAGGTTGGTGTCAAAATATGCATCAAGGAGTTGTGCGATATTCTTAATGGGTTGCCTACATCTCAGTAGATTGCATTTGTAAAAAGAAGAAGCTTAGCATATAAATTAAAAAATGTAAACTTTGTTTTCAATATATAATAATTGTAATCCTTTTTAAAAAATTATTGTTTTAAAAATAAAAACCACTGCAGGGCTTGAACTTTATATTTCATATGATCGATTCGATGCTAACCAGCATCAAAATCTATTAAAAGAGATTATTTCGCAAATACAGTATATTTAATGGCTCAATAGATGATGCAGCGAAATTAGAATCAAAAAATTATCTTCTAAACTTTAAATTATATATTTTAATATTTTTTCTTGTTTTTTATCTGTGTTAAATTAAAGGATATTATAAAAAGGTAATTAAAACTGATTTCTTTGGATGATGTTTGTAATTAATATCTCTAATTCAAATTATATTTAGTTATGGGTGGAAAATGAGGATAATAAAAATACCTAAATTTATCCCAAATCAACCATTACATAGTGAGAATAATCAATTTAAGATCTATAGTATAAGAGTTATGATCAAAATGGATAGAAAAATAATGACTGCACAATAAGTAAAGTTTTTGGCATTTTAAACCAATATAAAATACAAAAATAAATCAATATGAAAGCGTGGTGAAATTAATTTTAAAACCGTAATTTCAAATATTCAATAAGTGAAATACGAAAAATAAATCAATAGGACTATAATAAACCGTGATTGGATCAAAATATAGTTCAAAAAGAGATATTTTATAATATTAGTTTAAAATTGTGTTTTAAAGGCATAAATAAAATTCAATTGCTGGGAAATAATCTTTTAACGGATTTTCAGTGTCACATAAATGCTCAAAGCATATTTAGAACAAATATTAAACATGGATTTTCAAAGCCCCATACCAATGTAAATTAGTATATACAAAGGCACTTAATTTAAATTGGCATAAACACAAGCACTAAATGTAAATTGGTGTCATTTATAATACTGGATGCAAATTATCAGAAGCTCTAGCAACATAATAAAATTATAAGAAGACATTATATATGTAGTTTATATTGATAATTGTTTTTATTGCTAATATAAGGGTCTTTTTCGAAATCATTAAGTTTTAGATTATATAAGACTATAATCAGTAAAAAAACAAAAAAGGTTTTATATAAAAGACGCAGTAAGTGTTTAAATACCATTTAAAAGATAATACTATAATAATCGATGATTTTAGGTCAAAAATTAATTCAAAAGTATCATGAAGTTGAAGTTACACTATCGAAAAAAAGAAATATATCAAAATATTTTAAAATGTTGAACTGCAAGGAAAATAAATATATAAATCAGGTGTATTATATTTACCTTGATTGAAAATTTATACTTAGATTTATAACACAATTTCGGATTTTTTTTTGATTAAATACAAAAGAATTTACGAGAAAACTAATATATATAATTCTTAAAAAATATAAATGCAATATATAAGTTTATAAAAAGGCAGCGTTAGTCGGGTCAATGATTTTGGCAAACATTCTTACATGCATATAGTAGCTTTGATTATTTACACATGAGGTATCTAATGAATTAAAATCTACAACCAAGTTAATTTTTAGCAGAATTTAATTTTTACCAAGAATCCGTTAGAGGTTTTTTTTAATCTTCGCTGCTAAGAGGCAGTAATCACCAGTAAAGTGATTTAATAATGACATTCTATGAAGGTAATAAAAACCTGATGATTTCATCAAATATTTAAGGCTGAAAATTTGCATATTTCCGTCGTAAAGGGATCGGCGATGCGCAAATTTTTATATTTTTGATTTCTTGTATTTTACCATAATAAATTTATGATATTTTCTTTTTTCAAGTAGGAACTTCATGAAATTTATTCAATACTAGATAAAGTAGATTATTAGAGTCGAAAAATGCCTTAAACCATTTAAAAGGTTTTTTTTCTTTTATTAGATTGAATTAATATGTTTTATATTCATTTTATCATCACAATATTAAATATGTACTCACCAATTGTTAGCACAATATGTTGGGAATAAAATAATTTTTAGAGTTATTATAAGTTCAAGCATTATATTTTTTTATTTTTTACTTACACTGAATATACTTACCACTTTAATTTAAAAGTATTTTTATTGTGTAAATTTTATGTATTATTGATTTATTTATTTAAAATTATTGATAGAAAGTCACCCATTTGGTTTTTAATAAAATTAAAGAGGAAACCCTTTTAGTTTTTATCGACAACATGAATAAACTAAAAAATGACATAAAAAACATTATACGCGCATGCAAAAACAAAACAAAATTCTGGGCAAATAAACCAAAAAAACATGCATATTTATATTTTAAGCTTTTTAATGCCTGTATAAATATAAAACCTAGATCACATTTACATGATAAAAATAGAAAAAGAGTTGAAGATGAAGGGAACAGACCAATCCACAAAAATAAGGTATAATATTATAGTGAAATTTATTATCTATACCATATGCAATGTTGTAAATTATATGGTTGAATGAAGTATATGGATAAAATAAACGAAAAAGCATGGAGTTTCTTTTTTTTATAAGCAATAAATAAAATTTTATTGTATTTTGAGCTTTTAAACACCAACTGATCATATTTTTTGTGTCAAATTACAGGTATGGTATTAAAATCCCAGAAATTGCATTTTTACTAGGTGCAAAAATAATGGTGGTGGAAACACAGATTAGTAATTTTTAAATGTATGCAAAAAATCCCAGTAATTTATTTTAGATTTTAAGATTATTTATTTTGGTTTATAAACGCTAATTAAATTGATTAATCTTTCAGATGACGCATCACAGGCATAAAAAAGAACATATATATAAATTTTAGATGAAGGAATTCTATTGAATACATTTAAACATAAAAAACGGTTGAAAAATCTTGTTCTAGGTTTGACCCATTTATATGAGCACATAAATTCTTTTAACAAAGACGAGAGTTTTATTCAGATAAAAAAACAAGAATGTCATAAATTAATATATAAAAATTTGGTATTTTTACTCTGAATCTTGGGGTCTGAACACATTTTAGTTAGATATTTACTAAACTTAAAGCAAACATGTGATTTATATAAAGAATTATTGCTGTTTATTCAATATTATTTTATTAGTATGTTCTAAATAATATAGCTATAGAGCACATCTAGAAAGTAAATAATAATATAAGTTTTCAATGTATTCGAAAACCAATAGTCAAATGTATAATCATTAATCATGGTTTTGGGGTTTTTTGGGATATAATAGTGGTAATTCACAATTTCTAATGGGTTTAGGGCTTATTACTTAGAGCTTGATATGCGCCAATAATAAACTAAAATATAAGTTATATAAATACCTTGCTATTTATTATTTATAAATAAATACCAATTATATCTAAAGCGCAAACAAATACTATTTTCAAAAGGAAATTTATTTTATTACAATTATCTAGTAGATAAGTATGATGTAATATGCTTATAACTATTAATTTACGGCTAAAATATTCATTCCAGTTGTTATTTTAATATTTTAAGATCATCGTGAGACGATTTTTTATTGAGGTTGGCTGTCTTCTTCGTTTTCTTACCATTTAAAAAATAGCTGCAGATCGAAAGACCCTAAATATTATATTTTATTCCAAAATGATATTATTAGACTGGGATCATTTACAGATATTTTATATATAGTATTGCTTATTTTTGATGAAAATGTTATAAAAATGAACATGTAATATACCTATATCCTAGATTATTTAGTATAATACTGTAAAAACAAATATATATTCTTTCAAAAATAAATATTGAGAAATTTTTTACCTCTTTTTAGTTAATATTGAAATTAAGATTGTAACCCTTAAAAAGAAGCGGCATTATAAAAAATTATCGAGGGCTGCATACAACTTGAAATAACAAAAATGTCCACCATTTATTTCAAAAATATAATTGTCGTTTTGGTATTGTTTATTTGATTGGTACATAATCTCCTTCTAGGGTACTATAATTATATGTTATATACGACTATAATATATCCATTTATTTTAAAAAACCCGTTTCTCTTTCAACACAAATCCAAATATGTTAAATTAAAACTAAAATATTATTCGTAATGGAAATTTTCGATACACCCTTTTACAAATTTATGATTGTTTTTATGCCTTAAGATAAATGTATATTTTTTGAATATAATACATTATTTCCAAGGTGAATTAGACTTTTATATGCTTATAATTGAATAAAAACAATCAAAGTAAACCATGAATGTTTTATTTTAAACAGAAGTTTGTTAATATAATAATTAAAATGATTATAATGTGTATCAAAATATCGAATTTATAATTGAAATAGAATCAGAAAGCACTTTAAATAATTTGATTTGTATAAAAAAATGTGACATTCGTTTTTTATTTTATATTTAATTTGGCATTGATTGTGATATTCGAATATACACGATTAGAAAAAAATAAAATTCTGGTATTTATATTTATAATCTAATTCTATATTATTTAAATTGTCAAATTGGAACAATTTATATAAATTCGAACATCAACTTTATATTTAGTGTAAATCAAGGATTTCGCATGTATAACCCAAAATACAAGATGATAAATGAAACAAAGCTTATGCATTTAAAATTCAAATTTATTTTTTGTGTTAATGTAATGTATAAACAAAATCTAAATACATAATAAGGACATTGCTTTTATTTTAAACTATAAACATGAAAATGCTTTGAACAGTAAAAATGACAAAAAAAATATTCTTCAATTTCAAAAACAAAATACATAATAAAAACGGTATTTTCATTTAAACTATGAAGATAAAAATGCTTTGAATAGTAAAAAATAAACAAAATTGTAGAACTATATTTTATATATTTTGAATATATGATTTTTATTTATTTAAATGTTAATTTTTCTTTTAACATTTCATTTTTGCTTTCGCAAAACTTTAGATTGCTCTATATTACAGATTTGTTGTATACTATTTTCAAGCTTATTATCCTTAAAGTCTTCCTCAATATATTTTTTACGCAAATAATAATGATTCTAGTGTTTTAATGGTATGAATATAAGATACAAAGATTAATTATATACTGAATTAGACGACGAAAAAACTTAAAAGGATGGTAAAAAATAAATCTTTAATATTTTAAATTAAATATTTTGTGATGATATGATAAACAATAATAAATCCGAACATTACTTTTATTTTATTCTTCTTTAGATTTATTCGAATCGATTTCTTTTTCTCTATTAACTCTAAGAGCATATATTACAGTTGCAAATAGAACAAAGATACTTGTAGCCACCATCATAATAGATTCACTTCCAAAGAATTTACGGTAGATATGAAGGATAAAGACAGTACAGATAAATGCTACGTTTATAATCAAAACATAGACTGGGCTTATTGCAAATAACTTTAGTGAAGTGTCGAGAAATTTCTTTGCCTCTCTTCTTTGCACAAGTTGAAGCTTAGATGGTTTGTCTTGTAACTTCTTCATTATCTTTTTATGGGCTTCAAATCATGATTATTAAAAATATGAAATGGTAGACAACTCCAAAAATACAAGGAGCCCTATAAATTTGAATACTCTTAAATTATAACCAAAGTGATTGCTATTTAAATCTAAAATGATAGGTTAGCTTCAAAAAATATAACATATCAATAAATTTGAATAATATAGAATTATAAGAAACATTATTATTAAAATTAGGTAACTCTAAAATGTAATAAGATCTATAGATTATAATTAAACATTATTATATAAAATATTAGGATGTAGGCAAACTTAAAAAATATAAGGAGGCATATATATTCCTAATATCTCAAAATTATAACTAAAATGATTGCTACTGCAAATATAAAATGATAGGTTAGCTCCAAAAATTATAATATATCCATAAATTTGAATAATATAAAATTATAACAAACATTATTATTAAAATTAGGCAACTCTAAAAATGTAATAAGATCTATAGATTATAATAAGATATTATTTATTTATGGGTTAATTTTCTTTTTATCGATTTTATCTATTTAGACGTGTTCAGCGTGTTGGGAATATTGTAGATTATAATTAAACATTATTATATAAAATATTAGGGACGTGGATTGGAAAATATTGAGTTTAAATCCGAAAGAATACTTTACCAACTATATAAAACTCTAAACCAAGAAAAAGGACAATCGCCCAGAAAAGCCGCGATATTGAAATTTGAAAATGAAAATGCAACCCACTTATCCGTAATAAATGAATTCCTCAGAACAAAATATGGCCTTGTTGACATAGATCTTTCTACGCTTGAATTTAAACAAAAAGAGAGTTTATTGTGTAAAATAAAACAAAAAACACTACATCAAAAACTCTTCGATGTTCATAAAAATACAACGCTAGAAATATTAGGATCCTCAAAGTGGCTACAATATGGAAATATCAGACCGGTAGAAGAGGCGAGATTTTGCTTTATTCAGGATAGGAACGTATTCTTTGGAGAAAGATCAAGGTGCCCGCATTGTAACGACTCAATTAAAACTGTCGACCACTTAGCAAGCAGATGTAAAAAAATGCTTGGTCATGACTATACAAGAAGACACAACGAGATTGTAAGATGTCTTCACTTTATGTTGGCAAGAAAATACAATTTCAAAAAAACCAAGAAAATCCGCAGACACTCTGTACAGGAAATAATGGAAAACGAATTCGCAGAGATCAAAGTAGATACAAGAATTAAAACAGACATCAAGTTATCGAACGACAGACCTGATATTTTTGTATATGACAAAAAGAAGAACTGCATCACACTGATCGAAATTGGCGTGACAAGTATTGACAACATAAACATAGTTGAAAACGAAAAATTGAGAAAATATGACCTGCTAGCATCTGAACTATCATTAATATACAAATGCAAGACAAAAATTATTCCATATGTTATAACATGGGACGGTGTGGTTACACGATATCATAGAAGGTACCTGAAGGAACTAGATGTCACAAACCAGGTTGAGGCATGTATTCAAACATTGGGATTGAGAAAAACCCTTGAATTAATAGGTCTCGAAAGAAGGAGGGGTATTGAAGAAGACTGTGGAGAGGAAAAGATAGCCGAAAGTATAAATACACTGTGTGTACAGAGTATCAAGCAAGCTGTGCCTGAGAACAAAAACTAAAATTACGACTATAAATATAGCCCATAAATAAAAATTAATATGCAATATTAGAAGGTAGGCAAACTTAAAAAATATAAGAAGGTATATATATTCAATATATCTCAAAATTATAACTAAAGTGATTGCTATTTAAATATAAAATGATAGGTTAGCTCCAAAAATTATAACATATCCATATATTTGAATAATATAGAATTATAAGAAACATTATTATTAAAATTAGGCAACTCTAAAAATGTAATAAGATCTATAGATTATAATTAAACATTATTATAAAAAACATAAGAAGGTAGGCAAACTTAGTAAATCTAAGGAGGCATATATATTCCTAATATATCAAAATTATAACTAAAATAATCCTACTTAAATATAATTGATAGGTAAGCTCTAAAAACGCCATAAATTGTACTTTAAGGATTTAGAAATGTCAACAGAGACATGATCAAAAACTATACGAATGAAAAAAACACCTGAATGATAAACCCTTAAAGAAGAAGTTGTATTACGGAAAATTTCTAAGTTAATAAGGCTGAAAGAAGTATTAAGCAAATATGTTGTATGGAGAAATATAAAGTTTTAATTGAACAATATAAATAGATAAAAATCAAATTTGTAGATAATTATTAAAAATAACAGACAGTGGGGTAACTAAAAAGATATAAGAAGCATTATAAATTCCCAGTATCTCTAAATTATAACGAATTATATTTTCTTTTATGCTATTAAAAGAGGCAAATTATTAAAATAAATAACCGTTTTCCAGGTCTTGAAGTTTAATATCTCTCTATATATCTATTCAAGGTAGAAAAAATTAATAAATATTGATAAAACCTTTAAAAAATAAAATAACTTCTTTAGAAATCATGAATTACATATCTTAAATCAATTATATAAAATCGCTAAATAGATATTTTACAGAAAAATTGAAAAGCTCTGTGATCAATTAAATATAAATATCAATGGTATTCTTAAAATCGATTTCCTAAAATTAATAGTGTTTTAACTCATGATATAAAATATAAATTGCCCAAATACAATTATTATCTACTTTTGTTGAGCAAGGCCTATTTTTTCTTAAACGAATAGGGTTATTCGCATAACAAGTAATAAATTATAAAAAAAATGCGCCTGGGATAAAACAAATCGAACATATAAAAACAGATAGAATTGTGTTTTCACCATCATCTATAAACCAAATTATGCTGCCTTAGTCTAACTATTTTCAGCCAAAATTACAGAATTCTCTTTTAGTTGTATGATATATTTTAATATTAAAGTATAAAATTTTTAAAGGTTATAATAATACAGGATTTTACATGAAAAACTAATTCTAGATTCCTCAGTAGATTATCTTTGCAAAATTATATTAAAATAAATACTGAACAATATTAAAGGTGAATCCAAGTATCACGTATAATACAAATCATTATATTTTAAAGAAATCTTGAATACAATAGACACGCCGAATCAGATTATTTTATATTATGAGAAAATATTTACATTCAATATTTACATTCAATATGATATTGAACTAAAATATGTTTTTTTTAGAGACTGGGAATTTATAAGTGTATCAATAAAAACAATAAACAGTAAATGAGAACATTAAGAGGCAAGAAAATATTGATCTGTACTTAAAAAACGAAAATGAAATATACATTACTAATTTTCTTTTAATAAAAATACATAATTTCTCCTGTAATTCATTTGCACAACGATAAAATAAATGCCGGTTTGCGATTTTTATTGTATTCCATCACCTATAAAATTATAAAAGATCTTGACTAGCACGTAAAATTAGTTGTGTTGAAATAATAGACAGATAACATCATATCTATGTCTGTTTACACGTGATTTTGTCAGTTGAACGAAGTAAAAGATATTAACAGTTAACTACTTGATTATATTCCAAAATTGCATTGAATTTGCTTCCAAATTAAATAAAAAAGGTATAATTTATGCTAAACCTAATGAATTTTGTATATATCCAATATAAAGGCTGCAATTATAAATATAAAAGCGTACTAATTGCTCTTACGATCTTCCATTAATAAAATAATATTATTATGCATCATAAATGATTAAAAGAATAATAAAAGTAACTAATAATACACAGTTAAATAGAAGTATCTTAAATTCACAAAAATAGAAATGTTGCGATTTTTATTTTTACATCTTTGCCTAGATTCATTTTAACTTTAAAAATAAAACAATACACTTCATGGTGAAAAATTTTAACAAATAGAACAATAAAGGCTATAAACACTACACTGTTAAATAGAAGCATCTTAAATAACAAAAATAGAAAATTGACGATTTTTTTATTTGATATCTTTGTCTATATTTATTTTCACTTTAAAAATAAAACAATACAATTTGCAATGAAAACTATTATCATAAACACGTTTTGGTGCTGCATAAAAATAACAAAAAATTTTATTCTGGATGGAAACAAAAAAAAATGCGTCTGTTTTTCAAGATATACCCCTTGCTTGTATAACATTTTAATAAAATAATCTATATTTTTTCGAATTTTCTCTTCAAATCACAAATAATCGTTGGCTCTCTAAATTTTAAATTCCAAATCTCATAGAAAATTCCAATCTAAAAAGAAACATGACTTATAATATTACCATAAAATTATATTCATATGTCTTTTTTCTAAGAAATCTTTATCTTAAGATAGATATCAGCATGGAAGACATAAGAAAACTCACCGATCGCAAAAGACTCATAAAAATATGCTCTCTATGTTCAATTTCTATTTTTGATACTTCAACATACACGATATGAATCTTATAAATTAGATAATTAAAAGAAACATAATTAATTATTCAGAAATAATCTTTGGTTATACAGTAAAAAAGTAAATTTCTTAAAAATAAGGAAGATTTTTTTTTTTAATTGACGGCTAATTTTAACATTGCAATGAAAATGGTATTTAACAAAATATTTATATTATTATTCAAGGTTTGAATGCATAAACTTGCTTACATCTATAGAATATATTATTTATTTTTTCTGTTCTCTTAAAAAAATTCATGATCTCATACTCCATGTATAACTGATTTTTTCTTATAAAAAAGATGCTTTCACAGCAAATAAAAGTTTAAAAATAGATTATTTTCCCTTTTATCCTAAGAATATTTAATCTGGTACATAAAGTAAAAAAATGGCGATTATACAATCAAGTGGGACCCGGGGGTTTCGTAGTATGTGTGGAAACTAGAATAACAATCATATATGACAAACTATTACTTTTGCAAATATGCTTAAAACCATCATATTAAATGTAATTAAAACAAACATTTTTCCTTATTCTTGCCAGCTAGCAAAAATTAATTAACATTGAATGAAACTTAAACACTATAATTTTTTATTTATCGTAGTTAATCTATCTAAATCTTAAAAAACCTATAATAATAAAAAATAAAAAATAATTTGTGTTGTGCATTCGTGACAACATAAGAATATATGCTTAGACAAGTAAAAATTCCTTCAAACCTTCATATACAGTTTTGTAAACCTTTCGACATACAAGGTAAGCATGGCTATTGAATTTTCAATTTTTGTAGTTACATTTCATTAAATAAAAATCAAGCATCCAATAAAAAGGTTTTGGTAAGTATTTTTATAAAAAAAGTATTATAAATAGTATATTGATATTTTGGTTCCTGGTATTTTATATATTTTAAAACAGCTATATTTAAAAATAAACCAGAAGTAAATTCTATAATCGTTTACATTAGTATATATAAGAAGACTGGCAATTGAACTGTGTTAACAGTAAATTTAGACATTAGTATAAAAATAAAACAAATTTTGTCAAACTATTTAAAATGAAAAAATTGATGAATAAAAAAAAATAACCGAAAATCAGTAAAAATGAAGGCAAAATATTTTTTAAAAAGCTTTTAATTTTTCATTTCTTTCGGTTTTTCTGGGTCATAAGCACAAAACCTTTAGTATCCCCAAAAATCAAATTTTATAGCGATTTGTATTAAATCGATATTTGAATTTTAAGAAAATATTTTTTTTTGCTGGAAACTCAAAGAATTTATATTTGGTTGTACTTTCGATAAAGAATTCATAGGTTTATTTTTTTAACGTATAACTGTATAAATTTCTTGATTATTCATCCATTAATCCAAAATTGGCAAAGATTGTATATTTCAAAATCTTTGAAAAAATATTATGTGATTAGCCTGACCACTTTAATTCGATCACAACCAATGGAAGCATTCTTTCCAGCAATAATGGCTTTAATACTTCCACTTGAATTCAGAAATGTTTTATTTTTACAGCGCCACAATCAAGTGTAAGAATAAAGCCGGAAAATTTCTTTAATATGATTGTCCTACTGTATTTACTGTATCCCTTGCAGCTAGACAGTATCAAGTACCTGTTTAGCAATTTGAAAATTTCATTTGCGTGTGGAGGATATGAACGAATACAAAATATAAATTGAAGATTCTATGTTTAATTTTTACATCACTCAACCATCACCTCTATTTAATAAGCATTAAATTTTTACTTGATGGTCGGTTTACCATGAAGGCATCTGATATGTATCTGAAATCAAATGTGGTCCATTTGAACTTCCCTTGGATAATATAATTATATGCATTGGGTGACATCCAATTTTTCAAGAATAGGCCCGCATGTGAAATTTTCATTTTTTAAAATTTAATACAATTTTTCTAAAATAGTTAAGAAATATGTATAACTATAATTAAAAAAAATATTTTGTGTATAAATCCAAAGAAATGAAAAGCTTTTGGTGCATTTTTAATGGCTTTAATAGTTAATTTTCAAAAAATTTACCAGCCTTTCTTTACTGAAATAAGCTGTTTCTATTTATTTTATCGGCCTAAAATAGCAAATTACTTGCTATATATATTAAGTTCGCAAGACACTTGAACTCATCTTATTTGAGAGAAGAAGAGCAGTTGATGAATATAGATCAGGGGAAGGTGTCAAAGGATGTATCATGGAGGTGTACAATATTCATAATGGGCTGACTACGTCTCAATAAATGATTGATAAAAAGAAACTTAACCTATAAATAAAAAATGTTACTATACATTGAGTATTCCATATTGATTCTTCATAAACCGTAGCTTAATTTTATAAATCTTGATGATGAATGATTAAATATATTCATAGGTTTATTTTTTGATCAAGATTTTGAATATTGACTATGATAAAGAGGATAAATAAAAACTTACAAAGAACTATCTAATTTAATTAAAAAGAAATTTGTCTACACATTTAATTTTAAGATTAAATTATCGTAATTTCTATTTATTATCACAGATTGAATCTTATTATTAGATAGCTAGTCAATCAAAGCCATTCATTTGCTAGATCATTAATCTTATATAGTCATCATTCTAAATAAATTCAGGACAAGTTGATAGATTTTAAATGTATATTATTTATTTCGTACGTATTTAAAAATCCGTCATAATTTTGTCTTTCTTATGTTAATCAGATGCCGAAATTTTATTTTGTGTAAATTTTTTTTTAAAGACCACCATATTTGGAACACGGGCGAAAATAAATAAAGAATTAATTTAATTTTGACAAGAATATACATAAATTAATCTATCTTGACTTATAGAGTCTTATTATTAAATCTAATGCAATAAAATTTACGCGATATTAAGATAGATCAATAATGTGTAGAATGAAATAAAACGAATAAAATGCTCTATATTGCATAGATCATTCATTCAACTAATCACATTTAAAACAGGCCAGATTTGAAATTTAAAATTTTAGCTAAAATATTGAACAAAATCAAAAGGCCTTGATTTTATTCAATATTTATTTTAAAAATTAAAAATAATATTTGTATTCTGGTAAAATCACTTTGTTGAAAACACTAAATAATCGTCTAGTCGTAAGGAAGAATAACATTTATAACAATAAATATAATTATTGTATTCTTATTTTGGAAAGAAATGACATTGAATCTTTTTAGAACAATAGAATAATCTACCAATAGTTTTGTTCTTAATAATTTTAAATGAAATCTCAATAACACATATGTCTGTCAAAAATATTAAAAAATCATGGCTCAAATTGTTAAATTAAACCACGGAATTTCAGAATTCGCATACTTTACACATAGAAAACTATTTTCCTGCTTCTATAACGTATAAAAAAAATATGATTATGCTATCAATATAAATAATTATTCTTATTATTTCTTAGGCCATGATTATTTTCCAGTTTCTTTTGATTTGTAATCCTTAAGGAAATGTGGATTAGATTAATGGTAATTTTTTGGGAAATTAATGTGGATTTCATGAGTTTTTTTTTGTAAAAAATTCACATGGATTTACGTGATTTTTTTTTGAAGTTTGATAATTAATTTATAAATTAATTTTCTTTGACTAAAATGTCTATATCTTTTCAAAAAGTACTTTGATATTATTTATTTATTTTCACATTTACGAATAAAATTAATGGTTTTTTTTTTCTAAAATCCATCCAGATTGAGCGTTATCGCATTGCTACAAGTCTTTAATTATATATTCTTTTCTTGTTAATAAAACAAAAAAATTGGCATACTTATTTTGAATCAATTGAAAAGGACTTTTGCTTAATTTTCTTTATCAAGCGATAGAAATTTGCCGTTTTGAGTTTAATTATATTATTATTAAGAATTTCTAAATGCGGAATCTAAAAACATTCAAAATATTTATTTATAGCTTTAAATAATAATAATAAATGACTTTTATGTTTTCCTTTTATTTACATTTATTGACTTACAGTTTTAGCACACATGTTAAAGATACAACAAAACCATTCTCCATAAGTGAAACTAGAAAATATATGGCCTATCTGAAAAACATCGAGGCTGAAAAACATGCCAAAATAAACACTGGCCCTTTAAATACCGGTAATCCGTATTTTTTCAATTTATTAACGGATTCAAACCATGATGGCCAGGGTTTCAATAAACGCATATTAGCCACAAAAAATTATACCCAAATAGTATTATACATCTGCGATTTCATCGAATTAAAATATAAAGATCTATGCGAAACAAATCAATCAAATAAAAATAATATCGAGAAGAATAAAAATATGATATTATTTTGTGAAGAACTTCGCTTTCATGTTAAATACGAATTCATGGAAAGTTTTGAATTAGATAAATTTTATTTGAGACAAAATTATGATACACTCTTGGCTAACATAAAACTACTCGAGGAAAAAATAACTGGATTGTTAACTGAATTGAATAATGAAGTGGAAATCAACACAATTCAGGTTAATTTTTATTGCTACACAAAAATTTGCAATATATGTTATGAAATTATTGAAAGATTTACAGAGTCTATCAACGAACCCTACATAACAAAAATTAATGTCTTATAATTTTTTTCCAAAAAAACTTATTTATTATATGTATTCTAAGAATTTAGACTATAAAAAAGTATATCTTGATGCATATACCAGCTAAATTAAAAAAATATATATAGTAGCGAATGATACGAAATGATATTTTCACAATAGATACAATTCAGAAGGCTCTTCATGCACTAAAAATTAATAAAAAATGTTTTTACTTACACCATGCATCTCAGAAATAATCAATTCTAAAAAATAGATTGCTATAAATAAAATAAAATTTGCTTACATTTAAGAATATTTTTAGGTATTATAACCGAAATAATGGGGTTTCGATATATCCTTACAACAAAGAATAACCAAATTTATATTTTCTATGGAATATTGGTGAAAATAAAGCATTAGATTACAATAATAAACCTTGATCAAAATTTTATATAATTTAATTTAACGAGAATCTCTTTGAAGTGTAAAATACGATTTAGTCACATTTTTTTTTCTACCGCCACAATATTTAAAGAAATACATAATTATAATTCAAAGGAAATCTTTCTCAAAAAACATTAAATAAACAAATCTGTTTAATTTCATAAGATAGTAAAACATTTTTATTTATATTTTCAAGTTTCAAGTATAGAAAGGCCTTTCTCAAAAAGAAGGTTAAATCGGCTTTGTCCAATTTTTCATACCTTCCAACAAGAAGTATAAGCTTATTGCGTATATACTTAAATAATATTTCATACAACGGTTATATTTACTTTTTCAGAGTCACCAACTCTATTTTAAATCCGACTATAATTACTATTCTTTATACTTAAAGCCCCAACATTTCTTGTCTTATAAATAAAAAATTAAGTATAATATAAAGTTATAGTTATACAAACCATGAATGAAAGCATAATGTTACACATCAATGCTTTATTTCTTGTTTTAACAACAATTAAATCTTTTATCTTTTAAGCGCCGTTTTTTTAAAAAAGTATATTTTTATCTTTTTTTTTATATTTAAAGTCCTTGGACTCATTTTTACGAATTCAATATCAAAAATTATGTCTTTATACAACTAATATTTGTGGTGTACCATAAAAATTTAATTTCGTTCGTAATTTTAAGGGCCAGTACGAAAATTATCATCAAAAGAGATTGTAAATTAAATAAAAAAAGATAAATCATTTTAGATAATCTTTCAAATCTTTAAGTATTTATCATTATATTAGTTTGTAACCATGCATTTATCATGTGATAATAGAAGACTATTAGTCTATTTTACAAATGATAAAAGATAATTTTCGGTTTTATATACACGATATTATCAGAATAAATTATATTTTAGATTAATAACTTGTTTATATTTTTAATGTGTATACTTAGCAGATGATATAGAGCAGAGAATTATAATAATAAACAACAATAAGAAGATAACAGTTTAAATTTAAAATTTTAAAGCGTAAAATAAAGCAATACTTCATTAAAACCCCAATGAGCTTTTATTAGTTTCATTTGGGTTATTGAATCATATAATGTTGTTTCGACGAAGAAATAAAGTGTGTTTTAGGTGCTAAATCTTTATTACACCATAGTTTGATCAGACACTATTTGTTGCATATATACCAGCCATTATATATGAGCTAAATGTTCCGTAAGAAAATATTTTTTACAAATAATTATTCTTAGGCTATTGCTAAATTTATTTTTTATATTTAAATACTAAATTCCTATAATATATTATATGAATAAAATGAACATTTTGGCATTTTATTTCCTCATGATATCCCCTTTTAAAATTTTATTAAAACTAATTTCTAAAACAAAGTTTCTATGATCTTGTGTTTTGATTATTTTATGTAAATTGACTCACGAACTTTTTAGAAATCAAAATTATATGATACGAATAAGATCTAAAAGAAAATTTACAAATTAATAGCCAAGCTAACAATATCAAATATAAAAAACACGATTCCCTCTATGGATTGTAAACATATTTGAAAATATTATTAAAAATAAAATTTATATAAATCCGGCATAAGCAAAAATATGGATTAGAAATTTATAAAAAAGCATTAACCATATAATAATATAAATAAATAAGTTTTATTATTCTATGAAAGGTGATATGGTTGCGTGGTTTACGTGTCGGACCCCAGAGTAAAGGTTGCAGGTTCCTTTTCCACCCACCTCACTAATTTCCAAACGAATTTACTCTAAAGAAAAATGCCCAAGGGGGCGACCAGTGATAAATAAAAGATAAATCATAAAGCATTGACAAGCAATGAGAAATAGGAGGTTGCTGTGTAACCCATTGAACTGTGAATCCAGTATGAAAAAAAGATTCAACACTGTTCAGCAAGGATATAGGTAAGTGTAGTTGTAGCTTGTATACCTTAGCGATGAACAGTAGACAGAATCTCATTCCCTCCACATAATGACTGCCGCCTATGAGAAAGGGCCCAATCCACAGTGATTACGGGTGACGAGAAGTGCTGGGGGAGTCCTACAGAGAGACGCAGCAGTTAAGCAATAGTTCTTATTAATATAGAGCAAACTTCCTAAAAAGTAATAGAAGTAAAACATAAATAAATAAAGTAAATTCGATTGGAATTTTATTATCATATCAATAAAATACCAAAAAACTTCTTAAAGTATATAAAAAATATATATGCATTTGAAAGCTCTACATAAAAATATAGAAATATTACATTTACTAAATTTTTTAACTGTTTATATGGGGTACACCCATCATAAAAACATGTGAATCTATAGAGTATAACAAAATTAGAATGATTATATAATTTAAATCTTTCAAAGTGAAACTTGCCACATTTTGAGAATAAGGATATGAATGTCGAGAATTAAATGGCATTTAGAAGATTTTATCTGCGATTTATTCCATGTAAGACTTTTAAAAAGTGCAATTTATCTAGAAAAGTACTATAGTGTATCCATTTAAATTGTAAAATATTTCGTATAATATTTGTATGTTTATCTTTTATTTGTCTTCTATGTTTTGTCAAAAAAATTGTGTGATAAAATCTACGGGGAAAAATTTATTATCGCCATTTACTATCACTTATATATCCTCATCAATAAATTTTTTTCACTCGATAATTATCCGTTCATATGTCTTTCTCAATCTTTGAGTTTAGATATATGCATTGAGTTCGTTGAACATCTCTAGCCTGTTCAAATATTGGCAGTAAAATACAAAATAAATAATATAGACATATGAAACCTATATTAATAACTAAAAATTTTTTTATCCAACATTAAATATTTATAATCTTGGAAATTCACAAACGGAGGGATATATTAATAATAATAAAAAATTAATTGCGAAATTATAATCTTGTTATTACGTAAAATGATGATAAATCGCACTATATATAATGTATTAAACGATGGTGAGAAAATAAAATTACAATATAAGCAAAATAAAATGACAAAAGGATGTAAATTCAGCGCAGATAAGATAATATAAAGGTTCATTCAATGTTTTTAGGTATTGAAATATCACCAAATTTTTGAAGAACACATACATATATGGTTATTTGAGTTAATATATATTAAAAATATAAAATGCTGATATCAGCATAAATCGGCATATTTACATTGGATATTCAAAAAATATTAAATTGAATTAGATCTTTGAGTGACAGGTAAACAACTTATCACATTTATCAAGATGTTTTTTTTCTCATATTTTTATCTTGCATTTCATATATTTTATACCGGATTCTTTTCCTTTACCATAAAAATTATGCAATTAAATGATTTTAACACGAATTATTCTAAAAATGATGCCGAAATACAAGCCGTTTTATATAAGCTTTTAGAGTACATAAAAGTCCCAATGTATCCTTAACATAAAATCATAGATGTTGTACCCAGGAATAATAGAAAATATATTTTGTAGACAAAGTCGCAAATGATAATGGTTAAGCTTCGAAAAATATTTTTGATTTATTGAAATACATAATATATTCTAAAAAGTGGTGTTTCTTAATCATTTCTTTATTATATGTACACATATGCGTTGTGCAGTAGTTTTATTATGATTATAAAAACAAATATAATTTTTATGGCTATCAATGATTTTAAGATTTTATTATAAGGCTGAAGACACAACTCAGAGATTATCGTGATTTTAATTACAAATGTATAAAATTTTTGTAACTAATCGAGGAATGAAGTTTAATTTTATTTTATAGACAATTTTTTTAGCATAAAAAAGATCTAATTGATCACGTGGAAAGGTATTTCCACAATACCAGTAGAGGTAAATAAAATACACAAATGAAAATATAAAATATTCAAATACTTGGTGCTAAACTTATTTAAAAGATAAAATTTAATGATTTTTTAAGGCGAAAACCGATATAATTGCATTTGAATATTCTTAAAGATTTAAAAATATTGAGCTATATTTTAGAAATAAATAAAACGTTTCAGGGTTTAAATGTAGATTTAAAAAGAAGTTCATATTTTTTATTATTTCAAGAAAGCGCTGTTTTAATAAGACACCATCACAACTTAAACCACTTCATCCTCAAATGTAACCAAAAAATTTAAGGGGTATCAGGCTATAACATGACTTTTAACAGGTACAGCGAGATTTTTTGAATAAAATATTATGCAATAAAAATGTATTGACAGAAAAACATTGATTTTTATATCCAGCGTTGGAATACCCTTTAAATAATGTGTTCATCACATATTAAAAAAGAACAGTTTTTATGTGCAGTGTTTTATCAAAATAACTTTGAATGGAGCAAAATGCTTTGAAAATACAACTTAATATATGATAAAGCTGCATTACAACCTTTAAATAAACTTAGAGCCAAAAAGGTATTTGTAAAGAATTTTATCAAATAGTTAATAATAAATAGCGAAGATGGCATGAAATATGAAGAAATTATAAATTAACCCCTAAACCTCTGATTTTAATTTAAAATTATGCCTCTAGAAAGCATATAATAATAGATTACTTACTAATAAAAAATAAATCTCTTGCAGATTTTTCTGTAAATATTGCTTTCTTATATTTCAAATACAGCGCCAATATTATATATATTAGAAATTATATGCAAAAAATAAGATTTAAATTATAGGGAAATTTTTATTTCTGAAAATAGAAATAGGAAACTTCAGGGACATTACATGAATACGTATTTTTACAAATTAACGATATATAAAAAGGTTTTTAGAGATTTTACTAACTATTTAAAATAAGTTTGTTTATTTCGAAATTCTAAGAATTTCTTTGTTTAAAATATGGCAATAATTTTTTATTATATTTTTAAGTTATTATGGAAACATATATATAGGGTCATTATATGTATTTGATTTTTTTATGGTCTAAATATATCACAATGAAAATTCTTTATATTTTAATTCATTATAATTTCATTTGTGCATGATATAGGTATCTTATTGCGCACTAAAAGAAATAATGAAATTCGCTTCGATGCGAATCGTAGCCTGCGGCGCTCGCCATTGCATGAATTTGGGCATGCATCCCGTTTAAAATACCAATAAAAATATGTTATCTTAGTTCAATTAAGATATTATACGCTTTTCATCTACGAATTAGATGGATCGAAATTATTTTAATATTTTAAAATAAAGAATTTACCATTTATGTATTTGAAATATAGTTATTCATTTTCAAAATATATATTTTTATGAATACTTAAGACATTCTTCAATCTATATACGAAGACGATAGCTTGATCATTAAAAAGATATAAATAAAGAAACCAGGAAAAATATTTTTTTTAAAGAAGCTTATTCCTCTAAGAAACATAAAGATGTTCATAAGAGTGTTATTTTATAAGTAAAAAGCAATATATTTAAGTTATAATCAAAAACAAAAGATGATGAGTAGTATACAATCTGCAATTTGGACGATAAAATACAGCTTATAAAAATTATCTGTTCAAGAAATTGTTTTAGAAGATGATTTCCGATCAAAATACGTGTTTAAAATTCCACTATAATCTAAGAAAATAAAAAGTTGTATGCCAGAAAAACTTCAAAGATCGATTGAAATAGTAAGTTTGTAAGCGCTTTCTATCTACATTAGAAAGTAGCCTGGGATCGTTATAAAAATAAGAGCATTGTGTTTTAATTTAGAAAGAACCATTATTTTTCTGTCTAGTGTCAATTTCGAAAAATATTCGTGCAGTGAGATGGAGGATAGCTACAGAATTTTTTCATAATTAATAGAATTTAAGATGTAATATATTACAAGAAAGTAACTGGTTGAAAGATTAAAATGTAAAATGACATGTTTTCTTAACATACATATTCTGAATATGACAAAAAAAATATGAAAAATTATATCCAAAGATTGATTTATAGATTATAGTCGACAAATTTTCAACGCATTATCTAATAATCCGTATTTCTTTTAATTACAGGTTTTCATGGTTCAAAACACTTAAGAAAAAATTGAAGAGAAATCGGTCATTAATGATAATTATTATAAAATCAGAAGAAAATTAATTGTATTTTGAATCACAAATATATCATTATAAAAGAAGGCCAATTGATCTGACTTTTCTTGATGAAAATGATGAGTATTCTCTGTGATTAATCGTGAAATTAGCTAGGATTTTTTTTTAAAATAATATTTGTTAAAAATTAAATAATTCGAAATAATTAAGAAATTCTAAGCTTGTGTGTTTTCTTAAATTGCGATGCGATAACGACAACGTATATTTTATATTCATGCCGTATTCAAAGTAATTTATGTATGAGGTTGTCATTTTGCATATAATATGTAATATTATAATGTTTTTTTTAATTATTTTATTCATGAAATACTATTTTTAAATTTTTCATCCTTTGTCATGTACTTTATTGTAATTTATATTCAAACTTTTTATAAGTATTTTATTGGATTTTTTTATGATGATATGCATTTTATTATAAGTCGATATCTCTTAGATTCCGCCCACAAATTTTTAAAGCTATGCGTTTTACATAACTGCGGGGTTATGAAAATACAAAAAACTATCATTAAATAATATTATATCGGGTGCTTCTACATTTTTTTTTGAAATAATGATATTCTCTAATATTTAAGGCACAATATTAAACTAAAAATCACCAAAACTACATCCGATGATTAATATCACATAAAAATATCATATTATGAAAAAACCTTTATGATTAATAAAGTGGCTTCAAGTAATACAAAAAAACAAGTGATAATCTAAAGATATAATATATAAAAGAAGATTTTATAATCATTTTTGCATTTACCATAACAAATTTAAACATATCTTTATTTTAATAATATTGTTTTATACTAAAAAAAATTGTGATTCCCTATTCTATCTGCATATAGATTTTGCCAGAATTCACTTAATTTACATAAAAACAAGATATTTAATAAATTAAGTTGTTTCTAAAGGTTTATTTCTACAATTTCGACTTTTTTTTATCTTTAAGTTCGATCAGACGCGAATCAAAGGATTTATAAAAAATACAATAATAGAAAAAGACTCAGCTTCAATTTATCTATACTATTATAATCATAAAAAAATTATAGTTTATTTAAATTAATTTCAATTATGCTATCTTTTGTAAATTTTTACATTATTTTAATGTAAAAAAATACGATAAACAATCATGATAATCTTCGCACCATTGTTTATTTTGAGAAATATATGGTTTACGGATATTTTTATATTTATAATATAGAATCATTAAAGTTTTCTGTTGTTTTATCAAATACTTATTATGTTTGCCCATGGCATAAAAATACTTATTCTGTTGAGCATTTATTTTAACCGATTATAACTTAAAATTTCAATTTTATATTAATTTGTAAAATAATTTTCGCAATAAAAATCTTGGGTCATTTAAGTTTCATTTAAAGTATAAAATTTTATTTGGGCATAAATATGCAGTAAAATAAGGTAGAAACTAAAAATTAGTAAACTAGAACGATGTAAAAATATGAAATATATTCATGAGCTGATCCTAAGCGGAATTCAAGGGGTTTTAATCGGATCATTTGTTAGAAACCGGTGTGGAAAAAAAATTACGGTTTGTACAACCATTTTTATAATAGCTATAAAAAAATAACCCTGGAAATAGATTATTGCATTTATGTTTGTTTCTTGCACATAAAAGCACAAAAAATTTTTATCAGAAAATAAAGCTGAAGGATGGCAAAAGAAGGGGTATGAGTTTTGTAAATCTACTATTTAGTGTATTTCTATATTCTGATGGTTTTTAAAATATAATTAAAATAAATGTGGCTAATTAGAACAACCCTGATATAATATGTGTATTTTTAGTAAAAATATAAAAATAATTCTTTGTATACTTCGTGTGTTTCTTCTTGTATCATATGGATCATTAAAATGTTTATGCAGTTGATTATATTTATATCTTTTAATAATAACGTCTATAAACCTTAAATAACGAATAGGGTTGAATTTAAACATGTAATATTATCGGAGATCAAAAAGAAAAGTTTAAGATTCGCGATTTTTTACCTTTATTCATATAAAATGAACGTGAATAAAATTAAAACAGTCGTTTCAAAGGTAATAGATACTTTGGTATTAAAAAATAAAAATAAACGTAGAAAAATCAAAAAAAGTTGCAACGATGAAAATGGAATGAAAATATGCTTAAGATTAGAGTTTACTTATAACCCTTATTCATACCCACTCTATTTCTAGAAGTGATCCTTATATTTTAAAATTACAAATAAGAAAAATCAATTCTTTTACAAAGAAAAAAAATAGCCCAATATAACGATAAGATCTAATATAGAAATAACTTAATAATCATGCATGATTTATGCTTTAAATCATAAAATTATAAAAAAAGAATTAAGTAATGCATACAGTATTTAAAAAAAAATCACTCTTAGAAATGAAAATCTTTACTATGTATAAATTATATACGCTATACTTTAGAACATTTATTTATTAAATATTTATAATATGAAACCGGTTTTCATAATACAATAACATTAAGATATGATTAAAAAATGTTTTGCTAAGTTGTAGGTTAATACATGAAAAAAGAAATCAATACGGTTTTATAAACAATCTAATTATTTGAATAATTTTAGTGATATTTCTTATAGTGGCATTTAATTCGTTGTATTGACTTTCATATGTTTTTTTTTTGACGAAATAAAATTCCGTGATATTATTTATCTTATTTTATAAATACTTTTATTTGTTAATATTTATCAAATATGACCAATTTGCTTCTTTCCTAAAGATTTTGCTAGCCTATAAATGTGTCTAATGTTTTTTTTTCCGGAAGACTTAGCTAGAGCTTGTATTGTGTTTAGCTTTGTTCCCCCTAAAATAAAATAATTATGACCAATTGTAAACATACATAATAATATTATCCGCTAATTTACATAAGCACTTAGCCATTCATCTCCTTTTATATATTTATGCAAGTCTTCTAAATAGTAATATAAGTGTGAAGCATAAACCATTGCGCCTTTCATTATATCTAAAATTGATGCCTTTTAATGCCAATTACAGGTAGAAAGTTCATTTTGTTACACTATTTTTATAATATATATAAAAAAGATTAAAGATTTACATATCTATGTGTATTTTGTTCTTAAATTTATTACCAAAAATTTTGAAAAAAGAATTTAAATTTAAAAATTCAAAACTATATTTCTCGTTTTAAATAATACCTTTATGTAGATAAAAAGTGCAAATATTTTTATTTATATAATTGATTTTTTAGACAAATATCTAGTGATATTTTTTCTTGACACTGTGTTTGATTTTCTACAAGAACATAATTAAAAAATTTGCTTCGCATTTTTCTATCAATTAGCAAAGAAGCTTTGAAGGTCGTCAATCTATTTAAAATAGTCTAAATAAATACACAAGCATCTTTTTTTACCATTTATAGGACCGAAAGATGACCTACATTTAAGTTGGAGAATATAATCTAGAGCTCATCCTAGTCACGCAAAGTGCTATAATTTTTGCAATTAATATGTTCTGAAACTTTTGTTATAGGAAATGCAAAATAGCTTTTTCTATTAACCTTCCGTTTGTATTCTTTTAACAGTTTGGATTAGTAAACCCGTCAGAAAATGTCAAATGAAATAAAAATCAAGCAAATATCGGAAGTGCCTTTTATATTATAAAGAAATTTCTAAAATAAATTATTTTTTTAGCGTAAATATATTGTATTTACTATCTTTTAATCGTTTATTTTCGAACTCACTGTATTTGACATCTGATATAAGCAGACACAACATGTATCCGAAACACATGACAGCAAATACTAGTCTCAATAATCCAGAAAAAATCACTGAATTGAAGTTAAAAAAATACGATGGGGATCTTTAATTATTCATGAAATCAACTGATTCACGATTTTATCCATAACTTTAATTCTTCTTGTTGAATGAATCAGTGAAGCTTGCAATTTTTTCTTTTTAAATATTAATATTATTTATACGGCAACACTACCTAGGGTTTTTAGATACATTTGGTGGCGCTTTAGAAGTTAATGTGGATTACAAACCTACCTACCCCTCAAAATTCAAATTCTGATGAATAAAAATCTATACAAGGTTCGTTTAATTCAAACTTTAAAAATAACAATATGCATTAAAAATTGTCATGCAAGAGAAAATATGTGATATCTGTGAAAGTTTTAGAACTATAAACTAATATAAGATAATAATCTATATCATTCAGAAGAATGTAAGTAAGATTAGTGCATGGTTTAGGCATATTACTTTAGCGAATAACAATATACATGCATTTTATTCTTCCTTATATTGATTGTGGCCTATAAGAAAAGACCCGATTCACGGTGAGAACAAGCGAAAGAAATATTGAGGGATATAATATATAGATGAAACACTTGAGATTGTTTTTTATTATAGAAAAAAAGAAATACTAAAGATAAAGAACAAAAAAATAGTAAAAATCAATTAAATTCTTGTATAACAATTTAATGTGCACTTTTTGTAAGTTCATATTAACGTTTGAATACATTTATTGTGCCTTTTATCTAAAGAGAATGGGGTAATTCGACTATGTATTGAATATTCTTGGATTATTATATTTTATATGTGTAATACGCATTATTTAAAATATTAACTCTTCTAAATGATCATATTTGATGTGTTGCGTTAGTTTTCATATCTTTTTATAAAACACATAAAATTCCATGAAATGCTATTTTCTTACATTTACAGACAATTTATATTTCGAAAACGCCGCCAATATTTTTAATTTTTCGAAGCTTCATTGTTCCGTAAATATGCATCTTTGAGCAATTTCTATAATGAATAGTCAATTTATTCCTTTGGAAGAGATTTTACTTTCACTTATTTACAACTTTACACTGCAATTTAGGCAATTAAAAATTTTTAATCTTATTCGCTATAAAAAGAATCAAATTTTAAGTTTCGAAAAATATTAAATTTAATTTACTTTTTTAATTTATCATTCTCCAAGAAACAGCTTTTCTATAATGTATCTTAAATGAAATGCAGCCGTTATTATTTCAAAACTGTGTTGTTCGAATAAATTTAAGAATTCAATCATATGATGGAGCACCATTTAGCTAAATAAAATCTAGATTGTGTAAAATTATTTATTTTTTAAATTAATACCTCCATACATTTAAAAAATATATGATTTTATTGCAAAGTTAAATTAAAATCTTTATCATTCAAAACTAAATTTTTGATCTTTTATATCGAATAAAGGTTAATGCGCATGTTTAATTATAATTGTCTAAATATCAAAAATTTTAATCCATCTAAAAATAATTTGCTGAATAGTGGGGTTTTGTCTTGTAAATTCGTTTAATTTTAAATGATCCTGTTAAATTTAATTTATATAAAGATTGAAAAATGATATTTTATATTTTACATTTGTAATTATAGAAATATTGCTGAAATTCCCGTCTGTGTTTTATAATTAACAGCATGAAGAAGAATTTGTATCTTATAGTGACAATTAAAGGCGGATAGTCATGTATCGGTTGTATTTATGAAATTTCTGTTAACGATAATATTTTACCTATTTTATGTTGGCTATTTATTTCATTAATTAATTTTATATCAACCTTTCTTTTTTTATCTTTTAAGTTAGTTTCGAGACCTTTTAATCATGAAATAAACATAACAAAATTAAATTAATAAACATGAACAGAATTAAATTGTACTTTTACTTTACTATATTTATAAAATAAGTGTTTTTATTGCTCAAGGTTGTATCCACGATATTATCATCGTGGATAATGAATACATTAATTGCTCGATTATCTTATTTTATTGAATATATATTGCACAATGTTCAAAAAATCACATTTTTTACGTTTCTGCATGAACATTCAATATAAAATTTTCGTGATATTAAAAAAAAAAATTTATAAATCATAAAATGAATTAAATCTCTTATTGTCTTTTATTATTGTTCACATTTTATATTTGTCCATCACGGGTAAATTAAATAGATAAGAAAGAAAAATTATATCTCGATTTTTTTTGTCCCTTTTAGAAAATAATGCCTAAAAGAATAATTACGTTACACATATCCGCATTCTATATTTTTATAAGCGTAATATTATCTGGTGATGTATATGATCAAAAGGATGAGGCACTTAAATATCCAAACCATGTTAATATTCAAAAAACTCAAAAAGTATTTACACCCGCTATAGGAATAGAGAATCAGTCACTACAGAGTTTTATTTGCCATATTATTCGAAAAAATCTAGACAAAATAAAAACTTTCGTTTTTGATCGGCAGTTAAAATATGAAAATGGTTTTAGCAGTGTAAACACAGAGAGCTGCGGTATACAACAATTTGATGCAAATTCTGGTATAATCAACTATTACAACTATACGTATCACATTCAAACCAATACCTTGGTTTATTTTTACCCTTACAGCGAAAAAATTAAAATACTAAACGATGCGGAAAATATTTTCAAAGATCATCAAAAATATTTCGCTAAAGGGGGATATCGGGATTCTATTATGCTTCAAAATAGAAATATTTCTGAAAATCAAGGGTCTAAAGATTATATTAATTCAAATCAAAACAAGGAATTATATTCAACTCAGAGAAATAAAGCAAAAACTTCGCAACAAATAGAGCATACAATGAAGTATCAAAAAAATAACAGCCTACCAGAACCAAAGGGAATTAGGTTTGGCACAAACAACTGTTATTTTAGTGCCATTATTCAAATTCTTTTGTCATTAGACCAAATAGTAGAATATTTAGATAAAAACAAATATAATGATTGTAATTTGACAAAAGAATTCTCTTATTTCAAGAAAAAATACGAAGACACACCGAAAACCGTAAATTCTAAGCGATTCTATAACAAATTAAAATCCAAAATCAAGATTCTTAATGGAAAACAGCAAGATGCTGCTGAGTTTTTAGAAAAATTTCTTGAGGTTTTTGAAGAAGAGATAAACAATAGAGATAATGAAACGCAGAAAAATAAAAAGTCTAATGATTTGAATGATAAAAACATAATATCAAAAACCTTTTCCGGAATTGTCGAGACAACAATAGTCTGCGAAAACTGCGAGAACAAAACTGTTGTAAAAGAAAAATTCAATATTTTAAGACTTCCCATGGATAAAATATTTTCTAATTGTTTTGATAAATATTTCGCAAAGGAAAAAATACCCGAATATATGTGCTCAGGCTGCAAATTATCTGGATTCACGCACAAATATACAAAAATCATTGACTTTCCAGAAATAATTATCATTCAATATAAAAGATTTAATCAATATCAGATTAAAGATATAAGGAGCGTATATTATACAAAAAACCTCAAATTTATACAAGAAAATTATCAGGAAACAAAATATGAATACACTGGATCCATATTACATGTTGGTTCTTCCAGGAAAGGCCATTATGCATCTTATGTAAAGAGAAACGATAAATGGTATTTTTTCGATCAAGAACAAGCTTGTGAAGCAAGCCCTGCCGCATATTCAACTACATCATATATCCTATTTTATTCTAGATGCTAAAAAAATAACACGAATGAATAAAAATATAAAACTAAACAACAATTACTGTTTTATTATTCTTGTAAGTGTCATAAATATAATTTTGGGTTTGCTATAACTAGAATGATAGAATATTTACGAACCAATTTTAGAACTTTACATTTATTTTAACACAATAATACATCAAATGTTTATGAACAGTGATTTCTAAAGTCAATGGATCCGATTTTTTAGGCGAAATTCAGCATAAAACCCCCAGATATCCATTAAGTATTTAAAGTAATAAATCGATTACCAGGTCTATCTGAATATATACTAATTTTATTGGAATATAATATATCAGAATTAAAAGGAGTTTCGATTTTGAAATTGTTTTATTAAGTATATCAAGAAGAACCAAAACAACAGCATAGAACTTAGGGTTTTTGAAATACCTAAAAATATATTTTTCAAGCATATATCCAAGTTAGGAAAGATAATTTCGCACTTAAAATTTTAAGCTCGGTAGATTCTATTGCATACGAAATTAAAAAAAAATGTTATCTGTTGATCAAATATCTTCCAAAACCTATTAGTAAAAGGAAAGGACTTTAATTAAGGAAAATCTTCAATACAGAATATTTAATTTGTATTATAAAACGGATCCATTACTACATCAATAAAATAAATCAGTTGTGATATTCGTAAAAAGAATATAAGCGAAAACAAATTGGAATAGTCTTCAACACTATAAAAGTATAAAGTTTCTTAATAAACTATATAAAATATCTATGAAATTCCTTTTTTCAAATCAGTTAAATGAAACTATCACGATATCTGGCCAGATAAATCATTTAATCTTTATGAATATATTAAAATCGGTAAAAAATTTTAAAGATATTTTAGAGAAAAAATTAAGCAAAT
Organism: Rhyacophila brunnea; assembly: GCF_057557595.1. NCBI lineage: Eukaryota > Metazoa > Arthropoda > Insecta > Trichoptera > Rhyacophilidae > Rhyacophila > Rhyacophila brunnea. Next base: position 410,698 of record NW_028232787.1, read on the forward strand.
AAAATCTATCATTTCGGGTTATTTTTAAAAAAATAAATTTTTTTTTTTGAATAAACATGTTTGCTAGGTATTTGGATATTTAATTTTGGCAATACTGTAGAAAAGTGGATAAAAAGGTACGAACATTATTTATATAAATGAAAAATTCCCATAGTCATTCTTATAAATACTTTGAGTCGTAAACAATCAGATTCAAATATTCATTCAAAGCGGATTATATGACAATAAAAAATTTAAGGATCGACTTAAACAATATCATATTATGAACTCGACCCGTGAAACACAAATTTATATGATGTATTTCTTTTAAATATAAAAAACCAAGCTTTATGTGTTTTCATGATGGCTCTATGAAATTAATCAGGCTATTATCTCGGGTATGTTAAAATCAAGAAAGGATTATCAAAATATTAAAAAAACCCACTAAAACAATAAAGTTTACTGAACTTTTTTATAAAAAGTTTCAAATCCCCGATACATTATTTTCAAACAAGACACATAATCAGTCTATTTCATAGCATATAGTGGAGAATACCGCTACAGGGGACCTAGCCGGAATGAATGTCGAAAGTTTGTTTGCGTGTGATTAAGCAATATACAATATTTTACAATTTAACATTGCGTATGTGTTTATATTTAAAAGGGGAAGTTCAATTCTTTTTCCACGGGTTATAGCGTGATTTTAGCTGTTCAAACTTAACATTATCACAAGAAAAATGAGTCATCTATGTTTTTGCTTATATTGTTAAGAAATAAATCAAAGCATAATGAATCAATCTTTTGTAAATTTAAAAACATTCTGTTCTATTGAGTATATTCAAAAAGGATTTCGTTATGAATTTTCTGTATTTCAATACAAAAGTTCAGTTTATCGAATACCACAATTTTTCACTGTTGATAATATTCTAAATATAGTTAACAATAAAAATTAAAGAAATTTATATATTTGATTATAAATATAATTCAAAAGGTAATGATTTTTGGAAGGTTCCCCCTTATACGTCATTTTTTTATGGGCCCTTTCATTCCTAAATTACGATATAATTCTTTACGTGACACTATAGATAGTTTATAAATTTAAATATGGACTCTATTATGTACGAAAATATGTATTTAAACAAAAAAAACATCCAATCAACGGAACTAATATAAAAAATACATAAATGGATTAGTAAATCTTCTTTAAACCCCATTTTAGCACGTAAATAAAAAACACGAATTTAAAATCATTTAGATTATTTATTTGTCTGTTCCAAAAATGTAAATAATGTCTGCCTTAAGAAAAAGATGTGAGTTATTAGACATAAATTAATGAAACTAAAATAACTTAAATTGTAAACACACGTTTTTTAGATACTTATATAAATTGGTTCGATTCCTGAATGTAAGTTGAACAAAAAAATCCAAAGATAACCAATATGATGGCCTTTTCGAATAAAAGTGTCCTATATAACTATGTAAATAAACACGGTTTATCTTCTAAAAATTGCTTATCTGATAATAAAATTAACGTCAAGAATTTTATGCTAAAAATACAGAGAAAATTAGTTCAAAAAAGCCATTTTTATTTTTATTCATAATTATTAAGGAATTTTAGAAGCTTGATAAAAGTTACAAAATCTCAAATTTGTGAATAAAAATATGACTTTTGGAATAGTAATGGGGAGAATAGGTATGATTTTCAATCTTGAACAGACATAATTTTAGATTTAAAAATTCAATAGAAAATGGCAATAAAAAACACTTTAACATATTTATTATTTAAAAGCACGAATAAAATTTAAGACTACGGACTAGGAATAAAAACATACTACCTTTATCATTTATATTATTTTTGCAATTTATTAAACTTAGAAGTCACAGATAAATTTTTAAAACACTGTTTTGCTTATTGAAACTAGTCATTATAAATGTGAAAGGCGTATCATCCGTTTAAAATTTTCAAGATTTTTTATTTGATACCGGTAGATGTTGCAATATTTCTAGCTATACTTATTTAATAAAAAAAAACATTGGATTATTTTAAGCATTTTGTAAAATTTCTTTGAATTTTATTTTTGTTTCTCCTATAAAAGGGAACACGTTTCTATTATAAGTTTATGTTTTTATAAGCTTTTTACAGCATAAAACATTTAATATGATAAAATTTTTTATATTTCTTTTTCTAAATATATTTACTCGTATAAGAGCCTATTTTATTTAGTAATAAGACATGATTGACTTTTTTATTATATTAATTAAGATTATTATTTAATTATTTAAGATACTCGCAATAAAAAGGCATTTTAATATCTATTCTATATTTAATACATATTTTAAAACAACATATTCAATACCTTTGACTTTAAAATGAGTATTGGATTTTAGTATGATAGATGAGCTAAATAACTTGTTTTTTTATATAAAAATATATTTTAAGCTCTAAAATCATATACGATATACTTCTAGAAATATTTTATAAGAAAGGTTGTTTTTTTTAATGAAAGCGTCATATCATGATCCCTTTTCGCTGATTATACTATTATTTAACATGATAGAAATGTTTAGTTTTAAATATGATACTTTTTATTTAGTTCTTGTGAAAATTTAAATCTATTTTCCCGTAACAACCCAGCTTTTTAAAAAATTATTTATATTTTATCTTCTAATCACATTTAATATGTTGAACAATGTTTAATTAATCCATAACTGCTTTATTTATTGTCATTTTTATGTGTAGATGAGAGGCAAAGTTATTTTACTTTTATATAGAAATAAAATTAAACGAAAAAGCATATTATGATAAATATAAAAAAAAAATCAAGCATCTATATCAAACATTTTTTGTTTATGATATTTACATTATTTGTTTTGAAAATATGAATCAAAAAAATACCGCAAAGATTTATTTGAAAAATTTGATACTAATTTTAAATATGAGTAATATTTTTCTCTGTTATATATGTTTTCTACGCAGTAATATCATTATATGAACATTTGATCTACTCCTTAATTCCCACATAAAAATAAATATTTTTCTCAATTTTCATAAACCCAAGAAAAATATATAATTTTGATAAAGCATTTTGAGAAGTTTTAATTTGGGTGTAAATAATTTTTAAAGAATTAAATTTGGACAAAATAATTTTTAAAAAATGAAAATTCAAACCAGCTCCTTAATCCCCACATAAAAATATACAATCTTGATAAAGTATTTCGAGAAGTTTAAGATTATTCGGGAATAATTTTGAAAGAATTAAATTTGAACCAAATAATTTTTAAGAAATGTGCACTCATCCTATAACTTCTAACGAAAGGAATTCAAATCAAGCAATATTAAATCTACCTTCTTGCGTCTAAAAAAAAAATGGATCTAAACCTATATGATTAATCTTTCTTGAATTTATATTTAAATTACCGATAATTTTTAGCAATAAATGATTAAAATCGAAAATTTGAAAGTACAATCAAACTAGTTTACAATAATATATATGGTTGACAAAGAAGAATATGAAAGTATTCATTATATAAACACACCAATAATGAAAGAAATTATTTTATAAATTATCTCCAAACTTTTTAATAAGGTTATATGAATTTAGATTCACGACAATCATGAAGTTATTATTTATTCTTCAATAACTTTTAAGATGAAATTTAACTGGACATATGAGTAATGCGGCGATAAATTTCTTTCCGATCTTAAATATAAAATTGTGGATTTTTAGTTATAGAAAAATTTTGTCTGGTGTTTTTTTAATTAAAATTTACTTTATTGGGGGATAATATCACATTTAAATATATATAGCTTTTTTGCAGCATCAATCAATGTTTTTCGGTATTTTCGACATATAAGAAGGGAAACTTAGTATAAGAGCTCACAGATGATAATTTATATTTATTTGCGCAATGTTGGTGTAAAGTTGGTTATTTCTGTATCAAATGGTCTTTTTTAAAAATTTTCCAGGACTTTCAAGAACATGCTGGCACAGTTTCAATTTTCTTTTATAGATGAAAATATTACAAGCAGAATTCTTTGAGATTAGGTCACTATAGTGAAATAAATTCGATAATCATATTTAAAAAACGTATAGTTATCTATTAAATAGCCTTAATGTGTAAAAAAAGTGGTTAAATAAAGGTTTATAGATTTCTTAAATATGATAACAAGAGATGCATATCCTTTTATCTATTTTTTTGTATTTTTTGGCATTTGCTACGCATAAATATCTTGTAATAGTGTCTATAAAATTTAGAAGAAGATTATTTTAATATATAATTATATCAAAAGAACATTAAAAACGGGCTTCAAAATTTTACTGCAAGAATAGTGGACTAAATTTGATATCTCCGTACCGAAAAACAAATATAAAAAGTTTAGTAAAATAGGTGTAGATTTTTATTTACCTTAAGATGATAAAAATCAGAATCAATTATTTCTATTTATTTGTTAATTTTGGTATTTACAATTTTAGATTTTCTTGTCAAGCATAACTGCTTTATTTCTTTGGGTACATATATCTATACTCTTGGCTATATCCTTTTATTTTACATCTTCTTCGGCACTTCTTCTTTTTTCAAGATCTGTTAGTTCAGTGATTTTCATCATCCTATAATTTGAATACATAAAAATTAGAAATAATTATAATTAATTAAAAACTACATCGATAATTTTATATTCTAAAAATTCTGCTGAATAACAGCCATTAGCATTTCAAATTGTTAATGACAAGAGATTTTTTTTAAAGGACCTTCAGCTTTCTAATAGTTCAAGAAATGATCTAATCTATAATAATTAGTGCAGTTGGTGTTGAAATATGATTACCTTGGTATGACGAATTTACGACGAATTGGCTTAATTTTTTTGTTGCTCGTACATATCTTCTTTTTATAAAGTTCGCTTATGACCATTCAAGGTATTTGCTTATTTGATGATCCCTAACTTTCCATGTTATAAATTTCCAGTAATCAGGTTTGTCTCCTTGTATTATACCGGGTGGTAATCGATATGAAGCAGGGTTGGGATTCCATCTACTTTCCATCGCTGGTTAATTATGCACCACCACTCTACATTTAGCTATATTCTTGCTTAACGGAGCACGCTTCATCTAATTTTTAGCATATTTTAGGCATCATAGACAACAAATTCCTAATTTGCCTCGAATTATCAGTATTTTATGCTTATACTTTTTAATTTTGAGAGACAGCCCCCCTTGGTTGTATTTCTCGTTTTGAGTAAATATATAGGATTCCGGGGTTGCTATGCGGTCGGAACTCTGGAAGTTTACAAAGCGTTTCTAAACCAACTGCCCCAACGCATACTTGGCATGATAAAGTTACAAACAATTATTTTAACTTAAAAAAAAGATGAAAAATATTAATGACTGAAATTTTTATATATAAAAAACATTAGCTTTTCCAATGGTTAAGGAATAATAAAAAAACAAAGAATTTATTTCAACAATATTTTTATAGTACTAATTCAAATGATAATTCTTCGGTTCTATATATAATCAAGCAATAAGATTATGAACTATAAACAATTAAACAATAAATATCTTTTTTTCCGTATAAATTATTTATTTTACAAAATGACAAATTCATGTTTATTATTCAATCGCTTATATTGTTGTTATAAATTATTTATTTTACAAAAGGAATAATTCATGTTTATTATTCGATCGCTTATGTTGCTTGTTATAAATTATTTATTTTACAAAAGGAATAATTCACGTTTATTATTCGATCGCTTATGTTGTTTGTTATAAATTATTTATTTTCATGTGAATCAAGTCACTTAAACTCATCTCATTTGAGAGAATAAGAGCAGTTGATGCTGATAGATCAGAGGAAGATGCCAAAAGATGTATTAAGGAGTTGTTCAATATTCTCACTGTGCTGACTACGTCTCAATAGATGGAATTAATAAAAGAAACTTAACCCATAGATAAAAAAATAATATCATGTGAATGATTCATATTTTTATTGATTATATATAAGGCCAAAAGAAATATACATTTAATTATTACGAAGTAAAAAAGTTTTACAATAAATTATTTCAAAAAAGAAATAGTCAATATAAATTTAAAATATGATATAAATTTAAATGAAGATTAAAAATATCTTTATAAGATAAGGACTTTAATTATAGTTCAAGCTGGCCTATACCAAGTAATTTATCTTGAATAATACCAACATATGGGAAATAATTTCCTCTCAATTCAAACCGAACAATTTGACCCTCTGTAATCGGTGAAAACCTATAATTATTCTGGATAACCTTGTTAAACACTTTATTGGGTGTTTGTCTCTGCACAATTTGTGACCATATGATTTCTTCTTTATCCGCATATACAATCTTAAAATACGTAAATATTTGTTTTAGTCCTGGGTTCTTGAATTCGCTTCTTAAATCAAGATTAAGATTAAAGTTTACGAATGGATTTTTTTGACTTGATGCGATATCTTTTATTATGATTTTGTTGGACATAACTGGTGAGTTAAGAGTTGCGTGGTATATTATGGCTGTTGCGGCAAGAAGAGCTACCGTCATGTTGAATGTAACAGAGCCAAGTGCTTGGAATCTTTGGGATGTATTGTACATTTAAATAAGGGGTTCAAAATTGAATAAAAATCTTCTTGGATGCTAATAATTAAGAACGAAAAATGACATAATGAAAAGAATTTTAGTGGGTTTAATAATTTCTGATGTGGGTATTTAATAAAGGATGTCCAATTTTTCAATAATCTTTAATGTGATAAAAATGATGATAGTAAATTTAATAGTATTTTAATAAAAAAGTGAGCTATTTCAAGTAAAAGATGTTGTTAAATATAATAATTTATAATTATAAAAACTATACCATGAATACATTAGTCTCATAATAAAAGAATGTGCATAGTTAAGCAAAAGGTGTTACTAAATAAATTAATTTTTCATGAAAAGAATTATACCATGAATTCATTAGTCTCATAATAAAAGAATGTGCTTAGTTAAGCAAAAGGTATAGCTAAATAGATTAATCAAACACGAAAAAAATGATATCATGAATTGCATAGTCTTTTAATAAAGAAGCAAGTATTTTAAGCAAAAGGTGTAGCTAAATAGATTAATTCATAACGAAAAAAATGATATCATGAATCGCATAGTCTTTTAATAAATGTTTGAGCTATGTTGAGAAAAAGATGTTGCTAAATAGATTAATTCATACCCAAAAAAATGATATCATGAATCGCACAGTCTTTTAATGAGATAAAAGTGATGTTGGGAAATTAACAATAATTGTTTTTGTCAAATATCATAACGCCATTATAAAATTTTAAAATAATAATGATCAAATAATAATATTTATCGTTCTTATTTTATCAAATATCGTAATTCTATGCTAGATTTTGAAAATAATTTTGGTCGAATTTTTATTTTTTAAATTAAAGTTCTTTGTAGCTATATATTTAATCTGGAACCCCTATTTAATCATTATTTTTATTTATGGGCAAGTTTCTTTTATCAATTCCATCTATTGAGACGTAGTCAGCACATTGAGAATATTGAACAACTCCTTAATACATCTTTTGGCATCTTCCTCTGATCTATCATCATCAACTGCTCTTATTCTCTCAAATGAGATGAGTTTAAGTGTCTTACAAACCCGCATTTAAAATAATTCAACGCACAAATTTCGTAAGGCATCGTCTAAGTATTATGATGTTAATTAATACCACATAGAGCTAGGTTTTATGCCTAAAATTTCAGATGGTTATATAATAAAAGAAATAAAAAAAAACTCTCATGATATATTTTATTTTGGCGCTAATACAACTTGACCCAATTCTCAAAAGAAAAGGCAAATAATAACAAATTCAACAACCGTTTGAGAGAGTATGGTGATGCTTCCTAGAGAACTCCAATCATTGTGTTTTTTCAAAGCCGGCTCTCCGCTTTTAATTGTATTCTGAAAATACGAATCTTATCGATTTCTTTTCGTAAATATTTATCTTGATTTTTTTGTATATTTTAATGTTTACTCTTTCTAAAACATTTTACATCTATTTTAGAAATATTAATTAACATACACAAAACATTTAAATTTAAGATGTCAAGATCCCAATTTAAAAATTGCATTGTTTGATTAAATCTGGAAATTAAACATGCAAACTTTCAATGATGATTAATATACATCTCTCTCGAATTAAGTTTTAAATTTAACCAATTCTGTGTGTAAAATGCTTTAACTCGATATATTGAATATTTATATTTTTATAATAACGGTGTAAAGCATTATCACCTGTTTTATTTATAGTAGATGGCTATTAATCACATCTTTAATCATGTGTAGAAATTTTCATACGAAAATCCATGCAGAATAATATTTATATACCTTTGTGTTCGTCAGAAAATATATAAAAAAATTGTCGTAATTTAGAAAATATTTATCGCATTTCTGACAATAATATCATCGTAATTCCAAATTTTTTATTGATATAGATATCATACATGTTCTTAAAAACACCTTATAAAATAAAATGGTAAAAAATACAGCAATTTTTTATTTTTTATTTGTGCTTTGTAGTTTGATGTTTGTTTTTTTTTTATCTCGGTGTTATTTCTGACATAAAAAATAAATAACTAATGAAATAAATATAAAAATGGTTTCTTTGACACTTTCTACTTCCACTAACTGCCCGTGGTTAGTGGAAAGCGGGTAAAAGCTATTCTAAAAACATTTCATCAGAAAAAAATTTCTTTCTACTGCTAAAAATGGCTTTCTGCTTGAATTACTATGGTGATTCCAATAAAATATATAGTTGGATTTTGCTAAAATTATTATATTTGGTTTTCATGGCAGACCGGTGCTAATTTATGACCTAGAATCTTTAATTTAAATGATTTATGGTTTTTATATTCTTTAACACAGTACATAGTTATATTATAAAATGGGTATTTAGAGTCACCTAGCTGTAGGTGATACGGTAAAAACCGATAGCCGATCCACTGTAAAAACTGATAGCCAACCCACTGCAAAAACTGATAGCCGATCTAGAGAAAAAGAAAGCTTTCAGCTATAAACATACACATTATTTATACACAGAAACTAATTTAAAGATTTGCTAACACAAGTACAAGTAATAAAAGCCATTATTGGCATTATGAAGACGTTTAATCGAAGCGGTGACACGATTGTCGAAGTCAAATTAAAGTCGTTAAACCTTATTTTTGGCATATAAATATTACAAAGGCGGATACATCGTCCTCAATCACTGAGATCATGCCCTTAAAATAAATATAGTAAGCTTTTAAAATATCTGCAATATTAAATTTTACATGAAAAATTATGATCTGCATTGTTATTTAATAATCAAAATCCGATTTTTTGATGCTAGAATAAATATACACGGTCTTGCTAAAATGATTGCTATATTAAAACCCATATCTATATTTTTTAGGGTCTGAGACTGATAGTTATAAGTTTTATATATATTTTCGATGATCATAAATAATTGCATATTAAGTGAAGAAACGCATGTATATGATTCAATGGCCCTTAATTTTATTCATTAATGGCAAACCGGGTATTATTTATGTTAAATAAAATCTAATAAGGCATAATTATATGCATAAAAATTATTTACTTAATATTCAACCGTCTTTTTTTATTTTATAGTGATATAATACCTTTGCGGTTTATAAACGCACTAACAAAGCAAAATCACAAAATAAATGTACAGATTATATTAACTGCCTAATATCAAGTGGAATATAAACTGAGTTATCATAAATATTCAGCAATTTTAAGTTTAAAATAAAATCCCTAAGTATCAAAATTTATATTATACCAAGGGGCTGTTTTTTTCTAATTTATAATACAATATAGACATTACAAGCTTTGACCTTTCCATTTTAAAGTATATAATTATAAAGCAATAAAATCCAATCCACAGTGTAAATATATTAGGCTCCAATATACCATTTTTAAAAGATAACTGTATGCATGGCTCAAGATGTCTAATAAAAATATAAGATGTTTTTATTTTCCGAAATGATCTGGCGGTAAATTTGAATTTTTCTATTTAAAACAATATTACGGATTATTTAAATGCATAATAATAAAAATTAATTCTATGGATATAAATTTATTATACAAAAATAACCATAAAGAATATAACCCGCAAGACACTTGAACTCATATCATTTGAGAGAAGAAGAGCAGTCGATGGAGATAGATCAAGGAAAGATCTATCAAGGTGTTGTGAAATATTCTCAATGGGCTGAGTACGTCTCAATAGATATAATACATAAAAAGAAACTTAACCCATGAATAAAAAATAATTGAAGAATATTTCAAGAGACTCTAAACAAGCTAAGCCTTTCAAATATAAATTTATAATACAAATTTGCCATGTTGAATATTTACAATATTTTTATAGAGTTAAGCTTTTAAAAACTTAATTTATAAACAAAAATAGTCATGTTGAATATTTACATTTTTTATACAGAGTTAAGCTTATAAAATATAAATTTATAATACAAAAATAGCCATGTTGAATATCTACAATATTTTTACAGAGTTAAGCTTATAAAATATAAATTTATAATACAAAAATACCATAAAGATATATCATGTAACTTTTTGATGAGTTATGCTTTTAAAATATAAATTTATAATACTAAAATAGCCATAAATAAAATTACATCTGCTCCTTAATTTGCAATATATCTTAAATTTAAGTCCCCTTTAAAATCAAAAAGAATTACTATTAAAACCATTAAAATAGTACAATGAATCTAAATAAAGATGAAATCAAAGAAAAATTAAGCTATTTGAATAAGGATTCAATTTTTAACACAAAAATAAATTTGTATTTTCTTAATAACGTAAACACAAAAGATTTAGATCCACAAAAGACAAATAACATAACTGAGATGCAAAAGCGCAAAATAAATTTTGGAATTAAGAAGATTTCGAAATATAATAAAGATAACACATTCTTCGCTTCTATATCAATTCCAAATATATTCAGTAAAAGTGACAGCTTATCTATAAACGGTGATTTAAAAAGAAATATGGATATCGCTTATAGTAAAAAAATATATTCGGAAAATCCATTTCTTAATAACAGCAATTTGGAAATAAAAACTTTCAAAACGAATAAAACACTAAAAAATCACCAATATTTTTTTAATGGAATGGGAACAATAATATCTAATCTCGATAAAAAAATGTCATTCGGGTTGTTTTTCGAAAAAATAACAAATGAATATAGTCATTTATCGAACGATTCAAAAACATTTATTGAAATTCGTAAATCAACTAATGAAAATGATGATAATTTTATTCTAAATACAGGATTGCACAAAAAAAGAAAAAATATTACTCTCAATTCATATCTCAAACTAGATTTCTCTAAAATTATTTTTAACACGATTTTTTGTCACAATCTTTTCAGATTTAAAACCATAATAAAAGGGGGAACAATTTTAGGAAAAACACATATCACAAACAAATTCTGGCTAGGTTCGCAAATCCCAGGATACAAAAAAGACTCCATTGGATACAAAAATGGTGGAAGATCATATTTTTACAATAATTCATCTTTAGGCATACTAATAAAAAAAAATACTGAATTTTATGCTTTTTATTCGTCTGGATTGGTTTCTAAAATATCCAACCCAATCGAAATATTGAAATCTTTTGTGCTTGGAAATATTATTATTCCCAATATAAGAAATATGGGTTGCAGCATCGGGGTAGGAATTCGGACACCTTCTTTTTTGAATTATCCAAGAATGGACATTAAGTTTTGTAGAACTTTAATTGATAACGAAGGAACCAAATGGTATGATATTTCATTTGAATTTTAAATGCTGTGATATTTGAATTTTTTTTATATTTCTTAAATTTTTTATAGTTAAATTTTATATGATTTTTCATTGAATTTTTATGGATGTTTTATGGAAGTTTTTTTCTTAGAATTTTTGATGGTTTGATATTTGAATTTTTGATGGTATAATATTTGAATTTTTATGATATGATATTTCATTGAATTTTAAATGCTGTGATATTTCATTGAATTTTAAATGCTGTGATATTTCATTGAATTTTAAATGCTGTGATATTTTATTGAAATTTAAATGCTGTGATATTTTATTGAAATTTAAATGCTGTGATATTTTATTGAAATTTTATAGTATGATATTTCATTGGATTTTTATAGTATGATATTTCATTGAATTTTTATGATATGATATTTTATTGAATTTTAAACAGTATGGTGTATTAATATAATAATGGGGTGAATTATTCATATTATAACTATGTTTTTCGAGAAAATTTTATAATTTAAATTGATAAAAACAGAATATATTTATAAATAAATGAATCTATCAAGCTTATGTATAATATCATTTTAAGGTATATATTTTAAACAAATTTTTTGTCAATACTATTATTAAATTTGGTGAATGTCATTCATTATAGTTACGCATAATATTATCTCGAATAAAGTTTAATTTATTTTCTCCAATATAAAAAAATAAGAGAACAAATAATTTAGAAATATTGTTTTTAAGTTTGACAACAATTCACCGATATAAATATTACTCAAAATACATATAATTTATTGGAAAGCGTATTTAAATAAAGAATTATAATTTCCCAAAGTATTTTTTAAATGCCACTAAATGCTTGTTAAACTATAAATTGATTCAGCTAGAAAAATTAAGTGGGGAAAACCAATAAAATACATAAATTAAAATCATTATAAAATTCGATATACATAAATTTTAGCGATTTTGCCTCTGGAACTGACCAACGAAAGAATTTCATTGATTAAATATTAAAAATTTCGGTGCATGTAAATTAATCATCAAAACATAGGCAATTTAAAAATTGAAGGCACCTTGAATTATTTAAAAACATGCTATATCCTTTCGCTTCAATCGACCCCAATTCTTCAAAAGTATTTCTTATCTCATCTCACTAGATATCGATATTTTTACAAAACCAATTGAAATTTATTTCATACTAGATTGATTTTGGAACTATTTTTTTTTTATTTTTAAATTATGAAATGCTGCTGAGTTTTACCAGTACCGCAATAAAGTGTCTGTAAAAAGAAAATATCTTATTTACCGAGGGTTAAACCTTGTATTTTTACTGATCACATTTTAAATGCGTGGTATTAATTATGTTTTTTAAGTTTTAAGACTCTGTTGTGATATTGTACCCATTGGAATTATAATCCACACATATTTAACAACTTTTCACATCTTATTACCATATAAAGCCCCTTAAAATAACCTCGATCTCATCTTATTATTCGACTCGTATATTTTTAAAAATATATTATAATTTGAATCGATTTTCTTTATTAAAGTCTTCTCTAGTTACTGCTGCTAATCTTGTAGATTGCATTTATTCTATTATCCGCAAAAAAATTCCTAATCTGAGACTTCTTCCATTCTTATTTCATTGAATTTTTTTTGAATATTTTTTTTGAAATTGATTTATTAAGATGCTGCACCGTGAATAAAAACGCGCAACAGAAAAAAAAACACAAGTTATTCAAACACGTTAGTGTAGAAAGACAGATGAATCTGAAAGTCATTTTTTTATGGGGCGGATCCAAAAGAGGGATTTTGTCGAAGTAAAGAACATTTGGTATATAAGCACAGAAGCGAGCGAAGAAAATATTAAACTACATCTTTAAACCAGTTAACACCATTTGAGAATTAATTAAACTATTAGCAAGCTGTGAAAAAAGCTCTGAAAAAGATGGATCATACTCTTCTATGCTTATTCAACTTTTATAAATATTCACAAAGAAAAATTGTATTTTAAATAAAAAAAATTGGAAAAGGAACCAATTTTCGATGCTCAAATATAATGAGTTACAGTTTTATATACATAATCGAGAGAGGCAATCATTGGCCACCTTTTTCTGACAAGGTTTAATTAATTTAAAATGAATTGCTTCCATTAAAATATTTTTTTCATGATAAATACATCGCTATCATGATTATAAAAATCTATATTTATAGTTTTTAGATGATTTTTATTTTATTTCCTATCATCATTATACTTTGTTGGTGAATTATAACTATTTAATTTGATTTATTTTGTTATTATACCCACCTTTTGTCCATAGATGATAATATTGAAAATTTTATCCAGCATCAAACCCTTTTAGAATCCGATCGCTGTTGAATAAGGTTTACAAATGTATTTATTAAAACTTAGCTTGGTTTCTCACAAAATTCCAGTTTAGATCCAATTTATTACGAGATTTTTTCGGGTATTTATATGATCCTTATTTGGTTTGTAAATTTATAGTATAGTTACGAAATTCTTTTCTTTTGAAGGTTGCTTTTATAACATATCAACTTTTTGTTTCTTAAAAAACCTCACAGTCCGTATCTCAAAAATATAGTGCCTATTCCTTACTTCTATTATAAAACTATCGGTTTCTTACATGGTTGTAGCTTCCCAGATAATACGATCCATCAATTAAACTACATTCCCATCTTAAAAATATCAAATCGATCGACAAATATACACCCATATCGCACAAATAAATTAAAATCAATTAAAATAAATTTACTTAAAGTTAATGCAAACATATATGAAATATGCTTTCAAAATTATTGAAAGATAAAATAATGGATATAATATTACATCTATGAATAAGAATTTACCTTTGAATTTATATTATGTCTGGTAAAGCCTTATTTAAATTACCTTTATTATGAAAGAAAACTTAGTATCTTTTAATCATTCGTATCTAAGTTCTTTTTATATACCACTTTTTTTAAGTACTTTAACCTAGCTTGTTGTTGTGCGACTCAACATTTGACTATAGGCTAAAAAATCAGGATCTACAAAATTATACTTATATGTGATCCTATGGTATTCATATTCATTCCAAAATATAATTATAGCCTTAAAATTTATCCGTATATATTACTGAACAATTTCTGACTACTATCTTAATGACATTCATTAGAGTTCACCTAAGTCTATTCGAAAAAACCGCGGTAAATCTTTTCCTGGGTGATTCACTTGTGTCAATCATGGTAAAGTCCAAGTTCTAATTTATTTTTACCTCCAATGATGAGACTTAACCCTGGTTTAAAAATTGTTTCATCAGCTTAAATAATTCATCAGTCTCCACTCATTCTCACTATAATGTTCTGCATTTAGTTGCTTAGCTTACTTATTTATCTAAAAGCGAATATTTGATTCATACCAACAAATTCGCAAATAATTCTTTGTGGCAGGCTTTTGATATAGAAGAACAGAAATTTTATCTGTTTCTTGATTTGAATTTTTAAATTAGTCAGTCTTGTATCTTTTTTTTATAGATATAATATTTGATTTTATCCCTAGTATAATCCATACACCTATAGTTATATCCATCACAACCATCTTTCGTAGCTTTACAACGATAGATATACTTGGTTGTGACAAAAACCACATAACTTATATTCATGCTATACTTTTTTTTATTTCTGCAATAATTAATTAGACGGATTTTCCTTTTTGATTTAAATTAGTCAAAAATTCGATGCTTTTTTAGGTGTTGTTAAATTATTTTAAACTCAATTATATATTCCAAAAATTATTCCTCTTTTCCTTCCTTCGGTAATTCATTCATATTTATATTTGCTCTCTGCTATTCTAATTATGCAGTATACACAAAAAAATTTTGATTAGTAGGTAAACCATTAAACATTTTATTGCGCCAACTGCTCACTAATATGTATATTATGTGCTTCCACGATAGTCATGGGCGATTATTATAGCACGATATTCTAGAATACGTTTTCTTTTGAGATTTGAGATAGTGGTAGTATTAAATCTTCAATATTCGCTTGATACTGAATGATATAGTGCCGACTATAATCTTGATCGATTTTTTTGTTTGAAATTTTAGTCCCTTAATCATGGACAGCCTTTTCAATTACTTTATTTTTGTATCTTTAAACTGTTACAATATTCTAGAATTTTTTTCCGTATAAATAACTCGAATACTTTTGAAAAGAAAATTTTATAAATACATATACATTAGAATGATACTTCTGGTTTGTATTTTCCATGTCATAGTTCACCAACGCTATCCACTTTCCTCCCTTTATTTATGTTCTATGCTTTAGAAGATACATATAAGTTCCCTCTTTTTTATGTTTATACTTTTTTGATGTCTCGAAACACATTTAAATAAACTAATCCATTCTTTACTTTGGTATCTTTTTGATATCGAATACTTCATCACTATTCCCCTATGAAGTTTTAGTTATATTACCTGATAATTTTATCAGATTTAAAAACATGATCTTCGATATTTAAGTTATAGTTATAGTTATATGTCATTTTATTACTCTGAATCGTTTCTAATCGCTCTTTTATTAGTGATTTTTCCAGCAAATACAGTTGCTATATTCTTCGCACTCTTGAAATATTTAATTTCTAAATAGTATTCCTGGTGTGATAAACACCTTCATAAAATAAAATTACTTATTTTTTGTCGTTAAAAGAATTACTATTTTTGAGTATATATCCTCCTAATTCTAACTTTTTTTACTACTAGAAAAGTCAAAGTGTTAGTTTAAAATTATCACACCCGTAAATAATTATTTCTATGTTTATATAGTATCTTTTTACTTTTTAAAAGGTTGAAGTATTGTGAAATTTGTTTTTTCAATCATATATTGTCTTTGGTAAGATTTATAAATATTAGGGGATGAATAAATTGTCTGAATGACATTTTCTAGCTCTAATAATATTGTAAATCTTTTTTTTGCTAATCTTTCTTTTTAAATTGAAAAACATAAAACGGGTTAATTATTTTTAAATCTTTAGTGCTTTAGTTGATCATATAGGTCGAAACTTTTTAAAAACATATAAATATTAAAAAAATATAGTTGTAGTGGTTTTACCTGAAATGCATTTTTATATAATTTATGATTTCGGCATTAGACTATCTGGATGGTTTATAATAACATGTCCTAGGATTTTAATTTAAGTTTTGTAAATTTTATTTTTCATTTTTTTTCTATTTTTTATTTATCATTTCAATATTTCCGTAGATATTTATTGTATTCTTTTATATATTCGAAAAATAATTCTATTATTCTATAAAGCATAATTATTTTTCAACTATCACGGTAAATACATCATCTATTATTTTTAAATGTATTCTGGTAGATAAACTAGCCCAAGTATATTCTAGTATATTCTTATGCTATTGATCAACACATAATTTTTTTCAATTTTACATTCTTTAATTATAAATAATAAATAACCAGAATAAGCGTTCATAAAGAGATAAAAATATTAATAGGTAAACAAGAATCGACTGATAATCGGTATCAGGTATGTATCTTTTTTCACGTTATTCTGACCAAACCCTTTTTATCCAATATAATTAGCACGATATATTTTTCTTTGAGTTGAAGCAAAATGCGCTCTTAATAGGATATGTTTGATTGAAAACAACATTCAGTTATAATAAAAATATTTGGTGGGTATTATCATCGTCTTTCTCTCGCCCGAGCATACTAATATCTTAAGAAATAGCGAGCAGATTTACGCAGTTTTTACATACTATTTATATATATTTCTTCTATTATATTTTAATCATTCTTAAATGAATTTATACACTTCTCTATTGCATTTACTCTTTGTGTCTATCGCATTGCATCTTGCCGAATCATCAAATAAATTTAAAACGAATTAAACTCATATTTTATAGGATTCTGACGTCCTGTATTTCCTTTGAAATAAATAAGGCTTCTAAAGTTAGACAGACTCCACTATTTGAGGCCTTTTTCACTCCATATCTTATTTCTGTCTAACTGATTTGAACTTTTTTACATGAAGTTATTTGGACATCTGATCTTATTAGCATATAAATTATTATTATTTATAATCTTCTTTTCGCAAGAATTTAGGATCAAATTTCTATATTCCATTTTCCATGTAAATTAAGCAGTATTTGAAGGTTTTAATTTATATCAGATTTAAAAAAAAGAACTTTTTGTGACTTTCTTGGGTAGAAATACAGAAAAAACCGAATTTTTTAATATATATTCATTTACAGTTTTATTATGTCTAATTTAATCACATGAAATAATGGTAGCTGAATATGATCGTGTATTTATTTACTTCAATCCAAAAACCTTGTGATAGAAATATTGATAAGTGTATGTATCTGTTTTTCATGACACTACTGACATTTTATGTTTTACTATTTTTCATTTGCTTATTATAAATCCTAGTTCTATCATGTTAAAAAAAATCACAGACAATATATCTGGATTTTTAAACGTGATTATTCCAGTTTTCGACTTTTTAAATTTTTATCCAATTTCGATATCTTTTATCTATCTATATTCACACCGTAACCTTTCTAAAGACCGGAATCTGTTTTTTATTTTGCTTTAACAAGCAAAACCAGCATATATCTTAGTAACTTACCTATGCCGCTTACGACCCATTCTATCTGAAATGCAAGGGAATCCTATTTTCTTATATTATAACCTCTACCGCTAGAATTTTGATTCGGTTAAGATTTTTGTTTTGATGATAAAATACTTATGTGTCAGATGACATTTTTTCGTATAATTGTTTGAACTTTAATAAGTATATGATAAAACTTTCTTCTAATAGCATTTATATATCTGGGTTGCAGATTGAAAAACTCATAATTGGGTTACAACTGCATATAAAAGTAATTTTTAATCAAATTTACAGATTAAAACCTTTTCATCTTATAAGAATGATGCAAATAATTGCTGGTGTTTCCATATGATTATCTTGATTTTATCCATCTGTTTTCTAATCAGCCATAGATTTTGGCCACTTGCTCTTTTATACTTAATTATAAATAGTACCTTATAATTGGATCTTATACTTATTTATGTTTGTTACTTTTGTTCATTTTAAACATGTTAATTTTTTGAACAAAATATTTAGGTTACTTAAAAGCTTTGATTCTAAATACACCCGCTAAAGAACTTCTAGTTTTACGAATAAATGTATTAGTTTTAATAATTATACATTTAAAAAGATTTATAATTTTCTAGGTTTAAATTTCAATTCAATAGTAGTGTGTGATTCTAGCATTTTCATTGGTGCTAGTAACAGGCTATTTTGCAGGTATAGATAATGTATAAAAACATTAATCATGCTATATTTTACAGATTATAAATTACTAACCTTTTTTTAATGAAAATAATATATATCTTTTATTTGAAACTTTTTATTGAAAATGATCATCATAAAATTTGATTATTGTTGTTAGCTTTCCACCGCGCATATAATCCTATAATTATCAGCCGAGGGGTATGTTTTACGCTCTCTAATCAATTTTTTAATTTTTGTTATGAATAGGTATTACAATATCATATTTTTTTCACTGCATTTTCTTTTTATTCTAATTGATATTATTCGTATAACTTTATATCAAAAAATCAGTTTCCAAAATTGTATTTTATTTATTTATTATCTTCTTAATAAGTTTACGATCATTTTTCTGCTTTAAAAGTGCCATTAAGCTCACTATAGTCATATTAATTGCAATTTATATTTTCAAGACGCTAGTTTATTTATAAGACAACACACCCAAAATAACCTTATCCTTATCATTATAAATTTTTTAAAAAATTTATGAAATTGGATTAATTTTTATTTCGCCACTTTATTTTGTTCATCTATTTTTTTAATAGTATGTAAATTATTAAAAAAATGCTGATTTTCAAACAAAATATTTTAAGATATTGGAATTACAGATGTAATAAGATTATCAAGTCGATGCAAGCCGTTTTAAATGTACAATATTGTAATATATAATCTTGTTTTGATATTTATCATTACATAAGTGCGTTTCTAATGTATATGATTGAATGCAAAAATCAATAAATACATAAAAAGTCATTTAGACTAGTGTTTCATGAGTTTATTACTTCTTATCAAAGATGGATTTAAAATCATCACATTAAAAGCGCGAAGATCTTTTTGTATAAAACACACTATTTAGAAACATAATTTATAGTTTTATTTCGCAAATTTTAATTACCATGATGCTCGAAATTTATTTTTTATAGTTTTTTTTTCAAAATTCTCTGCGGTAACTTAATTCTTTACTGTAATAAATTCACCTAAAAATATGATGATTAAGCCCTAAAAAATTATAACTGGCTATAACTAGAATACAAAATGCAATTTCCTTGCATGAAAGTTGTTCTAAATAGACTTAAAGAATATATTTTTAATAGCTTTTTCATTGTGAATTAATTTAGACATGCTTTTTATGACTGTAAAGTTTATCTCGACAATCTTATTGCATTCTGTATTGTATCATTTTCAAACTATTAACTGAACCATGAGTCACTAATTTAAATATTTGTCAATAAAAAATTTAATTTCATCTTTTACCCAAAAATTTTTCCGGTAAGATTGCATCAAAAAAAATTAACGCACCGATCAACCATCGGAATAGGTAATAAATAAAAAACCACGATTTTATAGATATTAATTTAAGGAAGAAAAAAGTAGAAATGCATCATATGAGGATTAAAAAATCAAATATAACATATTCAATGCATAAAAAACATATAATAAAGCTGCAATATATAATTAAGTATTTATATTTTAAACACAATTAATTGCATCTAAACATAAATACCGGGTGTTGAATAAAATGACTTTTGAAACAAACCTTAATTATTAATGTATGATAAATTTAAATACGATGCTAGAGCTATATAATAAACAAGTCTTATTACACCATATTTAATAGAATAATATGTAAGCAAAGAATTGAAACAAACGTAATGATCTGTATGATTCTATAGATCAGCAAAATATTACGGCATAAATGTTTATGAAAAAGACTTAATATCATCGGAAAGCCATAAAAATAAAAGAAAAACTTCGGTTTGATGTAGAAAAAAAGTTATCAAAAATTGAATATGAAAACAAACCTATTTAGAATAAATATATATTTGAAACAAAAATAAACTTTCGAGTCTTAATGCATGTGTGTAAATATCATTAAATTCGTACCATATGGTTTTATAATTTATTAAATGCCTAAATAATATGGGAAAATAAATAATACTGTAAATTACAGGGTGACACTTAGAATGATTAAAGAAAATTTGAAAAGAACTCTGAATGTATACACCAAAATATAATTACAAACTTAAAATATCGATAAAAAGAAGTATATCAAGAAATTGTGATAATACAGATATTAATAAAACACGTGTGTTTTCACTATTAGACAGGAAAAAAATATGCCCAAAAAACATTTAAATAATCGTGAAAAGATATTTCCGGGTTCAGATAATTCAGCATGGCAAATATGGTTTTTTTATTTTCTATACATATAAAAAAATAATTAAAGGAATTTCGAAGCCTCAAACTGACGCAACATAATCTATTATACCGTATAATAAAGCAATTTAAACTGTAGAATAAGAAAGAACAGAACATCAAAGTCTAATAAATGATAACGAAAAAGCCAAAAGAGAGAAAACTTGATTTTATAAGATTAAAAATAATTTTTCCCAGATAATCACAAATTTAGCGAATCGCAAGAACAGAAAAAGCTTTTTTTTTAAATTTGTATATAAACGAATTATTTTGATGACAAATCACCAGTGCATGAAGTTATATGTTAAAAATAGAATTTATACAGTTAGAAAACACAATTTCGGGTTGATTTATCAAATATTTTTCGTTCTTAGAAGGCGTGATTTCTGTTTAAATTGCTATGATTCAGCAGTTTTATTTTCATACAGTGTATACTAAAGTCAAAATACACATAAGAATATTAATGTTTATTTTACCTAAAAATAAGAAATGATGGCGATTTTTACACATTATTTATTTTTAAACTAAATGTTTTGGAGAGAAATATAGTCATAATCCATTTAAATACACAACAGAAAACATATATTAGTAAAGAAATGATAAATAAGACCAAACTATCTATTCTAAAAAGGAAAATAGAAAACTGAACTCACTAAAAAAAGGTTCAAACTTATTATAATTAAAGCAAATATACCGTTTATAAAGGGCTAAAGATAAAATTAATGGATTAGAACACAATTCATTGGATATACAAATACAAATTCACATCATCTTGTTTCTACGACATAAAAAAGACGATATCATGTATGTGTAATCTGAACCCTGTGTGTTCGGTGATGTAGCTGATATATAATTCTCTCATAACTTAAGCATTAAACCAGAAAAAAAGATTATAAAGCATAATTATACGCATGAATGTATACAATGTATATGATATAAATTTATTCGAATTTTGTTCATATAAATTTTCAATTCAATGTTCATACATAATAATTAAGAAGTTAATCTTAAATTTTTTTAAAAAGATCCGCTAAAAAGATTTATCGTATTTCGATTATTAAATCTGTTCTTTAGAAATTGTAAATGCTTCTTCTAACGATATAATTAATGTTAAATAGATAGGGGAGCAGACATTAAAATATGGAATTCCTACAAAACATACTTTTAGACAGCAAATATATAATTAATGCAGAAAACCGCCATTTTATAAAAAAAAGATATGGAATATCCATCCGAATAACTCTTAGCGACATTATTAATAGTCTTTTGCAGAGACAGCACATCAAAATACCATTAAAACCTATTATTTGACTGGGTTTACTCATTAAATTAATGATTTTATCTTAGGTAAAAATTAAAAGCAAAAATATCGATGATAAACGATAAAAATGATCCTTAAATATATGAACAGAATATGCAAAACATTAAAAATTGTTAAATTCAATTCAAGAATTATATTCATTTATTTATAGTTACTCTAACGGCATTTTTTTTTGCTTTCTGAAGCATGAGATTCCGGAATTGAGAAAATCATTTGACAATAAGCTCAAGGACAGTTAATATGAAAA
This sequence comes from Rhyacophila brunnea, assembly GCF_057557595.1. NCBI lineage: Eukaryota > Metazoa > Arthropoda > Insecta > Trichoptera > Rhyacophilidae > Rhyacophila > Rhyacophila brunnea. The sequence continues at coordinate 433,619 of NW_028232787.1, forward strand.
GTAAAAAAGCGTTTTGGTTAGTTTATTTTTTTTAAAAAACTCTTTTTCTAATAGTTTGAAGGCCTTATAAATGTGTTTGTACATATTACGAATTTGATATATAATAAAGACATAGACATAAAGAAAAAAACAATATTAGATTTGATTTTGTGTACCATGATATCATAATATATGGTATAAAAAGAAAATTTATAAAAATATCTAATTTATAATTAGATCTCTTATTATATTATAAATACATATGGATAACTTACAAATAACACATTCAAAATAAAAAACAGCGATAAAATTAACATAATAGATATAGACGTCTATAGATATATGTTCTAACAAATTGTGGAAAATTCTTTTATTTCGTTTATATATTAATTAGCGTAATTTTAATCGCCTTGGATAAAAATATAACACAAACACATGTGTGATATTTGAGATTCTTTCATAAGTAAGGACAAAGGTAATCAAAAAACCAGAATTTATAGTATTTTAGATAAGTTAATGCTTAAAATGTACTTAATTTAATTTTAATATATCTCTTTTTACCCAATAATAGTTAGAGAAGCCTATATTTACAGCATACAGGAATAAAATAATGAATAAATATTAGCAAAGGAAGAATACATCCAAAAAGTATTAATGTGTCTAATTTTCTAATTAAAAAACTTATCTAGTTTTACTATATTTGACGTCGGATGTGAAATATATCTGATGTTTCCTATTCCCCTAGAATCAAAGTAGAGGTACATAATTCAAATTAATTTTCTATAAATAAATCCTTTAACACCTATCATTATGAGCTCTTGCTTAAATTATTGAACCCTTGTCCTATAAATAAACTTAAAATATAATAATTTCAAATTTTAAATAAGTGCCTTAAAGATACCTCCTTTATATAGTACATCGTCAACATCATATAGTTTTCGTTCCTGTTTTACTAGGTATAATACGAATAATGATTTATTATTTTTACTAAAACCTTACTTGTGCGTTTATTTGATAAATTTTCTGCATGTAACGATTCCTATTCATTTTGTGCTAAATTAAAATATTTTTTTTTGATTTGCTGTACATAAAATCAAATATTTTTTTTGCAATATCAGCACGTTTAATATAAAATATACAGATTAGCACATACAAACCATAAAATATGACTTTAATTGTGCTATTTAATCAGGACTGTTTATGCAATTTTTTTAATATTGAAGGAAAGCCTTTTTCAGAAAAATAAGTTACACGTAAAGACTCATGTGCAATATTAAAAGGCGAAATAAAATTCTTTCTGTGATTAGATTATACGGGAGTATCAAATATGTAAATATAATTTTACAAATAACTCTATAATTTAAAAGTAATACCTTTTAAATTGTTTAGATTAAGGAGAAATTATTAGATTAAAAATTTGCATAGCACAATATTTTTCTTTTAAAAAATAATACCACATATTTCTATATGATGTAAAAAAATATTTCGATTCTAAAAAGAAACGGATTTTCAACGATTCTAAATTATCAATCGTTAAAATATACTTACTCGAATATTTTGAGGTAATTATCATTAAAAAGTACTGCATATAACATACGTGATTAAATCCCTATACTTTTAAATGTACATATTTTTATACAAAAATTTATATAAATCTCTTAAACCGAGTTAATAAGATTAGAATGTGCAAAAATAATTCGTAAAGTCCCTTGGTCATTTAGTGTCTAGAAGCAAAGTATAATTGTGGAATATCTATCGGTTATATAATCAGAAGCGCGCAAGATTCTGATTATTTGTGCTTAAAGTATATAAAAAAGTTGATGACTGGTAACTAATATATTGTTTCGAGTCTAAAAGAGATTTTAAGTTTTAATCAGCTATGATTTTTTTATGTGTGACTACTTTCGAAATATAATGTTATGCATTTAATTGAATTGCCAACATGAACCGGCAAACTAAATTTGTCAATCTAAGAACTACTAACCATGCATTCTATCTCTTATCATTCTCGAATGAATAAAAATTAAAAATCCTCGACTTTAGAGAACTGAAATAAAGAATTTGGATCATTCTAATATCTCTTACGTGATTTTCTCTGCATAAACATTAAATATATAGCATTTTTATACCCCATTTTATAACATTGTGATTTGTTTAACTTTTGATTTAAAGTTTTATGCCTTTTTTTCGTGCCTTTTAGCACGATACCAAAAAGAATGTTCATTACTTATTTGTAAACTTTCTGATTTATATTGAAATTATATTTGGAGCGAGCAGACTTTTTTTTGGAAAAAAACTATCCCGAATTTTTGTAATTGTGTTCATGCAGAAAAATATCCCATAAAATTTAGATATTTATTATTATGGTTGTTTCTTTCTTACCGCATAAAGATAAGACATTTATACGTGAATAGTTTGATTATAAAAGGAGCATAATATTTTGAAACAGATTGATGTGAAAACTTTTATTATCTCAGTACTAAAGAAATAAATATTTTTTACTACCTTCTTCAGATCACAGACTTGATCGTGCATAAATCCAATAGTTTTCTTATTGAATTTATAACATTTTTATTGTATCCTTTATTGTTTTCTTATATTTTAAGAATCTTCGTTACTCGAAAGATTTTTTTCATCGGAACTGTAAATAATATTACCTACATTAGATCGATATATTTTTGCTTTCCATGGCTTATAATATTGAAAGGGTAAAAAATCATATAATCGATCTCAAAATATATGCTTAAATGTGATCCTGGGCATATCAATATAAAAAATGTGTTCTTTAATATAAAAAAACATTGAAACTAGGATTTTATTTTAACAGAACCTGTTTCGTGCGTCAAAAGAACAAATAAAATCCAAATAATTTTAGGAATTTACAACAAAGTATAAATTTGTGTTGTAATATATGAAAAAAGACTAATTTCATATTTTGTTCCTAAATATATTACCGTATTTATAAGTTATACTCGTACTAGCTAACTTTTGATTCTTCTACTGTGATATATATTATTAAAAAAATTATAAATAAACATCTAAGTTCTGAGTAAGATTTTTATAAGAATAAATTATATTTTAAGCCTGGCTCAAAATATGTAATTAAAGCAAATGTCGACTTACTGTCGCTGATATTTGTGCCATTTATTCCACCTGTTACAATATTTTGAAATTTTTCTATCGAATCATAGAATCAATATTTAAAATTTCAAATTTACATTTTTGCTGAAACCATAAATTATTTCAAACTGGATTATTTTTTACTGTGTTGTATATATTATATAGATATATTCATAAAGCACATATACTTAATCTTTAAATAGTATTAAAATCTTTTGATTGGTCATAACATTAATTATATAACACAGAAACACAAGCTGATCATCATTTCAATTACAGCTGCAATAGACTAATTTTTTAGTCTTTGATAAAAGGATTGTAAAATTTTAACATTGCCCCAATATTTTTAAATGTTAAAACGAATGTATTACTCGGAAAGTTTTTTCTAATAAATTTAGTGACCTTAAAATTGTGCTGGCTGCAATCGTGTTTTTTTTCTTGAAAACTATGTGGTTTTTTTTATCACCAGAAACACTTCCTTATTCAAGAAAATTAACATTGAATAAATACTTTTTAAAAATTCAGATTTTTTATTCTATAAAATTAGAAAGTTATTACTCTATTATTATCAGAGTCTTCTAAAAACTAAAGCGTCACAGATAGAACATAAAAAAAATAGAAAACTTCATTTTTACTCCACAAGCATATACAAAGCCGTAAGATATGTTGTTTAGCGCTTGATTTCAACACATATATCTATATATAAACTATTATATGCAAATATTTATTTAAAACATCTGTTTCATGAGGCTTAATATTATATCTTAATATCTAGGTTGGTAAAATATTTACGAGTTCTCTAGAATAAACTTGAATGTGGAGCTTTTCTTAAAGAAACACCTGTCATAAAACTTCACCTGTATGATAAAATCGGATATACCTAATGTTTATAGGTTCGATCCTTATTTTATTAATAAGTCCGTAAAGATGGTTTTTTAACTTGGTTGTATCGATTCTACGTCAACCATTTACCATTATTTAACTATTTTTATGCAAATTTATAGTTCTTAGTATGGGTTATACTATATTAGATTATGCTTGATACAATAATAACCGCGTTTGTATTGTCTGTCTAATTTTGACCAGAAGTTTCTTTATTTGGATTTTCTTGATGTGATTTTAGAAGTCCTTCTTTGTTTGTATCATATCATTATCATCTTCCATTTATTTATTTTTTGCTATGGTTTTTCTGTTATTTTCTTGGTGTTTATATAGGCTGTATATTTCTGTTCGCAATCCCTTTTGGATTAAAAAATATGCGCTGAAAGTATGACGCTCTAGCTCTTTTTATTTTATCTTGAATAATTTTTACAGCAAAAAGTGCATCTTATGCACGTTTCTTTTTGATTTAGATAGATAAAATTGTAAAAACAGATTCCCAAACGAAAATTAAATGTAAAATTCATTTTTTGCTTATCGTTTGTTACTTTTCTATGATCATGGCTCAAATGTAAAACAATTAGATTCTGATTTATTGGCCTCCCGAACGTAACATTATTTTACAATAAAATAAACACTATAGTAATTTTTCTAGGTTTATCCTTTTTCTTTATTTCAAAAGTTCAAAAGAGTTATAAATGTAACACGATCAACGTTGTGTAAAAAGCAAAAAAAAATTCTAGGTTGATTTAACAGTCTTGACTGTATAAGCCTCATGTAAAAAATATTGGCGACCTATAAGCAGATTTAAACCATTACTTGTAGAATATTTATATTCTTGATTTATTAAATCCTTTTGCGGTGTAGATATATAGATATTTTATTATTAACACTTCAAGCTAGCATTCAATTTGATCATCAGGTCTTTGAAAATTTTAAATTTACCGCAGAATAATTTTTTTTCAAGCATCTCAAGGTTTCTTGTACAAAAATTGTGGCAAAATATATGCATAATCTCATAATAAAACCTAGTAGACTTAAAAATCCGCTTTTGAAGTCACACTATAATATATGTCTGTTATGATATTTTTAATTGGATTTTCGGATATATGATTGAATACAGCCTTTCGTCTATATTAATGGCTTAATTTTTTCATTGGTTTTACACAAGTTTACAAAACCCATCCCATATTTCTAAAGTTTATTTCACTTCCCTCAATCATTCAAAAAATATGTTAGTGGGTGACTGTTTGACCCTATTACCGCTTTTAAATTTAAAGAGGTGGTTATTATATGTGTTAAACGATCTTGAAATTCGGAATCTCTAATGAAAACATGAGCAATAAGTATCTATATAAAATTGTTTTTTATAAAGATTTTTTTGTTTTTTTTATGAATTTGAAATTAGACAGTTCGATTAATAGCCATTTTTTTGACTGTTTTCTCATGCCTTATATATTGAAGGTGGCCGAGGCTTTTTACAACTTTCTGTGTCAATATGCTTACTATTCCACATATGTTTTTATCTGATAACATTCCTATTTCTTCTAAACTGTGACACATATATAAATTAATTTTTGCTGTATTTAACATTTTGATACACTTTAAAAGTATAAACTCTTTTTTCTTTAAATAAATAAACATTTATGTAATTTTTTGTAAAATACTGATAGATATGCTGTCTTCAGATTGTTTCTAACCGGTATATTAATTCCAATAATCAACTTTAAAGTTACCTTTGAAATCATCATACTAGTTTTACATGATGATATAAAACTAATTTATTTCTCTGTCTCTATAAAGGCGATATTTTTATATAAATACTAAAAAATCGTTCTTCAATGTAATACGAATTATAAATGCAAATTTTCGATCTACTTTGTGACACTTTTTGATGATATTGAATGACAGCCCTAGAGTATTTTTTCGCAATTGTTCTTGAATTTAAATGAAAAACTACGCCTTAATTTTAAAACAAATAATGCAGGGTTATGAATGTAAAAATACTAAGCCAAAACTTTTCTTTTAAAGTTTTTATATATTTTTTATACCATCAATCGCATATGTTCTACTATGCTTAACTAGTTAATACTAAGATATATTTTACAATGATTCGTGTGTAAAATGTAGAGTAAACATATTGTCTTAGTTATTTTTACATATCTTGACCTTGATTTTTATAAAAAGCGAACTAAAAATTGCAGATAGAGAAAAACCCCAAATAGCTTCATTTTTATAAATTACTATTTTTGGTATCTTCATAAAATACTTAATAAAATATTGTCTCACAAAAACATGGGATCAGTGTTTTTATTTTCGTTGGGAATAACATTAAAATTCTAAAAATATTAGAGGATAAAGTAAAAAATTTATGATGTAACAGATTTAGTAAGATTAAATTTTTTTTTACAGAACCCGATATTTTCATCAAAAATTTAAAACTAGTTATTTTTGAATGTGACATCTAAAAAATGTTTAAGAAATGAAATAGCTTAAGAATGAGGATATATATAAATGAAAAGACACCCAGAGTCGCGATATAAGTTTATTTATATATAGCATCTAAAAAAATGCATACATATTAATAAATAGATCTATTGTGATCTTAAATAAATGACGAAAAAAATATTCACATATCAGCAACTAATAAATTGAAACCTGAATTCACGAAAAAATAATTATGCTGTTCAATTTTTTTGTAAAAGAGTAACCAATGGAAATATCGAATTGATATAAGATCATATAAAAATCTGATATGCATCAAGTAGAAAAAACGAGCAAAAAAAATTTATCTGAATCATCATAAATTTTTTTTTTCGACTTTTGGAAACTTTCACTGGCAAAAAATTAAAATATATCATCTGATAATGATGATAATACCATCATATATTATTATTTTCATATCATATCAAATTAAATTATTTTTTTTTATCATTCTATAATTTCTTTATTTGCAAAATAAAATCTCACATACTCCATCCACATTCTTTATGTGTTTTAAATCATATGTAGTTTTAAAAACATATTTCCAGATCTAAATATTTTTTTAATGACGATAATTTTATTTAATCGTTTTTACTTGGCGTAATATCATGTTTTCTATAAATTTCGCTCTTATATTTTAATATATAAGAAAATTATCAATGGAAAGGGAAGTAGCAATGGCAATGTGGTAATATAATGAACATTAAGAAAATAAAAACCGATTTTGTATTTTAGTTTACCTTTTTAAGCAGCCCTTTATCGTGAAAATACCGTTTTAAAATAATGATAAGGAATAATATTTTTGCAATTTAACTTTCTTATGTAGTTTTTTAACAGGTTCTGCATATATAATTTTTAAAAAATCACAAAAAGATGTGTTAATTTCTGAAATTAAACTCTATATATAGAATTATATAAATTTCTCTTAAAAGGACGATTATAATAGCAAGAAGTCGAGGTTTTTATATAGAGCGAGATAATTTATATTTAGCGAATTCCAAAAGATTGCACAAAATAATGAAAAATCAAAGCTATTATATCTTACTGGGCTTTTTTATTGATAAAAAAGAAACAGTAGATATGACCTTAGCCAAAATATTGATAGTGAAGCTATACTTCTTGAATAGTTTCAATCAATAACTTAATACTCGGTAGAATTTATCTGTGACTCAAGAAAATTTTTTTTTATAAAAGCCTAACCTACTATTTCTATCTATTTAAGAATATTTACATAATTTTCAGCGAACAGTTTTTTAATTCTTGACAATTAATTTTTTTTGGAGTTTTATGTGCAGCTATAGGCAGTGAAATGATTATCTTTTAATTATATTCCCTCGTATGTTCAGATAATCCAAGAATTTATATGAATTTTAAATAAATTCTAATCGAATTTACTTTATTTATTTATGTTTTACTTCTATTACTTTTTAGGAAGTTCGCTTTATACTTATAGGAACTATTACTTAAATGCAGCGTCACTCTGGGAAACATCCCCCAGCACTCATTGTCGCCACGTAAACATCGTGGATTGGGCCCTTTCTCATAGGCGGCAGCAGTCATTATGTGGAGGGAATGAGATTCTGTCTAATGTTCATAGCTAAGGTATACAAGCTGCCACCACAGTCTCTACTCACCTATATCCTTGCTGAGGTGTAAGATCTTTTTCATTCTGGAGGCACAGTTCAACGGCTATCACAGCAACCTTCTATTTCTCATGGCTTGCCAATACTTTAAGGTTTATCTTTTATTGTTCACTGGCCGCCCCCCTTGGGTATTTTTCTTGAGAGAAAATTCGTTTCGGAAATTAGTGGGTGGGTGGAAGTGGAACCCGCGACCCTACACACAGGGGTCCGACTTGTAAACTACTTAACCATTCCAACTTATATTTTTGCATAATACATTTATTTATTTTAATGAAAAATGAAAAGTAAATTTTGAATATATCACTAATATTATGATATGTGATTAGCCCACATTGGTGATGGCTAACAAAAAAAACTTCGCACTTTCGATAATTATGTTTATGTATTTTAATCATATAAGCGTCTTTGAACACGGCGATAAATCTTAAAATATGATATCTTTTGATTTATAAGTTTTTTAAATGTAGAATGACAACTAAAGTTAGAATAAAATGAATAATAAATAAGAAAGAATGTATAAAAGTTACCAATAAAATATCGTGCTTGTAGTATTTTTTAGATTTAAATTTTAGAACAGCATATAACCCATATTTAGTGTAAAAGATATGGTATTTATGTTAATATGGATACAATAATATTCTTTCAAAGCAAAAATAAATGTTAGAAAATAAATATGGAATAATAAAATAAAATATGTATTCTCATAAAAAAATGTAAAAACTATTTTTATGACACAATTTTTATTTTTCCAATTTTTTTGTAAATTAAAATTTTTCAGCTAGATTATATAAGTATATATAAAATCAAGTTAGATTTATATATGAAATACCTAATTATAATAAAACAATTAAATATTTCAGTACTCAGATAATTTTTCTTCTATAAAAATATAGAAATTGGCATAGAAATATTTATCTACAAAGCGATATTGTAAATCTATTTTTTATGTAAAACGTAATTTGTACGAAAAATTGTCACAATCGGATATAAATACTCCATTTTCGTTAGATTTAATATGATGAATACATTCTTTGATGTGATAAGTACAATCTTATATTTTACTACCAGTAAAGAGAGGGTGGAATAAAACAATATGTGTGATTGTTTGCCGATGAACAATGATGAGAGGGCAATAAAAATGCTGAACACGATGAATCAGAAATAATTTGATGCAACATCATCTTAATTCAACATTAACAAGGAGAAAAAAACAAGGTACTTCTATGAAATATTTCATCACGGAAATTCAGAGGAAAAATTGGGTAACGAGATTTTTATTTAGAAGAACAAGAATGAATATTCAAAAATTAAAGAGTGCATGTATCTATGCAAAAAGAAAACATTAAGATTTGATATGATTTCTAAAACGGTTGGCATAATAAATAGATTAAAAGCAAGCTTTAAACACGCGGGTTCAAATAAAAATCGAGATTTTTCAATAGATAAGAAGAAAAAAGATGCACAAAATAGTGAAAATCCTATACATACTATTAAATCGAAAAATTCTATAAGAATAAGAACACAAGAGGTTAATAAAATAGTTGATAGGAAAAAATATTTCAAAACAATATTTAGAGATGAAGGAGGAAATTTGCAGATAATTTTTTTAATTTTCCTGAGCTCAAAGACTTTCAATAGTTTATGATCAATATTTCAACTACTTATTTGAAACATTCCCTTTCGAAACAGGAGTTAAGAGAAATAAAAAACTAGTAGAAAATTTGGTGGATCTGTACCATACAAAGTTTAAGAAATTATTTTTGATATTATACGAAAAATCAAAGGCTATAAAAGATCCAGCTTCTTTTATTTTTTTTGATAACCATCAACTGACTATTTTTCTTGTATAAAAAAAATCAAAGAAAAAGAAACCATAATATTATCTGAAAAAAGAATCGAAAGAGAAAAAATCAATCTTATAAACCTCAAAAAAAATTTTAACTTATCACGGGATATATGGTAGTTACCCTAATGAAATTAAAAAAAATTTAGAGAACACTCTTAAAAGAACTTTATCCGGAGCAATTACGGTTTGAAGAATAAAAAGGAATATGGGGTTCAGAAATTGATCACAAAACCTTCTTACATATTCATTTAAGTCACTTGACTAATTATATTCCCTGAAATCGGCTTAGACGACAGGGACAACATCTAAACAAAGAACCCCTGTAGGGCATGTATTTTGATTATATTTATATATATTGTATCAATTTGTTTTTGTTTTACATAACACACACAATTTCAAAAATTTTTATTTTAAACACAGAAAGCGGGTGATTATGGACAAAAACATGAAATATTTAGACTATTATTGTATTATATTATAGGTTATCAGGGGAAATTAACAAGACTCTATGGCTGTGTTTTTATGATTTGATTGGGAATGGGATTTTTGAAAATGATCAATAGTTTATGTCACAAAAAATGTATTAATATATCAATTAGCCAAAATTCGAAATATTTCAAACAAATTGAATAACTGTACGTTCGATTTTCAATAATAAACAAATATATATTTTAATTCACCTTACTTATATAATTTATTTTTTTTATAATTATCTACTAAAGTTAAAAAAAGAAGGAAAGAAAACATACAAAATCGATCCAGTAAAAGTATTATTTTTGCAACAGGGAATTAGTTGTCAAAAGCGCAAGCACAAATATAGTTACTAGAGCACTCTTTACCTACAGCAATCTGCAGAATCGCATTAATAATAAATACAAATATTTAAGAGGTTTACGTCTATTCATAATTGTCTTATAAAAAAATTCCAAAAATTGACTACAAAGAATTGCTAAAATATTGCAATTATATCACTATATGTGATACATACATTTACTAGCTAAAAGATAGACTTGCGTATAAATATTTGGAGGGTGATTCAAAACTGAAACAAATCTAATAACAGTAATAAATAATTTATTGAATGATGCAATGCGCTTGTAGAAAAAAAGAAAAGATTATTCTAAAAACAAATAAACCAACTTTACTAGAGAAAAAAAAAATATAAATTAATCATGCTGGAAAAGAACAGAGAAAGATCCTATAAGCCACACAGAAATATCACAATACTAGAAAAAGAAGAAGAATGTAATAAAAAATTTTAGAACAATAATTAATGCGGAAACATGCATGATAATTATTTGCAACAAAAAAATGATTGGGAAATACAACCAAAGCTAGCAGGTAACGCAAAACCCATACTTTCATTGAAAAGATTTTTTTGCTAAACACAAAAGCTGTTGATTATGACAGAATATATTAAAATTTGTAAGAAAATGGCAATTTAAACAAAATTATACGCGATAGCAAAAATGATACGTATTAAATATCATAATCATAATTAAAATTCTGGCTTATTATATACATGGTGACCATAATAAGATATCATCTTTATTAACAACACTAGACTAGGTGATATGAATATAAAGGTATATTGTCGATCTAAATTCTAAAGAATTTAGAATATAGGAGCTATGGAGCAAAGATGATGAATTTGCAGTGAACAAAGTATTGACGGATTTAACGCTTAATGGTAAGAATATTAGAAACTTGTACTTATGTGATTGAATTACTTACTTAGCTGTTTATGAACCTAATAGTATAATGAACGATTATATTTCTCTCTACACTCATAAACGAAAGGAATAAAATGTCAATACTATACAATGAAGGCAAATTTTCGTATAAATTCAAATACTTACCATATAATATGTTAAGTAAAACTTTTTTGAGCTGTATATAAATCCTAAAGACAAATTTTAAAACTTTTTACCCAACAGTATCTATTAAATTAAAAGATACTACTTTCGGAAACAACTATCTTTTTGCTGGGTTACAAGAGGTTTTACCAAAATACGTATATACTTTCATATAAGACACATGAAGTCGGCAATAAACTAAAAATATTATAATAGGAACTAACACAAAAAATAAGATACATAAATTATGCATATCAAAAAAATGTAACACACTGGCAAGAAAATACGACCCCATATATCTTGATATAAATGAGGACAGGATCTCGAGATTGATATGGACTAATATAATTCCATAAGTAATACATTATTTCAGTTTACAAATTCTATGTAAAACTAGACTACAGAGGACTTAGTAATCACAGCTATAAATTATTATGCAATATCGCAATATTTTTTTTAATATATAAAATCAAAGAATTGATGATTTTTAACATAATTTTTATGCATAATAACTCTTTTCATAAAAAAATAAGTCTGAAAACATCTAAACGAATATCGGTATATTTTCGACATGAAAAAATACTCGACGTGTATTAAAAAATAAAGATTTATGATCTAAAAAAATACTTATCCACTAAAAAAAATATAGGAAGAAGAAAGAATACCTCTAATAGCTGCTTTTAATAACTGAAAAGCGCATCTACACTTGGCCTAACACAAAAAATATTTAAATTTTAAATATAATCAAAGTTTCACCTGTAGTCTAGGTGTAAATAAAAAAAGATATTTGGATGACTTAAAACTATAAAACTCGACATAAAAAATTTTTAATGCTGCGATAAGTCAAAGCTAGATTATGAACGTTACTTTAAGTGTCTAAAGTATAAAATATGATATATATTATTGGGATGTGACTCTCAAACATAGTAACTAAACAAAATGGTGGATTTTACAAGAAACGAAAACGCGGTAACAGTGGAACCGAAAAAAAAAGACATGAGAGTACGATACAAACAAATACACAAGAAAGTTTTAAAACGCGGTAACAGTGGAACCGAAAATAAAGAACAGAAGCATGAAGCAAACAAATACACAAGAAAGTTTTAAAACGCGGTAACAGTGGAACCGAAAAAAAAGACATGAGAGTATGATACAAACAAATGCACAAGAAAGTTTTAAAAAGAGTGTCGCAAACGGGAAAAAAAGGCAAAGATTTTAAAGTTGAGGTTGAGAGTAATAGAAGTTCTTGAGGTAAAAGAAGATAATTAGAATGTTGCAATATATGGGTGATGAAAGATTGGAATGGTTTCTGGAACTAAGAGAGAAACCAACTAATTGGAAGAGAAAGAAAAAGATGTTAGCTGGATATTAGAAAGGGTAAGGAAAAAGAAAATATTAAAGAGTAGAAAATGTGATAAAGAAGCGAGTAAAAGAAATTGTGAAAGAAAAAATCGAAGAAATACTAAATTAAGTAAAAGGAGAAACTTATACATGGAATGGGGTGAAGAATAAGTTATAATACAAACGGATATAATAATAGAATAATGCCTAATACAAACAAGAGAAATATAAAGTTGGAAGAAAAACAAGAGGACTTAAAATTTTATAAATAGGGAAAATCGAGCTGTGACAAGAAGGTGTATGATGATATAGAGCTAATAACTTAGAACAAAACGATAGGTCTCATTTAGGTTTAGATGGTAATGATTTCTATATTGTAAATGTAGGTAATAATTAAATTTTTTTAAAAACCTTACAAGACTAAAAAAAATATATATTAAAAAGGTTTTTGATATAAATGATATTAAAAGTGTAAAGTTTTGTGCTATAGAAAAATATAAAATAGGCACAATTGACTGTGACATCATTGTAAAAAGAGGTTCAATTGTTCCACAAGGATTAAGAAGAGGAAAAAGGTTTTTTTTGATACATTAGAGAAAAAGAGGGATTATTAAAAGTCAACATCAAGTTGAAGGAAACTATCTCATGTATTGACTAAACCAAAAAAAGAATTACGTTTAGTGAGCAATTATCTGATAACAGCATAGTGGGAAATGATAATTATACAATGCTCGAAAGTGGAAATTTGGAAAAATAAACAGTAGGATCAGAATTTTTTATAATTCAGGACCTTAGAGATAGTTATTATCGCATAAAAAGTTGTTAACGATAAACATAAAACGGCGTTTGAATTGAGGATAGAGTATGTGAATGGAATAAGATGGTCATGGGACATAAAAATGTCGCTATGATTTGACAGAGAGTTTTGAATGCTATTTTCGTAGATTTATTGGGAAGGATGTATAAATTTATATGAATGATTTGATTATACATGCAAAAAAAAGTACAAACATGATGAATTGGTTGTGCAAGTATTGAGATTATTGGTATAATATAATTTAAATTTAAATATAAACATAAATAAAATTTAATTTGCACAAAATGAGGTAAAGCTTCTACGTGAGGAGGTAATCGATAAGGATAATACACCAGAAAAAATCAAAAGCAGAGACATTAGAATATTCTATAAAACGAATATTTATAGAATTGGGGTAATTTATCTGGCTTAGCCGCATGATTTAGATAATTCATAAAGGATTATGAAGTGATTACAATTATGTTATATGAAGTGTTATTTGGTATAGAAGTTTAATTAGACTGAAAAGGCATAAATTGGATTTTTAAATGTAAAGGATTTCCAAAAAAGGCGAAAAGCTTGAGACTTTCACATTATTGCAAAGAGTTTGTATTAAAAACAGATGCGTGTGATAATGGATTGAAAGCTGTTTTTTACAAGAGAATGAGGTGAAAACTGCACCTAATATGGTTGGTACCCTATAAGTTAGCAGAGATCGGGCGAAGATATACTATTACAGAAAAGGAAATTTCGGCAATAGTTTGGGCCTTTGACCGATATTCATATAAGTTAATTAATAAACGGTTCTACTTAATAACGTATCATAAAGATTGGAGAGAATTATGACGAAACCATCATTCAAATATAGTAGAATTGATAGATATGTGGAAAAAATGAAATGTTATGATTTTTCAATTGAATATAGAAAGGTGGCATATTTAATCACCGCGGGTGCTCTATGCCGAATATAGAAAGAAGATAAAGATGCTAAAAGAAATGTAAAGCTTATTAATATTTAAGGAATAGAAATAGGATTGAAAATTGTAGAAGGTAGGCTTGGATTACGCACAATACAATGTGGGGATTTATAATATTGGAGATTCGAACCTATAATAATCAAAGGAATTTCGAATATTGAGATGAAAAGTAAAGATTAAGGCGTTACATTTATAATTGATGGACTGGGGAATGGAACCTGTGCAATATGTTTTAAAAAATGACTACTACCGGCCTGGGATAAAGAGTGATATTGAGAAAGTAATACAAGAAATGGAACATGCAAAAAATAAAAAATAAAAAATAAAAGAACGATGAATACGCGAATTCGTATGCGCATCTAGTTTTTATAAATGGTGCGCTTATATCTTATATTGTGTGAAAGAAGGATAAACAAATTAATAATTGTTGTTTATTTTAGTAGGAAAGTATATGTACGAATTTCAAAGAATAGAAGAGGTGACGAAGTGATACTAAAATTAGATAAGATGTTTAAAGAAAACATATATCAAGAAATTAGTATTAGCGATAGCACTTAAAGATTCTGTTCAAAAGTATTTAAAAAAAATTGTGAGAATAAAAAAAATAAACATCATAAGGTTTATAATTGAAATCATCAATCGAACGGAAGAATTAACGAGTTATACTGACAATGCGTGAATATATAGAAAAAAAATAAAGAAGGGGCAATTGGGAAGAGACTTATACAAATAAGGTGCGTATAAAACGTTACATTTTATACTGGAATTCGATGTACACCAAATGTGGCTTAGAAAATATAACAAAGAAAGCGAAATTGAAAAATGAGAGGAATAGAAGTCATGTTCGAATATTTCATAAAGCAGAAAGAGAAATACAAAGAAAAGATCAACTAGTACGATGTTTCAAGAATTAAAACTTGGGAAAGATGGAAAGAAATTAAAGGAATCTTGTCGATGAAGGAAGATTGCAGGGATTTAAAAAAGGGATATTTTTTATAAGTTTAACATTGGAAAAACCTGGCATTCGGGTATGAGAGGTATATTAAAAGAAGATTAGACATCGTCTTGAGGTGAATGTTATATGATCATAATGTGATCCCCACAACAAAGTAACTAAACAACATATTATAAAAGAAAAATATCCGATGGAACACCACATTACTTTATAAAAATTCAAGTTCGAAGAAAAAAATTTAAAAATGAAAAATTTAGGATTAAGTTCTCAAATAATTCAATATCAACGATACCTAAGATTCAAAAACTATCTAAATAAAATAGAGATTGCTTCAAATTAATGTAAGATTTTAGTGTGATTTCTAAACATGTAATTTTGAATGATGAGACCATGGTATAAAAATTGAAATAAACTATCAGATATTATATTGAAATAGAAGATCCTAGAACGATTGCCAAATTTTTTAAAACGTTTTTTTCAATAATAATAAATATTATAAATCTTACTACGAGGCAGATAAGACAGATAAATTTTTTTTAATTGATGATTAGAGTGAATAAATAAACAAGTGGGAAGGAATTCTTGGTTTCACCAACGGAAGGAATAAAGAAAAACAAATAAATTCGATTTTTTATTTACATTTAAAGCACAGAACTAGACAGAAAAATTGAACTACAATTAACTGGCTTTAAAATAATTAGCAATGTAATTCAATAGAAGTAATGATTGTAAATTCGGAAATTTCAATAATACAACGTTTTTAGGTGAATTAAGCAAACCTAAATATCCTATGATAAAATATTTTAGGTATTGCAAAACCAATACTTATTATAATGAGGCTTGTTCTAGAATAATAAATAAAATCCAAAAGAACAACAAATAATCTAAAATTTTAAATGATTTTCATAATAAGAAAGAACATAAATTACCCACAATTCATCTGTAAATTTTATTTTGCCGGCTAAATGATTTGTCGGAAAAGTAGCTTTATACCATAAATATTTAGATCATATATAAGAATCTTATATATATATTCGTTATTCTAATATAGAATGTCCTAAAAATCAAATTATTAGTGAAGGAACCCGATAGGGGAAATATATGGATGTGAAAATGATGTTAGTTAAGTTAATAATTTTACAAAGATATATGAAACGGCAGTTTAAAATACCTTTGAAATTTATATTATGTGCCGATATATGAAGAGACATGTGGATCTAGCTTTTACACTATTCTAGACACTAAAGAAGCGTATCTAACTATTAGAATAGATTCCGAGGATAATAATAAAACGTCTTTTGTCTTAATAAGCCAGGTTTATATGAGGGTTGACGTTCTCACATGGATTCATAAATGTTTTTGTATTTTGCAGAGAATAATGTGTAAAATATTTTTTGGTGACTTAGGAAATAATGGTTTGTAGTTATATGTAGCCAATTTGGTGATTTATTCATAGATACAAGAAGAACATATGGAATAAGTAAAAGAGGTTAAAAAAATACTAGAATATTCTAATTTTTAAAGTGAATATTTGAAATCTAATATAGACTTTCGGAAGTTTAACCTTAAGATGTGAAGGTTGGGGTCAAAATATAATGCCACTCAAAATAGACTTAATGAAACACTTGAATTACCATGTTCTATTTGTTTTTGTGTGTTAAGAAAACTTCGTAATTTTATATCATTGTTGCTGATACGGCAAGGATTTTTATGAATGTTAAAGAAAAAAGAAGACATACAATATAGTAAAGGTGTAAAAAAGCTTTTTAAAAACAAAATACCCATTAAGTAAAATACAAAACTAGAACTACTAGACTACGATGTAAAATCTATTCATCAAATAGATACTAGCCACACGATGCTTAATGTCATGTTATTAAAAAAAATTAGTCTGTTACTAAATGCCAAACAATGATCTCTTAAAAAGAAATGTACGCTGTAATGTGGGGCATGAATAAAATTATAAATGGGCTAAGAGGTCGAGTATCTTTTGCATCCCTAATCATAAAGCACTTATGCATATTTCAGAATGCGAAGTATTAACGCAATGAAATAAATGGATGGATAGAACATACACACGATTTGAATTTTACATTAGAATACAGAAAAGACCGTGAAACGATAGTAGTAGATGCGTTAAGTAGAATTTATGAGAAAGATCATTATTAAAAAATTGAAACAAAAAAACAAATAAAACATTAGAAAGCGATTATTCAAGGAAGTAAAGAAAACAAATGATAGCAGTGGACGATAAAGTTTTGTTTGTGATTACTAAAAGGCACGGTTACGAGGAAATATGGGATGATAAAAAGTGATATAGGATACATAGAGATAGCCATGAAATTTATAAACATAGAGGAGTGCATACAAAAAAAATATAATATAAAGAAATAATGTTCTTGACCTGTAAAATAGGACCCGATAAAAGAAGTACTTTAAAAATTTAAATTTTTAAAATGAATAATAAAAGGACATTAAGAGGGCGGGACTCTGTGACGGGCAGCAGACCATTTATAAATATCGTAATATATATTTGTTTTTTACAACAATATGATACCTTTTTATTGTTGATTTACAATTACTTTACGCAAATTGTAAAGATTTACATGAAAGTAATAAATAAGATTCTGTAGCGAACGAGAATATGTATAATTTTTTTATTTCAATGGTTTTCAGGGGATTCTAGTCTCGGATAATGCAGAAAGATTTGATGGGTGAAGAGTTTGAGAAATATTTTGTGTTAAATTAAGTTTAGCATAAAAAAATTACGCTGGAATCGCATCTTAGCAACTATCGAGTTTTATGTGTTATATGCACAATTATATCATGACTCAATGAAAAAATATATACATAAATAAACGAGTTAAAAACATTAAAAAAACTTTAAATAATTCGTATCATAGGGGAATAAATCGCAACTAATATGAGTGTTTTGATGATTTTAAAGGCATTGCAGCGATAGAGAATGGCGTATGAGCTAGGTATATAAGTTGATAACTAAAGCATACCAAGATAAAAACCATGTGAACCAACAACAAAAAGCAGATAGACAGGAAAATTTGGGGAGTAAAATTAAGATTCAAGTGAGTAGGTATGTTGATAGAGGTGTGGCATTACAACAGTTTCTTGAAGATTCGTATTTGATAAATATGCAGTGCCATGGATAAGAAAAGACATAGTAATATTATGTGTATGGTTATTTGTTAATGAGACTCCATCTAGAAAGGGTGGTTTTACAAATCTATTTCTTGGAACTTGTGAATTAAAAGTAATAGAATACAATGTCAAAGTTAAATTTTCCTAAATATCACAAATAATCATTTTGTGAAACTAGACATAAGGATTACAAAATTTTAACATGTAAGATCATTAGATGGTGTTTTTAGTTTGGTTTATTTGTCTCCCAGATCTAAAATATTTCTAATAGTTAAAGAGTAAAACTATACATGGTCAGAACTATCGGCATACATGTCCTTTATACAATATTATATGTGAACTGTGTAGAAAAAATCTACAGTCATGTGCACTAACCTCTGGCATGACAACCAATATTTTTAGTCAATAAATTCAACTTCAAATGTTTTAAGCAAGTTTTAAGAAATTTAATTTAGTGTGATCCTTTAATTCTATGCAAAATCATAAGAAAATATAAATAATGTTTTATATTTAACAAATAAAATAAATTTTTTAGTAATAACTTTGATTTTCAATTTGTGTACAGAAAATAAGCGAAACAAAATGTTTGTTAATGGTTAAAAATTATTTAGTGGTATAGATGAAGGAGCCCCTTTTATATGGGTATAACTGGTATGTGC
The DNA here is from genome assembly GCF_057557595.1 of Rhyacophila brunnea. Lineage (NCBI taxonomy): Eukaryota > Metazoa > Arthropoda > Insecta > Trichoptera > Rhyacophilidae > Rhyacophila > Rhyacophila brunnea. Next base: position 453,310 of record NW_028232787.1, read on the forward strand.
TTAAAAAAACAAGTTAAAAGAAATATTTCGTGTGCAGATATGAATGCGTTGGCATTAGCATTGTTTATATATAGTAAGCTTTGTATAATACCGAAAAATAGTAACAAAGGATATATAAAATACATAAAGTAAAAAAATCGATGTTAAAATTTAATATGCTAAAACTACATTTAAAAAATATGTTTACATATCTCTTTTATTCCGCCTAAGTTTTTGCAGCAATGGATTTAACAAATATTATAGTCTAGTGACTTATAGTTAGACTACATAGCAATGATTTAATATAAGCTTTAAAAAAACACTATCAATGATTGATAGATTTTTTTATCAAAAATGATTCTGATATTACAGCGGTAAAAAACTGTCAATGAGGCATAAAAAAAGGATCTTTAAGAATACAGTTAAAGCGTTTGCATGATGATATGAGTATATACGGTCAATTTTAAATCCCTATTTATGGATCACCATAACATGTGATTCATATTAGTATGAAATTAGAGAAAACTCATATGGTGTTAAGTATTACATCCCACAGATACCGAAAATATATAAAAAAGATGGTGTATATGACAAAAGGTGTCATCAATATACTATATGTTAATATTTTATTGCTGCTCAACAGATTTCATTTTGTTTTAAAGAGAGTAAGTTTGCGGCTGGAGATGCAACAGGTAAGAATCAGACAGCAATTGGTATAACTCTCAATGGGTTAAAAATGGAAGAACAATATATAATATAAAATTATAACGTTCTATTGAAATTGCGAAAATTGTTGATGAAATGTAAAAAAAAAAGTTTTGCTAGAGCAGTAGGTAGAATCTGCATTTGAACAGTATGTCGACCCATGTAACCACCACCATGTTCGTTAGAGTGCAAAGAGTTGATAATAAGGGAATGGGTAAAAGAAGCAATGAAAAAATAATTCATGATTTAAGAAAAAAGTTTGAACATGTCATTGGAATTCAATCAATAATTTTAGAAGGATTAAAGAAGGGATGCAATAAATAAGCAAAAAAAAAGCAAAATCTGTCACCATTTTAGCTTTTAAAATCTACAGGTAAGAGATTATTATGATGTTCAGAATGTGGATATAGTATATAATGAAACATACGTAAATTTGTGCAACAAAAATATGATGTGAACAATGTTATGATTTTATATATCTGCTTTAAGCGTGTTAAGACTAACACCTTTCTAGGCTGAGCTACGAAGAAGTCAAAGCACGATTTAGAAAAAACAAAACTCTAATATTTTACTCTAACAGGATTAACCTTTAGAAGAATGTGGTCGTATACGCACAACGGCGCGTTTTTGTTTGAAGGAGTGTGATCTTATATATACGACAGTACATTTATATAGGCGAATGTTGTATTTATCCTTCAAGTATGAATTATGATGGCATCTATGGACATTCAAGTGTATTATTTTACCATTTCAGATCAGATACCAAATTTAATAACAAGTAAAATATACTTTACAGTATGCCACTTGACATTTGCATGCAATCAAACCCACAAGTCATATACTGCAAATATTAGATTTTGTCGCGCGCGATATTGTGAAGTTTCACTGTTTTTTTAGCGTATTTTAGCGTAATTTGTTGGTTTGTCTTGTGTATTTCCCTATAAAATCTCGAAAGATTCGAAAGTTATTTTAGTATTTTACATATTTTAATGTAAATTCATCATTGTGCAGAGTTGAATCATACTTTTTTTGCGGTTTTGTGAAGATTTACCGTTAATTAGTGTCTTTATGTGATCTGTTGTTTTAATCTTGCATGTTTCTATAACATCCACGCAAGGTTTGAAAGTTTTATAATGTTTTTCGTAGTTTAATGTGAATTGCAATACATCATACCTTTCTTGCAATTTTTATAGTTACAGTGCCGTACTGTATTTTAACTTCATTTTAAGTTTTTTTTATTTTATGCGTTCTGTGTTTACTTCGGAATTTTTACTGCCGTGATTTGTTTTTACTGATGCATATTGCTAAAATAAAAAAGTGACTTAGGAATTACGAGTATTAATGAATAGGGACAATGAAGAATAACACGTCGAAGACATTGACGATATATCGATGATGTTTTATGAATCATCTTCAGATGATGATAATGAACTAGATATTTAACCCAGGTAAAACGCAGGCAGGAAAAACCAAGAACGTGGAACAACTCCACGTTTACTCCGACTTTGCTTGATTTTGATGGGTTTAAATTCGGTTTATAAGCAAATCTGAACGTGAAAGGGGGTAACGTCGAGTTGAAACTCGTTCAGCACTTTTTTTTACCAAATATATTGTGAATGTTATAGCTATTGAAACAAATATCTATGCCACGGCTGTGTCCCAGAAATCTTCTGGATTATCCAAAATGAAAAACTAGGTAAATACAATAGCACAAGAAGTGTACGTTTTTCTGGAAACCATTATTTTAATGTTTTTGGTGGGAAAAAATTGTATAAAAAAATATTGAACAAATAATGCCCTATCGAGACGTAATTTTTCAAAGTGTTATTCTCACAGGACCGTTTCCTTGTGATATTGAGATGTCTGAATTTTACAGGTCTGTGTAACAGTTATTATAGACTTTATAAAATAAGACAGATTTTAGACCCACTCAGGAAAATATTGAAAGATTCATTCTATCCTTACCAGAATCTGTGTATAGATTAAAGTCTGTTGCTGTGGAAAAGTAGACTGTCTTTCAAGATTTACATTCCATCGAAAAGACACAAGTTCGGAATAATAATTTTTGTTTGTTGCGATGTAAAGACAGGATACGTTTTAGATCTAATTATTTATACCGGTGCTGAATCAGATATTCAGATCCATTCTGATGTAGGAATTTCTGGCTCTATGGTTTTGTCTTTGCTAAAGACTACCTTGATCGCGGACATCGCCTATTCGTGGACAATTGGTATTCGTCCCATGCTTTATTTGATTTTTGTTTTGTAAAAAAAACAAATTCTTCTGGAACTGAGAGAGTCAACCGCAAACAGATGCTAAAGTTTTATAAAAAAAAGGGGGATGTAGTGGCATTCAACAGTGAAAATCTGATGGCATTGAAATGGCGCAATACAGAGGGATAAAGTGATGCTAACCACCATGCATGCTAATACAATGATCGAAACTACCAAGATTTACTATAGTACTGGACTCAAAAAACAAAAACCAGAAGCAGTCGTAGACTATACTCAAAATATGGGTAGCGCTGATAATGTTTATAGAATTTTGAGACTCGTAGCAGTTGGAAGCAAAACCATAAAGTGGTATAAAAAAGTATTCTTCAGGCTCCTCGAGATCTCAATCTTCAATGCATTTTATCTGTTTTGCACTGTAAAATGCAAAAACACATCCTTTGAGGGCTTTAAAGAGAAACTCATAGCCCAGATCATTGAGAAATACCATACTCCACATGCACTAGTATCAGTTGAAAGACGAGTCAATTATAATCCAACCAGATTAACAGAAAGACATCCTTCAACTAGTTTTACGAACAGAAGTTAAGGGAAGAAATACTCGACCCCGGTGTTATGTGTCCGCGCATTCGCTAACAAGACTGACAAAAAGAAAGGCAACCGTTTTCATGTCCATTGAATATGATGTTGAACTATGTGTTTTTCCATGTTTTAAAGATTATCATACAAAAAACATTTTTAATTTAATTAATACCATTGACATTTTAGTACTAAAATAGTGTAAGTGTCTTTAGTGTGTATTGATGGTTTGTGACCCCTGAAATCCGAAATCGGTTTTTTATAGATAAAGCTACAAAAACGTGAATAATATTTTTTTTACTATTTTTTTTACTATTTCTATATTCTCATATCATAATATGATAACAAAAAATGTATTTATTTTCCATGTCAAAAAAACACACTCCCCATAGCTTTCACCATATTAATTATTGTACTCCCGAAAAGGTTAAGTTTAGTAAAATAACGAAAATATTGTAGAGATACAAGAATATCATTTTTATGAAAGAGTGATAGAAGCATGTTTAATGTTTGACACAGAGGTATCCCCATTTTCACAAAAGTTGGATTTAAAAAACGCGAAACATTTTAAAAAAAATCAAATTACGTATATTTAATGACATTTGTGTGTGATACATAAATTAGAATTCTAGAAGTTTTCGAGGTTACAGGATGCATGGGTCGACCCAGAGAAGATACAACTAATATAAGTATCCATAACAAAAATACATAATTATACTGTAATCATTTTTACGGTTTACATTACATTGTAGAAAATTTTTTAAAGATTTTAGGTAGATAGAATGTATGGTATAAGAAAGATTTTTTTTACGTGAAAAAATTTTAATGGTACTTAAAATTTAAGGGAAGAAATAATGAAAAATCCTTTTAAACTCTATCAGTCCAGATCAAGTCATAGGAACAAGAGAGACATCGTCGATAGGAACGAGGCGGTGTTAGCAAAAGCTTGTACGTGGAAAAGAAATCCTTGTATTCACCTATGGTACAGCTTTATCACGGCTATAAAAATTTATGGTACAAAGAATAAATAATTTTTGATTGTCATAAATAAATTAAGTGATACAGACCGCTGCTGTTAGAGATAAAATGTTTACCAAAAAAACCATCAGGTAATTGCATATTCATTTCAACTCAAAAATATTTCTTATGAATCCTACATTGATCGCTGGTATTTCAAGAGTTGGTGTTTAGAATACGGTAAAAAAATATAAAAAGGAATTTATATTATTGCTGATGCATAATGAGACTATCGTCCATTCAAATGAATAAAAAAAAGCCAAAGTCTTGTAAGATTGAAAAAATATATACTATAGAAAGCAAAAACAACAAAAAAAGAAATAAAAAAAAGAAAGATAATATATAGAAATAAAGGAAATAAAAACCAATACAAAATAAGTTGAACATAAAGAAATACGAACTTTCTGATACCCCATACAACAAAAAAATAAGTTGAATAATATGATGCATAAACAACACGAAATATTTACAAGATCGTGTGTTTTTGTATGGGGTCAAAACCATAATCTAGAAATCAATAATTTTGAGCAGTCTTTTCAAAAGAAATCGACAAATTATGAGATAAAGATGCAATAGACACATCCGAAAAAACGAACCGATCTTAAGGTATTTTATAGATGGAGTGGGTAATTTTTAGAGTTGTTGGAACTTAAAAAATAAAAAAAAACAACGACAAAGAACAAAAACACCAAAGAACTCCTAAAGATGCAGTGTAGAAATCTCTAAATAAATATTCAGCAATAATAGTCTAGGTTTAAAGGTTTTTAATCCTACAACAGTTCTACACTGTGCTGTTAAGTTACCATGGGGGTCGACATATTACCTACAATACATAACATTTATTACGAAATTGCTTCTCAAAAATTTATCTTGATAATTTGTACTATAAAATCAGATTAATTAGTCTAAAGATGATAATATTTTTTTGATCTGTTCAAATTTGATTTAAAACATTTTTTCTGCTTTTCTATTAGGATGATAAAAAATAAAAAAATCGCGTAAAATTCTTTAGTTGTTGTAGAAAAGATCAGAAAATATTGTTTCAAATGAAACAGATTAAAATAGTTGTTCAAACTTTTTAGTGAACAGAACATATTTTTTAACGGAAATGTAACATTAAAAGATATGGAATTTATTAAATTTTAAATTAAATAAAAATTTAAAGATATACATTATTTATACATGCAATCATTTGGTTTCTAATGGTTATAATATAAAAAAGAGAGTACTACGCATGACAAATTTTATAATTTCTTAATATTTATAAATTTAGTTTCGCGTCTTCTGTACTGATGGTCAGTAAATAGGACATAAATTCATTATTTCTAATTAGGATAACATTAGAATAAAATGAAAATACGAAAAAAAATCATAGTAATATTTCTAGCACAAAATAAAAATTCTAAAACGTTTAAAGAGGCCATCGATAAGGTTGTTCCTGTTAATGAAACGGCTCTATGTCATTGAAACGAATCATGCAGAAACAGGGCATCTTCAAATAAACAGATGCTTATTGTATCGCTTAATATGATACGAAGATAAAAACGACTATACATGTTTCAAACAGAATAACGAAACCATAAAAATAATATCGAACAAAGAATTACCAAAAGAATATATTTTTAGTGGTGAGAAGAAATCCCATTACAAACTTAAGGAAAAATAAAACAATCATGGTATAGTTTGTTACATCCAAGATATTGTAAAATTTTAAGACGAGAGTAGATATTAAAGCTGTCGAATATTCCAACAATAGTGTTAAATTTCTAGGAAATGATAAAAAAACTTAAACGGTAGAATGATCAGGGCTTTCGAAAATTTAAAACTGCCTGTTAGATCCTAGATTATTATGTTTTTAGGCATATAGTAATTGTCATCGCATAATGATCTTCTATCTTTTTGTTATTTATTTTAATCATAATTGCAGGGTTTTATTTTTACGCAATCGTAAAGTTTTCTATCACATTAAAAATTATGTTTATCTACTTTAAATATATCATTTTTTTATATAGTTTCGTTTTATATCATATCAATCAGCACAAATCTTAGTTTTCTTGTTTAAGAAAATTAAATTCACTGCATCATTACTCCAAAAATATCCCGGTCTTTAAAAAAAATTTTCTAATGAAAAAGTAACATAACTAATTATCTTCCTAAAATATATTTCGCTTTAAAGATTTGAGGCATTCAAATGTTTTATTTATGAATAGAAACTTCAGATCAACATATCTTATTTACTATCTCGTACATTTAAATTTGTATTCAAGACTAAATCTAATCTTTATATTATCTACAGCATTTTTAGAATGAAAAAAGGCATAAATAATGCAGGAAATTATAATCTAAAATATTTATACTTACACAAAAATAAACGACCTAGTAAAAAAAAGAAACTTTGATAAAAAATAAATACTACTCGCATAAAAATTAATTTATCAATTTTCAATTTAGTATCGAATATTCTATAATATTTAATTAATCTTGATATTGATAGATTTGTTTTTTTGTTCTTAGAATGATATTACAAGAATATTTCCCTTTTTACCTCTCAAAAATAGATTCACGACCAATTTATCGGCTTATAAAACGGTCTTATTTTATCTAATAAATTAATTTCCATATTTGGTAGTGCATAAATCTTTGAAAAGAATAAGTTCTTAGATTTGTCAAAAGAATAAATATGTCATTAAATAATATCATAAGCAATAATGTATTTCGAGAAAGTGACAAATGAACATTCATGCAAAGTTTTCATAACAATAGTGACGATGTTCCTATTGAACTTTTTAGGTAACATAGTTACCTATGTGTATGTAGAGGACTGCACATATAGGCGAGTATTCTTTTGGGTTTTCAATACCACTGCAATACTCGCCTATATATACATGGTCTTCACGATGAAAAATCGTGGGATCTCGGAAGAGACTTGTGGGCGCATTGATTTGCCTTTGAGGAAAACGGCTAGAAGTCCAAGAAGGTATTGTCGGCGATGTGAGCACATGAAAGTTGAAAGAGCACATCATTGCGCTGCATGTGGCAGGTGCATAAAAAAGATGAACCATCATTGCATGTGGGTGGGCACATGCGTAAACGAAGAAAATACGGGACACTATGCCCGTTTCATTTTCTTCGAGGGAATTAACATGGTGATGTTAACCCTCGTTTTCCTTTATATTCTTGTAATGCTTTGGTGGAAAAAAGAGCTGTCGAATAGTTACTTCATGAGCTTCCTGATAGGGGTCACTGACATATTTTCATTGATTGTTTCCATCGTAATATATAAATATTTACGAAATATATGGAAAACAATATCGAGAAATATGACTTATCGGGAGCATCAGGAAAGAGAAAATTATTACTTTTTTCACTATAAAAGACCTTTAAGCCCATATGACAAGGGTATATTTCAGAATCTCAAAATAACACTTGGAAGTCCCTGGACATTGTTTTTAATTGGGAGGGGTGATGATGGTATCATTTACGATCCTAATTTCGATTATGAGGTCTACCCACCTTGTTTTCATCCACATCTTAAAGAAAGCACACCATATGCAAAAGCAAAAAAAGCTAGAAAGGCAGAAAAAGAAAAAAGAGAGAATGAAAAAATACAAGTGGTTGTAATGAAAGTTGTATAACACGATTTTTTTATTAAATCAGTAATCAAAAATAAATAAACTCAATAATAAACTATTCTATAACATAAAATTATCGATATAAAAAAATAAATATAAATTTTACAATTATGATATTAAATAATTCGTAGGTAGGTTTTTGAAATACAACGGGATAGTATAAATTAAATTTTGAAATAATGATAAAAATAAATTCGATTATAAATTATACAGGTGGTGAATTGAATGCATAGTATTAGTATTGATGTAAAATAAGATCTAATATATTTGATGACAATTATAACAACTCTGTAATATAGTCATAAAATACCAAGATGGTAATAATTTATTTACTATAATAATACAAAAAAATATAAATAAAAATCACAAAAGAAAAAAATTGTACCAACTGCATTAAAAAAAATATAAAAGGTAAAATTGATAGAATAATCTAAACTATTAAAACATTGAGACAATTATTCAATGAATAAAAATAAAATTAAGGAAAACCCTAAAGTAATATTATAAAATTAAGCAACCAAATATTTTATGCTAGTATTTTTCATTGCAGAAATATAAGGTGAGAACCCTAATGTAATGGAAAGTGAATAAAAGGGCGGTTTTCTGTGGGAAGTGAATTAATTGGTTATTTATAATCACAAGAAAATGAATAATAGACGAATGATAATATATTACAACAAATTGTTATTCCCCTTAGATATTGTTAAGGGCAGAAAAAAAATTTTTTTTGTTCTTTTTGCCTATTACAAATAATGCCACACATCTTAAAAACATTCCAATTATACTCATTTTATGACAATAATACTTAAATAAACCCGGGAAAAGATAATTGCAGACGGTTTGCATGAATTAAGTCATACGCTACATTTATGCATCAGAAATTTTTGTTTTGATTGTGAACGTCTGCTACACTGATACAACGTTCTTTCTCATTATTGGTGCAAATAGAATAGCCATATGAGTGAACAATCATCTTTGATTATTATTATAATATTCTCATAATTTGGAGTAAAGTATCAGAACTTCTGTTTTACATTTATTTCATCTATCATCTTGGTGATGATAGAGGGGTTTCACATGTCGTACACCAAAAAGTGCCATAAGATGCTATTATTCAGCGATGATATTTTATTTGTGCATAAATCAACATACATAAATCACAAATATTAAAAAAAAATCGAAATCCTACATGATTAACATCAAGAATCAACTGTTTTAATATTCTCATTTGTAAACTTATTTTGTGTGGGTGTTTCTGTTAAAACTTTGTTTGATATCACGTCTAAATATATTTTTCCCCTCTGATCAGATACAATAGCAAAGATATCGGACAATATAAGCTGGAAGCCTTTTCTTGATTTTTATTTCTCTTGGTATTATTTCAGTAGCGGGCGTAAATATTTTCTTATCATAAATGTAATTAAGATTAACACGGAGTGATTCATTAAATAAACTATCTTAATAGACCAAACAACACAAGAAACAGGTATTGCGAGAAAATTCAAAACGTATAAAACCAGATGACATTAGAAATATAATTTCATATAAAATATATTTCGAAAATTGTTTGTTTTTTATCATCCGCACATTTTTTTGATCAAAGAAATTGTAAAAGCAAACAAGTAGGTTCATAAATCACAATACGAAAATGTAAATACTTAAAATTTATTCTCTATATACTATCCAATAAGAATATTTATAATTCAAAGAGATTAACTAAATATTGAAAAAGTACCGAAATTACATATCAGTATTGCATAGAGCAAGGATCATACGTATAAATATGAAGTTTAGAAAAGCTAATAAATAATTATTTTGCGGTTCCATTATCTATTAATATAAAAAAATAAAAAGTTATACAACAAATTATCAGCTAAAATATTAAAAAATGGCTAAGTATTGTTTATATTAAAATTGCAAAAAAGTTGAAAAAATAAATATAATAGACAAATTTACAAAATAAATCTTTGAAAATTGATAATCTAGATGCATAAGCGAATAACATTTAAAGTACATATAATTACGCGTTGCTCTTTATCATAATATGTTAATGAAATGTCTTTTTAAATACTAATAGACATGCGGAAAAGTATATATCACATGCCATAAAGATCACGTCAAAACAATAGGTATAATCTTAGATGGCTGAGTTAATCGTAAATTAACTTACATCGACTGAATACATGTATTCTTAACATTTCCATAATTTCTATAATAAAACATATGATAAATTCACATAATTACTTAATAATCAATTTTTATATTTATATTGTAGCTCCTTAAGATCACATCTTTTTAGACCTCTTAAATTAAAATTTTACTTTTCGGTTTTGCTATTTTTAATAGCTGCCCATGGTAATTATCATCCCAAGCTTATCTCAGTCTATATTTAATGGTAAAATAAGATTTTTCAAATACATCTTTTTTTTTCTTTTGCACTTTACGAAAGCTATTTTGTAGTTCTCTTGACACATTTAGTCGATTTTAGTTTTTCTTGGAATACCTTTTTTTTTATATTATCAATATTATTATGTTTTTTCTACTATAGATACAATTTTTATTGTGCAATCCAAATGAGAAAACCATAAATTTCTATGTTGTATCTGGTTCTATGATGTTTGTAATCGATCTTTCTATCTTGTACTATTTAAATAAATAATACGACTTATAGTAATCAATAACTGCTAGATTTTTAAATTCGAAATAAATTATTGCTTAAAAAATAGATGAAAACCTTTTCTGAAATGAAATATAGGTTCAAACTAATTCAGTTTACTTGATTTCTTAACTTATTAATATTATATTTCGAAGTTATGATATTACATCAGATTTATCTTTTATTATTCATATTAATATTCATCCTTATAGTTTCATGATAAATGATCCCATAAAAATGTGGAAAAATCTTTGAACAAACCCTGTTCTACGCTGTTATTTCAGTATATATACAATTGTCTCACTAACAAATCACACAAAGTTTTTATTTATAATATATACTTTTTTAAAATATTTTCCGTTTGATACATTTATTTTTTATGTCGTTATATTTTTTCTTTTCATCATCTCTATACCATTTTTGATGGTTTATTTGAGACAACCTGGTTTTTTATACATAAAAAATGGTAAAATACAAAAATATTTTTTATATAACACTAAATACTTTTACTAATTAATTATGTGAAACATTATCAATAAAGAAAAAATTAAATTATGTGCTAAGTGATGTTTTAAACCCTCTAAATCTATTTTAATCAACCTCTTAAATTTATTATATCATACCTGTCGCTGATATCGAGTTTATTTTTGCCTTGGAAATTTTTTTTATAACTCTGTTGCACTAATGGGCTATTTTTTGATTTATTTTCATGCTTTAAGTGGCTCTTTAATTATTGTGGCATTATCGATCATCACAAAATGAATTTTTCATTTTATTTTGTAAAAAAACACACTTAAATATGTAACCTTTGCTTTATAAAGTTATTATCATTCAATTTTTTTGCCCAAACTTGTTTTCGATCTTATAAGCATTCAGAAGTGGATTTATTATGATTAAAAATGTAATCATGTTAACGTCATAATAGAAGTGCAACTACATAATATAAATGTTTAATAAAGAAATAAGAGAAATAAATAAAAAAAGAAAGCTTTATTCTAGAGATTTTTATGATTTAACTCTTTTTCGAACTTTTTCACTAATTTCGTGAGCATTAAATATTAGTACTTATATAAGATAGAATCTTATTTTTAAAAAATAGTTTGCAGCATTATATGTCTTTTTCATTGAGAAAAACTCTAATAAAAGCGATGGGGATATAATTTGTTTACAAAGACATATTTATTACAGACAGCTTCTTACATGAACGTGAAAAATTTAGAGCCTGATAATCCTAGAAACAGATAATTACTATTTATTAACACCGCAAAATTTTTCTATTGCAGTTTCTTTGTTTAACATGTATATATACACACAAATTCGAATACATTTTATTAAAAATAAGCGCGTTTACAATAAGATGATTTTTTTTACAGTCCAAGCATAACTCGACAAGTAAATCATAGCTAAGAGAAAAAAGTCTAATTAAAGGGAAAAAAAGAATTGGTGAAAACGAATCCAGACGACATAAATTTTTTCGTATAACGAATACCAAACTAAAAATATACATATCGAGCATAACCCGTCAATTATGATCTTCAATTGAAATGACTACTAAATAAAGATGGATGCAATTTTTATAGACTATAATGCAGAAAATGGTAAACCTATACACATGATAGATCACAGCTTACTGAGTGTATAGAAAAAGAAAACAATATCAGTAATAAAGGACAAAATCTTCATCAAATGCATGCGATAAAAAAGAGAATTTATGAAAACAGTAAAATAACGGTCAATATTTACAGCATGTACTGGATTGTAAATTATCAAGCAGATAAAAACGATTTTATGGCACTAATCAGTAACAGGATGCATACAATATGAAAAATGCACAAAATAATAGATAAATAATAAATTAATTTAAAAACAAAAATTAGCACTTATAAACCGATACGGTTATTGGGACATATAAAATAAGCATTAATACTTTGGTAAAGTTCTTAAACAACAAAACCACAGTCATAAATTTGAAAAGTCTATGGTCTATGAATCATAAAAAATAATCTTAATACGTAATAAACCAAGTAATAACACGAACATATGCCTTGTATACAAATAAAATATGAAAAACCGAATGAAACCAATAGATACATAGAAAAAGATCTGATGCTTGAATATATCTTAAGTTTTTAAAAAATATCACAAGAAAAAACCAAGTAACATAAAAAAGATAAAATAAATATTTACAAATTTATTTTAACAAGACAGGAAAAGGGAAATTATACTCATGATTATAGCGCAGGAATCTAAAATATTGTGCAATGCGAATATATATCCTAACACACTAACTCCAAAAATAATAACATAAAATTGTGAAAATAGTATACAAGTCTTCGAAAAAAAAAGAAATAAATATGAAAATATATATGATCAAAATCCATATAAGTGCTTGAAAAAAATCATACAAACACTGTTTAAAAAGAAGACGAACCTACAGTCGACAATAATACACTGACTGAGTATAATAGTATGAATAAGAGACCGGGAAGGACATATCTAGGGCGGACGAAACCAGCAGCATGAACGGAAAGATGATATGGTGCGAATTATCTGCATAGATCATTCATACATTAGACAAATAGATCACTCAACATACATAATTTTTAATCAATTTACCATATATTAAAAAATATTATGATGGATCTTGATCTAAATAATAAGAACCATCTTCAATTCAGACAAATGTGATTTTTAGTTTTTGCAGTATAGGGCAAAAATCGGTAGAAATTTGCAGAAATACCGAATTAGAAAGACATACAAAAGTTTTATTATATTTGCAGAAAGTTGATATATAACAGTAAATATATAAGGCAGCGAACTAAGCAAATCGCCTTTATTGAAAAAGAAAGATAGAATAAGAACTAAATCAAATGGTATAAAAAATAACTTAAAATGGTTTAAAAAAGCAAAGGTACAATAAAATATTTCAAACCTGAAGCAGCGATTATACTGTGATAAGTATTTTTTATGGTTTATATTAACTGAATTACTACAAGAGAAATTAGCTAAACAAGTGAAAGATTGTCTAAAATTTTATTGATGTTATAAATGTCATCAATTAAATAATGCCAAAAACAATATTTTATATTGTTAAAATTCCAAAAATACATTTATGAAAGAAAATAGTAAAACAGACAAATCTTGTATTCTGTGTAACTCTACAGATGCCGTAAGCATAAAAAGCAATACTGATAAAAAAAATAGTTTAAACCATAAACTTTTGTATAATCTTTAAAAATCGAATAAAAAAGACTTGTTATATTTAAATAGTTAACTTATCACAAAAATGAAACTAATATCACTACATCTTAGATTCAAATTTCGCACAAATCAACAAAAAGAGCCTCGTTGATTTTAAAGAAAATTAAAATAAATATTTACAAAAAAAGGATTAAAAAAATCTTAAATACTTCGAATTACTACTAAGAATGATACATAATCACTGAAACAATACCAAAGGATCTTTTCAAAGAATGTAATGCGCGATCTAACTACAGATACGCAGTAAAATAAACCCATAGTGTCATAAATTCAAAATACTACTTACTATAAGAACTATAACTAAAAGAGCTATGTTTTAATCTATCAAAAAAATATATTATTTTAATGCAAAAGTAAAGAAAAACACGATATTTTATCTCTCTAAGTGGTTAAACGAAGTATAAAGACCAGGAAGAAATATATGGTACGTTACATAATTATTAACGCACGTGTAAACAATAAAAATTCATGGCTTATCTTCTAGTTTAGAAAGCTTATTATTTCGAAAAACTCAAAATTACCATAACAGGGAATAAAATCCAATATGATTAAAGGATCATCAATGCTAAATAGAAATTATATTTGCGTGCTGATCCCACAATATCAAATAGTTAACAGGCATAGAAGTCAATGTTATATAATCTTAATAATGAAAAACAAAAAAAAACATTTAATTTAACGACCAGAATAAACTAAAAATTTAAGGCAAAAAATCACTTTTGCAGAAGCTAAAATTATAGTCTGATTGGATTTATATGGGACAGAAGAATCTATTAATAAAGAGAAGGCAAAAAAGCCAATTTTGATGGAAAACAACAGTCGAAACAAACGTAAGTCAAACAACTCTGTGCAGTTATAAACTCACAGTAAATATTTCAAAATAAAATAACATACAAATTTTTTTTTTGAAAATATCATATATGATTATTGTTTTCGATTCAAAAAAAATATTGGATGCTAAAAAGACTTTCAATTGCTATATTATGTTCACGGTTTGCGGGGCAAATTATAAAAAAGAATCCTACACTATATCAAGAACATAGAAGTATCTCTTTGATAAAAAGTAATTGGTTCATATACTCTCATAGGAAATTAATTGCTGCCATAAAGACTATTAAGAGTAATATACAGGAAAATATATATAGAGTACTCGCCAAAATATTCTAATCATTTTAAATGTATAAGATGCTTCATAAGTGTAAAAAAAGTCAAGTTTTAAACTTATTTAAGAGAAAAGCGTTACTCACAATATTAAATATAAATGCTTTATCTTTTAAACATTCATCATAGGGCTATATGGGGAATTAGAACTGTATTATAAATACAAAAACCATGAATTTAAATACATTCCGACACGGAATTATATAAAATGACGATATTTCTATAACTACCGAACCCATAAAAAACACAGGTGAAACGTAACAACCTAAATAGGAAGTTTAATCGACAGAGTATACTAATATATGCAATGTAAAAACATTAATCTACGAACCAGGTTATTTTAATAATAAGCGAAATGTAGTATCGGCAGGAACTGATAAATATCGAAAAATTTGAGACAATTTTGTTTTAATGCTAGCGAATTAACATTAAAAAAAGAGAAAGTAAGTGTAAAATTGCTATTCGCGTAATTTACACTGATTTTATCTAATATCATCTATAGAAAATTTGCTTTTACTAGACACAAAAAAAAAGAAGCCTAACTTGATCCCTCGAGTGTAGAGAAATATCGTTTACATGTATTTTGCCCAAATGGTATAAAAAAATACACTACAAACTTCAAGTTTCTTTCCCAGACTATGATCTAGATAGGAAAATAGAATATTATCTATTCAGCATGAATATGGTTTAAGAATATAAAAAAACTTTAAAGTCAGTATACCAGAAATAATAAGAGCGAATAAACCCTCCTATGCCTTTTAGGCGAAATAAATCTTATGATATGATGCAAAAAACCGTTCTCGGATAAACTTAGACAACGCTTAATAAAATTTTTTACTAAAAAACATAAATAAAAAAAACTTATTCCTAATAGACCATCATTGAATATAAATATATATGGTAGAATAACAAGAATGCCCTCAAAACTACAAATATTCAACAATTACATTTATAGTATACCAGAAGAACGAAGAAAAATAGAAACTATAATATATATGTGTCTTCTTGTTGCTTATGCCACCGATGTAACAGTAAAGATGTCTTGAAATACGATGATTAATGGAATGTCAGGAACAGATAAATAGGAAATCATATAGAAAAAAATATAAAAATTAAGTTATAAAGAAATGAATTTGGCTACGATCATAATAATTACAAAATTAATTACAAATGTTTAAAAATTATGGTAAAAAAAAATACCTTAAGACATAGACCATAGACACAAAGGTACTCGAATTTAAGGGATGACGAGATCGCGAGTAAAAAATAGATGTTTATTATGTTTACATACGATATTGCGGCAAAATTACTATTTAGAAGCATTTTCATTAAATATGTACTTATTTAAGCACCCTATGGCGCAGAAATATTCAGAATTAGTTTGAAAAATTCGACCAATAAATAGAGTGCCTTGAAAAACACTTAGTTTTTCGCAAAAAAGCAAACTCTATAAGAATAAGATCAAATAATAAGATGTCTTTCGAACCACAGTTTGTGGAAAGAAAACTATTTTGCCTAGAATAGAAATTATTACGTTAGAATAAATAAATAATAAATTAAATCTACCACTTTAATCCAGGAAACCAGGCAACACAAATAAACTATAAAGATGGTTGTGTTGAAATTACATACACAAGCATTTATGGCAGCTCAATAAAAAATACTTAAAAAAATATGTGAGAATTTCTAAAGGATCATTTATAATCGGTATTTTCCACTTACTTTTGGATTTTTTTATTGCAAGAAAAGACAGTTTTTCTAAGTGAAATTCAGAAAATCACTGGTTTGTATAGCTGTGAATAAATATTAAAGCTAATAACAGGGACCTTCGATTATAAGAACGTACTAGTAAATGCACAGACATTTTCAACCAGAGCTTTTAAATATTTTTTCGCTGTAATTCTATTAGATGAGTTTTATGTTTTTAGATTTCTGTGTACGTCATAATGTTTTTAAATTCCTCGTATAAAGCTGTTCTTAATGTAATGCATAAATATAAATAATTGTGCATAGGGGTTTATAATATATTTAGCAGTCACTATATTTATGCAAAAGTAGTTTGCGCCACACATGAAGCCGAATGAGTATGTATTTCTTATATATGATAGTCATTCATTCATCAGCGTTTTTGATTTAATGTCATTACAGCTAAACTGTTTGATTATTTTTGTTGATCTCTCAATTGATTTATATGTCCATATTGTCTTATCAGTCTGATATAATTTGAGTGAAGCACCTTAGTACTTGAATAAGAAGAGTATTGCCAGTGGCGTTTTTTGCTGTATATTAATTCCACATAACCTATGATTGAAAGATGATAAAAGTTTAATTTAAGCACTTTTAAATATTTCATGTATCTGAATGCTATAATATAGCATTCATACGCAATTTCATTCCATTGTAGCTCTTTCTAAGGTATATTACAATTTACTTACACTTGTGAGAGTATTGAACACATATTTCATGTATTTTTTTTTATAACTTTTACTCTCTATCATGCAATTTTTAGCAAATTTCTTAATTCTATACAATTTTAAATGAATATGCAGTATATCATAATAATGCCTTTTTTGTAACAAAGGAAGAATTTATTTTCAATATTAAGCAAAGTTTATTTATAATTAAAATCATTTCTAGCACAAAAAAGTATTTTAGCGCACATAGCTAGGTCGATCTAAAGTAAACGAAAAATAATTTTTAGCATAAAATTTTTAGATCAAATATCTAATTGTTTAATTTTATCGATTAAAATTCTTTTTTTAGAAGTTAACATAGTTAATATGATTTTACATAATGGAATCAATGCACATTCGTAGCTTTTTAGCAAATAATTTCCAATCATTTAACTTAGATTGCAAATCAAATATGTATTTTTAATTTTTAGATCAGTGTTAAATTTGATCTCTGTTTTGTAAAAAAGCTTAGCGATTTTATTTAGATTGACATACATTGTATGATGATTAAAAAATACTTGAAAAAAGCTATACTAGTGCCATTTATACTTTTCAAAAAACCAAGATAAATAAAAACAACACTAATATTATTTAAATTTCGTCCTTTTACAAGCGAAAAAATTCATCAACGATCAAATTTATCTTTATTTATTTAAGGCTTTGCAACATTACATCGAAGTGATGTATGCAATTAGAACAATTTGTATATTCATAAGCTTTTTAAATGGTTTTCTATGTTTTTTTGACGAAATACCTAAAAATTTGGATTTATATATAATAACAGATTGTTTTACAGTGTGTTTTTTTTCTATTTCTAATAGTATTATACGTGGAATTATCAAAATCAACACTATTTATATGATAAAAATTTTCGCGAAATTTTATATCTAAACTGACATAACGACCTTTTGAAATACATTATGCATGATCAGTCAGTTATTTGGCAAAAAAAACAAAATTATTCACCAACATTAACGTAAAACTAAATTATTCACTTCTAGTGTAATTAATTTTTTTTGGTTTCTAGTGTATTTTTCAACCACTGTACAATATGAATCCTTAATATTCATAATTATTAAGTGAAGAATATGAAATTTCTTGATAAATTATAGAAAATAAAATATTTATACAATTATAATTTATGTATAAAGTACCTTTAATAGTGTATAACACTGTATATTTAACTTTTTTGACGTCTTTTTTATGTTCATACTTCAAAAAGAAAATATAAAATAGATTGAATTGCAAAATAACCATTCTTAGATTTCAGAGAAGCTCACAATGTGAAAATATAATACAATAGATATCCCATTTAAAGTATCTTTTTTCACAATGGTGTTGTCTCTGCCGTACTAAAAAAAATAATTTTATTGAGATATCTGAAAACGACCAGACTATGTTTGATCGCACATAATGAACCCAAATATAAATTAATAATACGTTTTTATGTATACAATGTATGTTTTAAACATCTTTAAATGATTCAATTGAAGAAAAACAAATATAGCTCATTTGATTTTTTGTTAAATGTTATTTATGTTTTTCAAAAAATTATTTTGCAACATAGTTGATTAAAATATTTTTAATTGCATTTATATATGTTTGGCACTTTTAAGTATATTTTCTGTTGGTCCGTTTGAGTAAGGCCAATATCTGTGATTCGTATTTCACTTGATCACTAATGGTCATAAATGCTTAATAGATCTATATAAAGATTTATTGTCATTATCCAATATAATTTGTAAAATACGTATATCTAAAAAGCTATGCTTTAAATAAAATTATATAGAAAACTACTTAATTTCGGCCCAAATTTTTTAAGGATAAAATCAAAAAGCGATATATTATTAAGATAATATGCATCGAGTATAAATATTCGTATAACATGACCCATTCGAATCCTAATTTCGTTTTTAAAATAATACGAAATAATTGTATGGTTTTTAATGATTCAATCATTGCTCTTGAGCTTTCGGATGTAATGAGAAAAGACTGGTGGATTTTTATAGGTTAGATTAGAGCACAAATCTGCACATAAATATTTTTTCGCATTTTAAGACATGGTTGAAAACTATTTATAGGGATTATATATGAAAACATCTTGATGGTGACATTTAAAGGAATATCGCAGCACATTTTTTTGACAAAATCATAAATAAGTGATGAAATTATTGGATGTATTGTCTTTCGGCTAAACATTTATTATTTTATATAACCTTTTCAACGTGTGAAATAAACTGTTTTATGTGAATGCTTTCCGATTTTACCTTGGATAGAAAAACATATGTTTTAAAAAACGCTATCGTTTTGCCCTTATTATAGACCAACCGTTTTTCTTCTTTTATTCTTAAATTGTAGTCTGATTTATTAAGATGCACAAAAAAACTTTAAATTATTGAATATTTTGATATTTTCAACTTTTTGGTTTTTTAATTTTCTGTGTTCACATCGACAGTTATTTGAATCACCATTTCGATCATGCATTTTATTATATTTAGATGAGATATTCCATACATATATACCCAAGATCATGTAAATTAAGCATTAAACAGCCTTACACGTACTTAATTATGATAACCAGAGAAGGTGTATTTTTATAGCAAAAACAACAAATCAGAACTTTTATTATTACTTGCGCATTTAAAATTGTTTCAAAAACAGTTCAAAGACCACATATTTTACAAAATTAACAAAGGGAGAGTTAATCTTTGCGTGGAGTATTATATCATAAATGATAATGAAAATTAAACAATATATAAGCTATTTTTATATAAAAATCACAATTCATAGCAAAAAAAATAGAAATAATCTTTTAATATATCTTATCTAAAAAAAATTTTATTTAATTATTGGGAATATAATTTTTTTCTATAGAACTACATTTTTTTTAATGTAAAAAGATTCCTTACAACCAAAGATTATTTCTCACTTAATAAAAACGTGGGCTACTCATATTATTTGTAATAGCTAATTTAATATGAAATGTTGTATATTTCTATTTATGGTAATGTATTTTAAGATTGTGCTAAACTTAGATAAACGGCAGAGTTATTTTATACAGCATAATTTTTGTATGTTAAAATATAAGTGAAACTACATAAACATTGTTTGCTATTTAGTATCGCAACTAAACACAAACATCTATAAACACATCAAATTTATTGTAAAATTTTGATCGTGAATCTTCTTTATGGAACAAATTTTTATGTAAATTTGTTAATACGTTCAAGAATCGATTATCTACCCTTCTATATCACAAAGTATGTGCATTTTTTCTATTAAACATAAAGGATTGTTTTTAAAATGTTCATGTATAATAAAGCGTAATATTTAGGTAGTTTACTTCTATGATCTTTTTATTTAAAAAATGCGAAAATGAAAAACAAAAATGTAAAGAAATCTTTAATATTTAAATATTGTTTTCTATCTATAATGAATGTAAGTATTGTTCTTAGAAATCAAAATGATGAATTAAAAAAATCCTATGCTCTTTTTGAAGTGCATTTGGCATGTTCAAAGCCTTTCTTAGATGACATGCTCTAAAAACCTTATGTTCTCGTTTTGAATCAACAATCATATTTAGGTTGTGTTTGTGGGTGTGAACCGCAACTTTTTATAAGGTTCGGGTTATCTACGGTATCCCTGCTGGGGTTCATAAACTTTGTTTGAAAAACAGTAAAATTGTAGCTAGGCGTTCGAAATGTGTGTTTATAGATAATATATGGTTTTTTAAGAAGGCAAATTCCAATTGAATGGAAAGAATGTTTAGTAGTTCCAGTGGATAAAAAAGGCATAAATTAAAGCTTAAAAACTTACGTGGTATCACGTTGAAAATTTGCTTTACAAAAGGGCTTGTAAAGGTGTTAACAAATAGATAAATGAAGATAGCAGACTGAACAAGGTAGACAAGACGGGAACAAGCGGAGTAAACGAAAAGAGAAGAGTGTCTGTTAGAAAGCAGTCAGAAGCGATAAATATGTGAATTGAATATTTTCTTCATGTTTTTAGATTTGTACCGAACCTACACTACGGGCCTCATAAGGAAATTAGTCAAAATGCTCTAGAACAAAAGCTTTGGGCGCAGAATGTTGGTCTAAAGAAAAATATGCACGATAATACATATAAGATTGTAATACCTAAGATATTGTGTACAAACTTAAATAAGAAAGTAGTGTATGGCCATGATACCTAGCATCACCAATATTTTACAACATACATATTGACTCTATACTGCAAAAAATCTCCTTACGGGTTTAAACGGCATAAAATCCGATATAAGGCCATATTTATCTGATGACACATATATTGTCTCGGGCAGTGCAAAAAAGATGCATCTGAGAATAATAAAAATCATAATGTGGCTTTCGAAGCGCAGTATGAAGTTTAATGTAGCAAAATTTGAACTCATGAGAGCACGAATGAAGCAAGAGAATATACAAGACAGCTCGTAGAGCCCTATATAAAGACGGAAATGAATCAGTATAAGGTAAAATAAATATCTGTGCGTCAGATTTTACGCTGAGTTATTCACAGAAATAACTGCCAAGTTTAGATAACTCAACGAAAAAAATGCGTAAGATATTCTGATAACAACTTGATTAGTCTTAAAGTGCCGTTAGAACATAATAATACGCTGATAAATATATTTTTTTTTATCCATAATGCTATTTAAATGTGAGTTTTATAGAAGGAAACAAAAAAGAATAATGTTTTAGAAGTGTGTCTTAGACTGAACTCTAATATAAATTTTTAGCAGAAGAATATAATAAGACATAGAGTTTATGAATAATTGAAATTAAAGTCGATTATGAGTTTTTAAGCATTAAGTAATGCCAGTGCAGCAATGAAATGGCAAAATTCAAGACTCTTGATTAGTGAATTTGATACAGTTACGACCGATTTTAAGCCAAGGAAAAAGAAATAGACAAAAGAAAAAAACGCGTGACTGAAATAGCTCAAAATTGATGAAAGTGTCATATTAGCTGATGAATAGAATGAAAAAAGATCATATCGATGAGCAAGAATGGTAGGTATTATCAAAATTTGCACGCAAATATAATTTTAGAGTGGTAAGCTATATGGAGATTGCTGTTTACAGAGTTCCTGCAGCTAAAAAGAATAATGGAATGGTTACGATAATAACGGGAATTTTTTTGTATGCTAAACACCTCGTAGCAGCAAAATGCACATTGACATGATCTATATATATTTTAGTAGTGAAGAACACACAAAAGAAGACTGTTTTAAATTGTTCTGTTAGCAAAACTTTTACTTGCAAACGAGAAAAAATGATGTTATACGAAGAGACTGTCTGAGCAACGAATCACAGGGATAAAGGCAAGATTATATTTACTAGAAATAAACCTGGTAGGTGGCAAAAGAGCCCATGAAAAATCGAAATGTGTAGATACTTCGTAAATCAACTATTTGAGTAAGATGCCGAAGCAAAGAGAAGATTAGTATCACTAGCAGTTTCTAATTAGGTAGACCTTTATTTTTTCACCCAGTTAACGAAGCGCGCAAGCGTAAGATGGGGGAATCCGGGTTGTAGTATTTGAGGAAAGAATGAACGGCTTTTGGCTACATAAATTGGATTTTTGGGCTGTACACATAGTTAAAATTAAATAAACAACAATTTTATTAGTTTGCGTTTGTCTTGGTCTATTATTTATGTTAAAAAAATTTATTTTTATTTGTTAAGATGTTTGACTTTATGCCAACTGAACCAGTATTATGCATGTAATTGAAATCGTCGTTAGATTTTGAATATAAAAAGAAATAAAGATTTTAAGATGTTACGTCCAAAGAAAATATTAGCTTGCTTATTTTTTCTAGTTTACAAACTATGCACTATTTGCATTTCTTCAAATTTTTTGTCAAGAAATTATGGTAAACTATGGTTTGATTGTAGATTACACACATGTGAAATATATTAAAAAAATTGTTTACTCAAATGCTGCACTTTTCGCTACAAAATTTTACAAGTACGACACTTGAAAAAACTTTTAACTTTCTGAATTTCATAGACAGCGGCTTATTTGTTTACAGTTTAAATAAACCAATAATAAAAAAAGCATATACATGATTAGAATAATATAGTTTAAAAGTCGATTCCCTTTTACTATATTTTCGCAGAGACTATGTGCATTTTAATTTTTAGAATATTATAGAAACAGAAAGATACCAGAACCAGAACACAAATAGTAGTCATGCTAAATGAACTAAATTGATGATACGTATTTATTTTGCTATAAATATATCGAACTTAAGCTAAGTTGTTTATTTACACTGTCTTAGAATATAGGATGCTCATGCTTTTGTATATATAGTTTGTTTTATTGATTTTGTGAACAGTCAATGCTTTTTCATCTCCAAACAACATTTAAAGATTTTAGAAAAGATACGTTACAGATAATACATAAGTGCAATGATCTAATTGAATTTCAGCAAAATTTTTTTTTTATAAAAAAATGATGTTATTACTTTTTGTTTGATTCAATTTATATATTGTGATCTAAAAACCAAAACAAGATACAATACAATTCCTTATGGTTTCCCAATTTTTTGCAATTCATGGCATAAGTTATGCATACATTTTCTTGTTATTTTTATTTCAAATAGAAGCGGTATTAACATATATCTAATCAATAAAATAGCTAGTGAGTATATATTCATAGTACTGAAAACCCGTAAAAATAAAATTTGATTAAAACAACCTCGATTACAGTATCTTGTGCATCATTAATAAGTTTTTTTTCATGATTACATATACTTACATCAAATTAAAAATACCCCTTAAAAATTAGATTTGATTGGTTTGAAATTACCAACAGGGTATGTATATATAGCCGCATAAATTCTTAACTGTGGTTTTTAAAATTTTTAGAGATATTAGAAATTAGATTGTTTAAAATTGAAATAAAGGTTTATTTATTTAATCTCTGCAAAAATTTTAATCTCTTGCGGATAAAAAATTAGAAATAATTCTCATTTATATTTTTTTACACATAGAATATGTGCATTACGCGTAACCAATCGAAATTACACTTTAAGATGTTTCTTGAACTTATTATTATACGAGCATTTAATCTTCTTGATCTTGTCGCAAGTGAGACATAAATATCTTCCTTTATCGTAAATATGACTGCCATAGATATATTTAAATAATGATGAGCTGCAAAAATTGATATGTTTTTTTCTTGTGAAATCGGATATTATGATATGACTTATATTATAGTCTTTAAAATGTATAAAAACATTAAATACAGCTTTTAATATTAAAATGGGTTTTCCCCTTTATATTAAAGTATCGAATTTATCCGTTTTTTATTTAAATCATGTGTCTTATTTTGAAATATCATGTTACTCTATAATGTCATAAAATGATGCAATAATATAGCATATAGATTCTAGAACTTCAATAATTTCTTACATAAAACATATCAGTCAAAGTAAACACAACACTTTTACATAAAAGCTTGATGTTCTATTATTAACGTGCTATTTGCTATTACATATAAGAGAATTCTTATTTAAAGCATTATACATTAGTAAAATTTTACTGAAGATCGAAAAACAAACATTTTTATATAGAGTCTGTTATTAGAGTTGACTTCTAAAAAAAATTTCATGTGAAAAATCCTTTCTTACCTCTATCCAACCGGATACTTCCTGCATCGATATTTCTTTTATAAAATTTACATTTTAAGAAGTTTAATGTGAACTATTTTTTATATGCGTAAAAAAAAATTCCCTCTCATCGATAGTTAATTTTAGATGATATTATAATTCAATTTTTAAACGTAAACTTCGTGTTACGCTATATTTGGGGTGTTAAAGCAAAAGGATTTACATCTAGTATTTTAGGTTTATTGCCAAAAACAATGCTTTTATCATTAAAAAAAATATTTCACGTGTCTATATAATTTTTCAATAATTTTAGTTGTATCAAACCCTAATTTATACATTTGTATATGCCTATAAAATTTCAATTTCTGTTAGAAATCTTTTTGATCCTACTTTTTATCCATGACTTTTTATGTCGCAGTTACAAAAAAATAGTCAAATACTATCACCAAATATAATAGAAGATGAATCAAATCTGAATCGTAGCACCACTTCTTTCTACTAAGCTATAATAAATAGAGATGTCGAGAAAAAACAATTTATATGTATAATACTTCATAATAATATTTGTTTTGATGTACAATGAGAATATCTTGTAAACGTTGTTTATTTTTTGCTTAATACATATTATCCTTAGCAACATCTATTCATAATGAAGTTATATTTTTTTACTGAAAGATAAATAATGATTTTAAAAGATAACAATGAGCTTTTCAACTATGAATATATAATAAAAGCCGACTGTTGTGCTTTTTAGCAGGATTTTATATGTTCAATTTCAATTATATGTTGACATAAATGCTTGAAGACACTCTTTTGTACCAAACAATTTATAATAGCATTTTGTGGATTTTATTAACAAATGCATGTTTATAACCGAAATATATTGCAAAAAATAATGACTGCAGTCTTACGTTGTGTTTAAGGTTAAATTAAAATATAAATGTGACACCCTTTCATTTCATTTGTTCTGTTTTGGATCGACAAAGTTTGCTCTATATATAGATATCCTCATACATGACTACAATTAACTCTGTATTTGGGTGCAGGAGCAACTCAGTGTATTCATTTACAAGTCTTAAACAGACTATTTTCTGTCAATTATATTCTTTTCAAAAGCCAGAATCAATCAATGAATCTTAATGAGTATTATCGTAAAATTTTGATAAAAATATTGGATTTTATATCTAAAAGAGTATTAAAGCTATTTTCGTGCTAACTTGCTTAAGATGCACTCAAAACCACATAAATGTCTGCACGAAGTTAATTAACAAATTATACGCAAAAAATATTTTATCTAGTCATACTCATTTTATGACCCTTCTTTCTTACGAAAATATTACAGGATATATATTTTATAGGTAACATTATTCTTAAGAATATTCATGTGCAATTTATAAGAAAAATTTAAAAGTTCACAGCTAAACAGTTTTGTTTCTCATGAGAAAGCCATCAGATAACGTTAAATACAGTATATAAAATAAAACTTTTCTAGGATTATAGATACAAAAATCATACTTGTTTCTAAGTTGTGTCTATTTGTATCGTTTATGCTATCTATTTTGTTATAGGCCAATAAAAAATGCGCTTGCGAAAACCACCACACATCTATTATTATTATCAAATGATCTTATTTATTTCTAAATATTCTTTATCTTCAGCAAAATCATTTTTAAATATTAAAACATAGCTAAATTTGCTATTATACATTTTAATGTGAAATTTTTAGGTAAAATCAATCAAAAAATTTCACTTTACTGTAAAAATAACAATTTTACAAAAAAAAATGTTTTTCTTGGTAATTATACAATGTTTTTATTCAAAACATGCGTTGAAAGTAGTTTCACGATATTTATCTATGTGCTTTTCCCGACGATTCTAAAAATAGCTATGACCAACAAATTATTCTATTATCTTTGTTATAAGCGGAAGCAAAAATTACGCGTTTATCTACTTAGAATAGTATTTTAAATTTAAATTTATAATGATCTAAGTATAACTTACTCACAAAGTCATTTCGTGGGTGATCTAGTTTGTCTTTAATTCTTTTTATCAAGTAATAAGTTACTATTTTTTTTCTAAAACATACGCATGTATTTATTTTTATTCTTTTTGACTATATTTTCTTTCATTTAGAAATGTGTTTTGTTGAACTCATCAATAAATCTAAAAATGTTATCACAAAACATAAAATTTTATATTTTGTGCAAAGTACAAGATATTCTATATTGGTATATATAATTAAACTTTATCCGCTAAAATAACAAATCACTATAATAGAAATGTTTTTTATTTCATATGTATAGTCATGATGTTTAATATACATAGATTATATATTATACAAGCATTAGATATATGTACTTAGTTATATTAAAATATAAAATATAAAATTATTGCTCAAAATATATCTTAACATTCATATAATTATTCTTCATTATTTACAAGCTTTTTAGTGCTTAAGCGAAAAATAGACTTCATTATTGGATAATAGAATTTAATGTTTTATCGTTAGTTTCCTTTGAATTTAATTATTTTAAAAAGAATGCCTGAATGTCGATAATCAAAAAAAAATGTGCAGAATTGATGTATTTTCAATATACAATTAGATTGACAGATAACTTTTTATAATATATAATACCAGATCATTAAAAAGTTGGAAGCTTCTATGTCTCAAATTTTGATGGTTATTCCTAAAATATAATCATTTTATGTATTTACTATCAATCAACAAATACGGGAGCGTTAATGCAAACACAATAAATAGGTTTAATAAAAAGCAATCATATATGAGTTTCGATTGGAAATAAATACTAAATTGTTTTCATATATGCAATTTAAAATCATCTCAGAACCCGGTAGAAAAATGATTTTTACGTGCTCAGTGTCGTTTCGAATGATAGCTAATAAAGAGCTCAGTTGCATATTTTATTATGTTCAACAGTTTAGTAGTAATATACATTGTAGTTATCGACTGTTATTAATCATGGCTAGATGAATGATACAATTATTCGCATAGCATTTATACTATAAACAGTAGTCTTTTGTGCACAATAGTCTGTGTTTTTGTTATTTTCTATGAAGCTGTCGTAATATTTTTCAAATTATATCACTCGAAAGATTAAAAGACAAATTTACCTTGTGATCTCTATTATTTTTGCGACTTAAAGGTTTTCTAGTGCCTTTATAGTCATCATATTTAGATAAACGATCCATGTCTACTTTCATAGAACATTTTCCCTAGTATTTCTTTTTACTAGCCAATTTTTTTTATAAAAATAACGTTTTTAGTTGATCATCTTAGGATTTTGTTCACTATATAATATCAAAGTTTAAAAAATATTATGTCTTTCTGTATACGAACATATTATCGAAATATTATGAAATAATAATTTTTCATAATTTTTTACATGCGCTCTTTATTTATAAAAGATTCTATAAAAATAATTGCTTGGCCATTATAAAATAAATTAAATGATTCTATTTTATATAGGCTTCAAACATAGTTTCATCATGTTATTTACTAATTATTCTCTTTGTTAAATAGAACTGGATTTTTAGTTTAATAGAATCTGAATGCATTTTCGTTTAGTCCATAAAATTTAATAAAAGCATTTTCGATAATATATATCTAATACGAATATTATACGTTTCCCATTGTGCTTTATAAACATAGACTTAGATTTTCGTATTATAGAAAATTTGGGTGACGAAAAGTATCTGATGGCAAGAAATGAAATTATTATAAAGATTATGCATTACATCAATATAAATAATCATAGTGAATGAGTAAATCCCAAAAGCGATCTTTTATAGATAAAATTTATGAAAATGAATTTTAAATTTTCTTAACAAAAATTTGTAAATTACGGATAAATATTTCATTTAACCATATATTATTCCTTTATGTATACAATATGTGCTATTACAGAAAAATAGTAAAAGAGCAATATCAAATAAAAATTATTAAATATACAAGCTTTTATACTTATGATCCTGATAGATTTTTTTTTATGCATATGCAAATAACTTGATATAAAATATAGCAGAAGTCTTGTGAATATTATAATTAAAAAAATACGTATCAGAAAACAGCGTAATATCAATTGTAATCGCTGTCATGTTCAAAATATTAAATTGTCGCTGATTAGATATCGGAGCCGTCAAATACCGAATAAAGTTTAAAATATTCGTTGAAAAATTTTTATTAGCTATGGTCGAAATTTATTCATGTGTCATTAAAAAGGTAAATATATGGCTCCCAAGTACACAGTGTCAGCTCTTAAATATCTAAAAGAGGAAGCTATGGATAAATTAAATTTCTTACCTCCATATAACTTGTTATTTACCGAAAAAAGCAAGATTATCTAAGAATAAGACTTATTTTATCAACATTTGTTTCAAGCAGGAATGATAGGTTCCAAGAACTTTAGTTATTCAATGTCTGGTATTTATTTATATCTAGGCTGTTATGCTTAAACTTCATGAAGAGAGTATGATGTAAGCAGGAATAAGAAATGTGCTTATTTGAATTTTATATCAATTTACCAATACGATCGCTTACAAAAAAAAGAAAACATTTTAAACCTTTATCAATAATAGATTTTATTTGATTTTACATTAAAAATTGGTGTTTTACCTTTTATTAACCACCTTATGATTTATTTTCGAATTTTTTCTCTTCATTCTTTCAAAATTTCTTTTCCTCTTTGAATTCAAAAGAAGAATATTATGGCTCAGAAATAGAATAAAAAAATAGACATAAACTACATTTAATTTGAGGGAAGGGTATATAAATAGGAATTTAATGATAATATGCTATTTAAAATTCTCTAGGAATCGTAAAAAAGCTATTTCTACAATTCTTGATACAATATGAAAGAAGATACCATGATATGTCCAGTTGATTTTAGTTTTAATTCGGAAACACTATAAGAACATGAATTTATTCATAAAATAACTAGAAACATTGTAGAAAACAAATTGCAGTAAACTAAACAATGAAAAAATTAACACGAGCTGGTGTTTAGACCCTATGGGTAACAAAAAAAAGCAAATGAAGAAATGAAAACAATCATTATAGAATATTTAAAACAGAAAGTTAAAGATTATAAATTAGTAGATGAAGCGTGCAATGTGATTTGAATCATTTGCTGCGTTTTTTAGTTCTTCATGCATTTGACAAAAAGTTTGAAAAAGAATAACAAAGCATTGAATAGACTAGTAAATGAACAAACGTATTTTAAACAAAAGTATGAAATATGAAGGTGTTAAATTCACTCGATCATCTGGAAGTTTTGTCCTTAAATCAGATGCACCTAAAACTGGAATTAGTGCTTTTTATTTATAAGTTTTTAGAAGAAAGTAAGGCCTATTGAGTAAGCAAATAAAAAGCTTACACCCTCTAATACATATTTTAAATTACGGAAAAAAAAAAAATGCAATTTTTAGGGAATTTATTAGTTTGAGCATGAATTAATAAAAGAAGATACAAATTAAAAACAATCAAAAAACAGTAAGTATACTAGAACCAATCTTTCGTTCCAAGAATAGTATATTTAAAAATAGAGAATTGATTGTGCAATTATATATAAAATCCAGATGAACTATTTTAGGCGAATGCATTGAGAAAAAAGCAGAAATTAGAAGACAAAAATGAATATGTTATTTTCTTTTTAAAAAAAATTTTAGAGTAAATAATGGAAGTAGATTCTAAAAGGTTTATTAATGCTGGTGATAACAAAACCTACCCAGAAATAAAGCATAGAGAGAATTGGGGCATAAAAAAAATTTGGACTTAACTACTGGGTTTGTGGGTATTTATTGTGTTTTAAAGTAATATTATTATTGACCTGGGATAAAAAGACGGCATTAAATGTCAAAAAGAGATGCGAGATGTATATTATAGTTAATTGAAAAGCAAGAAAACATATACTATGCATATAATTATTGATTTTTTTTGCTGTTGCTATATTTGTTTTAAATCAAAATAAAGACCGCCTACTCACTGAAATCAAATACTTTACGATTAAAAGTTGCAGATATCATCAATAGTAAAAAAATAGAAAGTAATACTGAATCTAAGCGAATAATTTGTAATTAATAGTGTTGAAATAATGATAAAGATCATGTTAAAGAAGTTATTGTTCTTTATTCTAGAAATTTATACGAAAAAAGGGATTGATCATCATCGAACTGATGTAGAATTATACCAGAGTAATTAAGTAAAAATGTCTTACTAGAGCATTAAGAGACCCGTTGCTTCGAAAATCGCATTAACTTAATATAACAGTCGAAATTTGCAATCTATAAGTAGAATAAAACTTTAATTACATCGATATGGTGTATATCATTTGTAATATGGGACAAAGTGGAGTATGATGTGTTAAAATCCCAAAATAACCAATAAAGTAAAAAAAAATTTATTACAGAATGAAAGAAAAAAATTCGAAAATGGAATAAATGTTACAATAAGCTAAGAAAACAACGAGAAATATATTGATAAAGATTGGAAAAAAAGATTTTAAATTATGGGTTAAAAAAATGTTTTATCTTCTTAAATGGTGAAACGGGAGAATATTAAATTGGTTAAAAAGAATTTAGTAAGCTTTAAAGGGTTTACAGTATGACAGGCGGGTATTGTATGGTAATAATTCCAACCCACAGTAATTAAGCATGTCATAAAAAATAAAAGTTTTATATGATTACATGATCTATACAAAAAAATACGAAATTTTTGATCTTTCATAGATGGGTCACTTAGTTATTTATCTATTATGGAATACAGAACATAGGTGTTTAGTAAGATGGAATTTTTGCAAAACAAAAAAATAGAAGTGCTTATTTGTGTAATATATATAATTTGAATGATTTCCGAAAATTTACTCTATAGCTTATCTTCGTTTGTAAAAGAAACCTCGCCGTGTATAGCTTAAAATATTCATCGTTAAAAAAATAACAAGAACTAAACTTAAAAATCATATAAAACTATAAAGAGTTGTAAATATCTATTTTCAGCTATTTCATATGTAAAAAACATATAAAATAATGTAAATTGTTGCTCTGTATGTTAATTTTTATCTTGTTTCATGCTTTTTTTATAAATAAAATTTAAATTTAAAACAAATCCGCACAACGTGAGAATAATCTTTTTACTTTTTTAGCGTTATTTTTAACTATGCATAAATCTTTTGTGGGGTTAATTTTTTATTTAACTCCGGTATAATCATAATTTATATTCAATAGATTGTATGTATAAAACTAATAATTTTTTATATTTTTGAGGAGAAGATACATAACTAGTATTTTTACATGACTTCGTTTTTTTATTGGTAAATAAAACTTTATGTTTTTATTTAAAACTAGTTTGTTGTAATTTTTAAAATTCACTAAAAGTAATAATATATATCCTACAGATAGAATGACTTTTTGATACCTCAAATAAAAAATATATTTACAATGTGCATTAAGTTTTACACTTTTCAGTAGTGGTTTTTTATTTAAATAAAATAAATTATTAGAAAACTATCTCTATCATATCGAACCAACTTTACAGTTAATATTACCTTATTTTGAGTTTTAAGGATCTGTTTATCAAATAAATATGCAAGGGGTTATATTTAATCTAATAGAACCAATAGTTTAATATGATTTTCTATATCTGGAAACGATAGTACTAGACATCATTTATATATGACTTTATGATTTTTTATATTTGTCTTACAGATATTATGGAAAGTTGGATGTCAATTTTATGATTTTTTGTATGCATAAGGCATAATATATTGCAGTGTTAAGTGCCATAGTTTTAATCTTTCATGATAGAAATTCTTTGATATTATATTTGTGGATAAAAGATTATCCCTTTACACATATAAGATATAATATTTAAATTTTGTGGTACTTAAACATATATTTTAACTAGCCCTACGAAAGATTTCCGACTATAGACCAGTTTCTCTTATCTTTTTTAATTAAATTCAAATAATAGTTTGATAAGTAAAATATATATACTTTTGAGGTATGAAACCTTTCTTAAGTTAAATATATGAATTCAATTGTATCTTGGATAGTAGTCAAACATAAATATACACTATATCTAAAAAAAAGTTTCAAAAAATTATATAGCTTCAAATAAAAGAGTGCAAAAAAAAAGCTAATTTCAAATATAAAATTATAGAAAGACTTTGTATGAAAATTTAGTTTATTTATCAATTTGCAGAAAAAAATACTATAGCCTTCGTTGTACAAAAAATACGTATCTAGATAGTAAAAGATGAAAATGAAGATATGATCTATATTTATTAAGGTTGAGTTTATTAAGCATATATTGTCGTAAGTGCTTGATTTATTAGGTTATTAACAGGAAAATCTGTGAGTGAAAAATAAAAAACGCGAGAAAATTTGTATGTGAAAATTTTAAATAATTAAAACTAATACAAAAAGTCTGTATAGAAAGTATATTCTAGATTTTGCATATTACAAAAATCTAGCTTATAAAATTTATGAGAAGTTAATTAATTTGTTTATTCGATTATAAATACGACAACCATTATATATATACATATTTTTCTAATTAAAATAATAAATAAGACTTGAAAATAGTAATTTGTTAGGCATATATTATTTCACAGATAAAATTTAATGTATGAAAGTTTTTAGTATTAGAATATTTTATTTCTAAAATGATACTTCGGTGTAACAAATCTTATTTATTATATCAAAGACTCTAAGATTTGTATTCAAGACTAAATCTAATCTTTATATTATCTACAGCATTTTTAGAATGAAAAAAGGCATAAATAATGCAGGAAATTATAATCTAAAATATTTATACTTTAACAAAAATAAACGACCTAGTAAAAAAAAGAAACGTTGATAAAAAATAAATACTACTCGCATAAAAATTAATTTATCCATTTTCAATTAAGTATCGAATATTCTATAATATTTAATTAATCTTGATATTGATAGATTTGTTTTTTTGTTCTTAGAATGATATTACAAGAATATTTCCCTTTTTACCTCTCAAAAATAGATTCACGACCAATTTATCGGCTTATAAAACGGTCTTATTTTATCTAATAAATTAATTTCCATATTTGGTAGTGCATAAATCTTTGAAAAGAATAAGTTCTTAGATTTGTCAAAAGAATAAATATGTCATTAAATAATATCATAAGCAATAATGTATTTCGAGAAAGTGACAAATGAACATTCATGCAAAGTTTTCATAACAATAGTGACGATGTTCCTATTGAACTTTTTAGGTAACATAGTTACCTATGTGTATGTAGAGGACTGCACATATAGGCGAGTATTCTTTTGGGTTTTCAATACCACTGCAATACTCGCCTATATATACATGGTCTTCACGATGAAAAATCGTGGGATCTCGGAGGAGACTTGTGGGCGCATTGATTTGCCTTTGAGGAAAACGGCTAGAAGTCCAAGAAGGTATTGTCGGCGATGTGAGCATATGAAAGTTGAAAGGGCACATCATTGCGCTGCATGTGGCAGGTGCATAAAAAAGATGAATCATCATTGTATGTGGGTGGGCACATGCGTAAACGAAGAAAATACGGGACACTATGCCCGTTTTATTTTCTTCGAGGGAATTAACATGGTGATGTTAACACTCGTTTTCTTTTATATTCTTGTAATGCTTTGGTGGAAAAAAGAGCTGTCGAATAGTTACTTCATGAGCTTCCTGATAGGGGTCACTGACATATTTTCATTGATTGTTTCCATCGTAATATATAAATATTTACGAAATATATGGAAAACAATATCGAGAAATATGACTTATCGGGAGCATCAGGAAAGAGAAAATTATTACTTTTTTCACTATAAAAGACCTTTAAGCCCATATGACAAGGGTATATTTCAGAATCTCAAAATAACACTTGGAAGTCCCTGGACATTGTTTTTAATTGGGAGGGGTGATGATGGTATCATTTACGATCCTAATTTCGATTATGAGGTCTACCCACCTTGTTTTCATCCACATCTTAAAGAAAGCACACCATATGCAAAAGCAAAAAAAGCTAGAAAGGCAGAAAAAGAAAAAAGAGAGAATGAAAAAATACAAGTGGTTGTAATGAAAGTTGTATAACACGATTTTTTTATTAAATCAGTAATCAAAAATAAATAAACTCAATAATAAACTATTCTATAGCATAAAATTATAATTAGAAAAATAATAACTTTACAAATGCATTTTTTTAAAAAGTATACGTAGCCAGGTATTTGATAACGGAGTAAAATAAAAGAAATTTTGAAAGAATGATGAGAATAAATTCGATAGTAAAATTTACAGGCGGAAAATTTAATGTACCTTACTAATGTTAAATTTAAAATTAGATAAAGTTGATTTGATTGAAATAATAATAATTCTGTAATCAAATTATAAAATATCAAGATAGCAAATTTTTTATTATTTACATCACTAATAAGAAAATTCAATTAAAAATATGTAGCGCAGTGCTAAAAAATAAAAATGGTACGAATTGATAAATCAATTTAAAATATAAGATAAAAAAGATAATTTTACGATGAATAAAAATATTAAAATCAAAATAAGGAAAATCCTAAAATAATCGCGAAATTGAAGAACCAAATATTTCTTGTCAGTATTTTATATTGCAGTAATTTAAAAACAAAAGATGCCTAATATAAATTAAATTGGAAAAAAGGGTAGTTGTCTATTGAAAAGTAGTTGAATTAGTTGGTTATAATTACAAAAAAATGAATAATAGATAAATATTAATATATTAAAACAAATTTTCATTATACTTAGATATTGTTAAGGGTAAAAAAATCATGATTTGTTCTTTTTGCCTATTACAAATAATACCATCACATCCTTAAAAACATTCCAATCAAACTCATCTCATATTAGAATTAACACCATAATAAAACGGGAAAGGATTTTTGCAAACAGTTTGAATACTTATAACATATGACACATTTTTGGATCTAAAATATATGTTTTGATTATGAACGTTTGTTACACTGATCCGACATTGTGCTTGTGATAAACAAGTTTTTGTTGTAAAAAATTGACGCATTTTCAATATTAGTGCAAATAGAATAGCTATGTGAGTGAACATTCGTCTTTGAATATTATATTATTCTCATGATTGGGTGTAAAGTATCAGAACTTCTGTTTTGCATCTATTTCAATTATCACTTAGTGATGATAAAGGGTATTAACAATGCCAACCACCAAAAAGTCCTATAAGGTGCAATTCAGCGATGATATTTAACTTGTGTAAATTTTTTTTAAAATTTCACAAAAATCTAAATATCTTAGTTTGTAAACTAATTTTGTGTGGTATTTCTATCAAGAACTTTGTTGATATCACTTTTATATATATATTTTTCTTCTGACTTGATAAAACAATTGTAAAGACAGCAGAAAATATAAGCTGGAAGCTTTTTCTTGGTTTTTTTTTGCTCTTGGTATTATTTCAGTTTCAGTCGTAAGTTTTTCTTTGTATAATTAACTAAGTTAAATACGGAATGATTCTTCGAATAAGCTTATTTTATAGAACAACAAGACAAAAAACACTTATTTCAATAAAATTAAAAATTTTAAAAACCAAATTACATCTAAAATAGTCATATAATTACATATTTCGAAGATTTTTTGTTTTATTCACATTTCAAGGATCAAAGAGTTTGTAAAATAAAAATAGTAGGACAATTTATCACTGTATAAAAATGCAATATACTTAAAATCCATCTCATAAAACTATCAATATGAATATATACAATATAAAGAGTATAACTAAATATTATAAATGCACCGAAATTACATATCAATAATTGCATACTTTAATCATCACACATTCGAATATAAAATTTAAAAAAGCCAATAAATAAATTGTTTTGCAATTCAATTATTCATTAATAGAAAAAATCATATAAAAAAATATTATACAACTATTTCTTAGCTAATTTATTCAATAGTCAAGTATTGTCTATATTAAAATTAAAAAAAAACCAAAGATAATAGACAATTTAGAAATTCAAAAATTCAAAAACCAGATTTATAAATTAATTCCATTTGAAGCATATAAATTACTCATTGCACTTTATCATACTATTATAAATGTACTGTCTTTTGATTTACTAATAGACTCGGAGAAGTATATATTACATACCCTTAAGATGGTTTCACATCATACGTATAATATTTAATTAAACAAGTCATAATCAAATCTACTTATATCGACGGATACATGCAATGCTTATCATTACCGACCCATGATTTCTATAATTATGCTTTCTATAGCAAAAACTTCTATGGATTCGTATTTACCACTTCAACAACATATTTTAGTATTTATTTATCCGTATAAAGTACATCTTTTTTGGACTTTTTTTTTATCTTTACTTTTCTGTTTTATTATGTTTAATGTAGCAGCCTATAGTGATTGTCATCCCAAGCTTCTCTCAGTCTATATTTAATAATAAAAATAACAATATTTATATACCTTTTTTCTTTTCTACACTTTAGTAAAGCAATTTTGTAGTTCTCTTGATTCATTCAATCGATTTTAGTTTTTCTGGGTAATACTCGTTGTTTTTTTATAAAAGCACAATATTGTTATGTGTTTTTTCTCAGATAGATACAAGTTTTATTGTAAACTAATATTGATAGGTAAACTACAGATTTATATGTTGTATCTGGTTCTATGATATTTATAATCGATCTTTCTATCTTGTACTATTTAAACAAATAATACACTCTTTATACAATCAACAACTGCCAGCTTTTTAATTTTAAACTAATTCACTGCTTAGCAAATATATGGAAACCTACCAGAAATCGACTAGAGATTCAAACGAATTTCTCTTACTTGATTTATTGAATTGTTACTGCGTATATTTCGCTGTTAGATTTTACATCAGATGAATCTTATTGCATTCATTGATAATACCAATCCTTATAGTTTCATAATAAAAAATCGCAATTTCTGTTAAAAAATTTATCGGAAAAAACCTTTGAAGAAATCCTTTTTTATGTGGTTCTTTCGGAATTTATACGATTATCTCATTATCAAATCACCAGAGTTTTTATTTACTATTAATCAAGCTTATTTTATTTTACTTTTCGATTTATACATTTATTTCCTATATCGCAATATTTTGGGGCATTATTTTTTCTTTTCATCATCTTCGTACAATTTTTGATGGTTTATTTGCGGCAACTAGGTACTTTTTTCATATAAAACGGTACAGTAAAAAATTTTTTTATAAAACACCAAACACTTATACGAATGAATTATTTAAAGCTCTTTCCTTATAAAAAATTATATTATTCGCTAAGTGGTATTTTCCACCCTCTAAATCGTAATTAGCCAACCTCATGGATTTATTATTAAATATTGTCTCCGATATTGTGTTTATATTTGCCGTGGAAATTCTTTTTAAAACTGTGTTGTACGATTAGGTTATTTTTTGGTTTTTTTACCTTGCGTTAAATGGCTCTTTAATGATTTTGACAGTAGCGATCAACACAAAATGTATTTCCGATTATATTTATGTATAAAAACACAACTAAATGAGCAACCTTCGTTTTTTCAAGTTATTATCATCCAATTTTTTTGCCCAAACTTTTTTTCGTACCTTATAAGACCATAGAAGCGGATTTATTATCATTGTATTATGTAATAATGTTAACGTCATAATGAATGTGCAACTACTAAATATGAGTGTTAGACCAAGAAATAAAAGAAATTAATATAAAAAAGAACTCTATTTTTTAGATTCCTATGATTTAAGCATATTTTCGAACTTGTTTGATAATAGCAAAGGCATTAATATTGATATCATATAAATTAGATTGATATTTGTAAAAAATAGTTTTAAACATTAAAAGTTTAATTCATGAAAATAAGCTCCGATAAAAGTGATGGGGTAAAATTTGTTTACAAAGACATATGTATTGCAGACAGCTTCTTACATGAAGAAGAAAAATTTACAGCTTGATAAACCATAAAACAGAAAATCACAATTTATATAACTGCAAGACTTTTTCATTGCAGTTACCTTGTTTGACATGCAAAACGAAATTTCGAGTTTATTTTATAAAAATAAGCGCGTTTACAATGAGATAATTTTTTTTACAACTCGACAATTTAATCATATCATAGAGAATAAGGCTAGTATGAGAAAAAAAGTGAAATTGTAAAATATAATCCGGAAGACATAAATTTAGACGAATAACGATAAACCAACTAAAAATAGACATATATAACACAACTCGTCAATTTTAACCTTCAATTGAAACAACCAACTAAATAAAGATAGAATGCAATTTTGATTGACAATAATGCAAAAAATGGTAAACTTTTGCACATATTAGATCAGGGCTTACCGAGTTTATTGAACCAAAGAGAAAAACCACTAATAAATGACAAAACCTTCATAAAATCATGCAATAAAAAAGCGAAATTAAGAAAACTATAAAATAACGGTCAATATACATTGCATCTAAAAATCTAAATTGCAAATTATCAAGCTGATAAAAACGATTCTACGGCACTAATCGGTAACAATATACATAAATATATGAAAGATGCAACAAAAAATGATGAATAAAATGAATGTAAATGAAAACCCTGCTCTTACAAACAGAAACGGTTATTGAGACATATAAGATGTTGCGTGATTACTTTCGAGCTGTTCTTAAACAACAAAATTACAGCTTTGAATTTTAATATGTTATAATCTATGAATTATATTTAATATCGAAAATACGAATGTTTATACGGTATAAACCAAGTAATAACATAAATATATACCTGTATATAAATTAAATAAGAAAAGCCAAACCAAACCAATAGTACATATAAAAAAATCTTTTAGTGATTAATTTATTAAACAGCATAAAAAAGAAGAGAAAGTTATCTGGTGTTGAATATATCTTAAGTTTACAAATAAATCAAGAAAACACCAGGTAAGATAAAAAGATAAAATAAATATTTACAAATTTATTTCAACAAGACGGGAAAAGGGAAATTATACTCAGGATTATAGCGCAGGAATCTAACATATTGTGCAATGAGAATATATATCCTAACATACTAACTCCAATCATAATAACATAAAATTGTTTAAATAGTATACAATCTCCAAAAAAAAATAAAAAAAAATATGAAAATATATAAAATCAATATCCATATAGGAGCTTCAAAAAAATTATACAAACACTGTTTATAAAAGAACCTATAGTAGAAAATAATACACTGACTAGGTATTGTAGCAGTAATATAGAGACTGAGAAGGACATATCTAGGGCAGAAAAAACCAGCAGCATATACGAAAAGGTGATATAGTACGAATTATTTGCATGGATCATTCACACATTAGACAAATCGATCACTTCAATACATAAGTTTAAATAACTTTGATATAGAGTTAAAGGGATTTCGGTGGATCTTAATTTAATTAAAAAGAACTATCTCCAATTCAGACATAATCAGATTTTTAGTT
The DNA here is from genome assembly GCF_057557595.1 of Rhyacophila brunnea. Classification (NCBI taxonomy): domain Eukaryota; kingdom Metazoa; phylum Arthropoda; class Insecta; order Trichoptera; family Rhyacophilidae; genus Rhyacophila; species Rhyacophila brunnea. The sequence goes on from NW_028232787.1 coordinate 494,111, forward strand.
TATGTAGTATCTGCGAGAATCGGTAGATATTTGCAGAGGCACCGAATCAGAAAGACATACAAAGTTTTATTATATTTACAGAAAGTTCATGTATAAATGTAGATATATGGCAGCAAACTAAGAAAATAGCCTTTATTGAAAAAAAGACAGAATAATAACTAAATCAAATGGTATAAACTTAAAATGGTTATAACCAAGCAATTGTAGAAAATATATTTAAAACGGAAAAATGCAAGTGCTCTGCGATAATTCTAGTTTATGGTTTATATTAATTAAATTACTACAAGAGAGATTAGCTAAAAAGGGACGCATTTGTCTAAAATTTTATTGATGTTATAAACGTCATTAATAAATAATGCTCAAAACAGTATTTGATATTGTAAATACCGTTATTAGAGTTTCAAAAATAGATTCATGAATTTTTTTTTTAAAAATTACCCAAGTTCGGTTGCAGATTATAACAATAATAATCTACTAAAAACCTTTCCGTAAAAAAATAGTAAAATAAATAAAATTTTGTATTTCAGTGTAATTCTACAGATGCTGTAAGCAAAAAAAAGGTTTCAAGCATAAACATTTGTATAATATTAAAAAATGCTACAAGCAAAGACTTATAATATTAAAATAGTTAATTTAATACAAAAATGAAAAAAAACATCCCTTTATCTTCGATTCGAATTTCGCACAAAGCAACAAACAGTGCCTGGATGAAATTAAATAAAATAAAATAAATCTTTACAAAAAAAGAAATTTTAAATACCAAAAATTACTATAAAGAAAGATGTAGAATCACTAAAACCATACCAAAAGATCTTTTCAAATATTTTTTTCTGGGACTCAAAAACAGATCCGCATCAAAATCAACCTATCGGATCTAAATATAAAAGAATACATACATAAGAATTATAAATAAAAGTACTATGTTATAATGCATCTGCATCAAAAATAGTTTTGTCATTTAAAAGTAAAGAAAAACACACGAATTTAATATCTCTAAGTGATTAAACAAAGTATAAAGACTAGGAAGGAATATATGGTACGTTACAGAATTATTAACGCTCATAGGCTAGCACTATATGGCACAGAAAGTTTTAGCATGTGTTTGAGAACAATCGATGATAAAAAGAGTATCTGAAATAACACTTAGGTTTATCGTAAAAAATTAAACTCTAAAAGAATAAGATCAAATAATAAACTGCTTTCATACTACAGTTTGTTGAAAGAAAAATATTTTGCCTAGAATGGAAATTATTACGTTAGAATCGGTAAAAAATTGATAGTATCGACTACTTAAAGTCCAGGAAATCAGTCAACACAAATAAAATATAAAGATATCTATTTTTAAAATGAAATACCACAAATATAGATATCAAATCAATTTATTATACGTAAAAAAATATGTATGTTATCTTTAGATTCATTTATAACCGTTTCTTTCCCTTGCTTTTATATTTTTCTATGACGTGCAAAGGAAGTTGTTCTAAGTAAAATTCAATAAAGCTTAGTTTTTACAGCTGTGAATGAACAATTAATCTATGAATAGGGGCGTATAAGTATAGTTACAAACTAGAAAATACAGAGAAATTGCCAACCAGAGCTTGTAAATATTTTTTTCACTGCAAAGATATCAGGCGAGTGGAGTATTTAAAGATTTCTGTGTTAGCACAATGTTTTTCAATTTTTTCTTTAAAAGCTGTACTTAATAAAATGCCTCAAAGAATAAAATTGAGCATGGGTGTTTGTAAGATATTTAATAGTGACTACATTTGTGCGATATTAGTTTGCGCTACACACGAAGCCGAATGAGTAAGTATTTTATACATATAAAAGTCATTCATCTGTGTTTTTGATTAAATATCATTGCAGCCATGCATGATGTTTTTTGTTGATCTCCTAATTGATTTAGATATCCATATTATCTAATCTGTCAGATATAATTTAAGTGTAACACCTTAATAACTGAAATTGAAGATGCCAGTGACGTTTTTTGCTGTATATTAACCGACGGAGCCTATGACCTGGAAAATGATTGAATTATAATTATAGCACCTTTGAAATATTTAATGTAAATACATGCCGAAATAAGACGTTTGTATGCAATTACATTCTATTTAAGATCTTTCCAAGGTAAATTGCAATTTACTTATATTCGCGAGAGTATTAGACACATATTCCATGTTTTTTTTAAATTTTTACCTTTGATTTCACATTTTTATATAAATTTCTTAATTATTTTACAATTTAGAACAGAGAATATGCAGTATATATAAATAATGCCTTTTTTTGAAACATAGGAAGAATATATTTTCAATATTAAGCAAAGTTTATTTATAATTAAAAGCATTTTTTAGCACAAAATAAAATATTTTAACGTATATTACTCGGTCGATCTAAGTATAAACGAAAAATAATTTCTAGGATAAAGTTTATTACAATTAAAAATCTAATTGTTTAATTTTATCGATATAAAATTTCTTTTTTTTGTGCTAACATAGTGAATATGATTTTACATAATGAAATCAACGCACATTCATTGACTTTTTAGAAAATAATTTCATATAATTCAACCTAGATTGCAAATCGAAAGAATATATATTTTTAATTTCTAGGATTTTTTGTTAAATTTTATCTGTGTTTTCATAGAAAAGCTTGGCTATCTTATTTAAATTGATATACATTGTATGATGATTAAAAAATACGTGAAAGAAATTATCACTACTACCATTTTCTACTTTGCAGATAACTAAGATAAATGCTAAAAATACTAATATTATTAAAATTTTCGTTCTTTTACAAGCGACAAAATTTATCGACGATCAATTCAATGTTGTGTATTCCAGTCTTTGCAACATACAAGCAAAGTAATTATGTTTCTATGAAGATGTTTTGTATATTTATAAGCTTTTAAAAGGTTTTTAATGTGTTTTTTAGCAAGATACTTAATTTTCAAATTTATATAACATAACAGAGTGTTGTATAGTGTCATTTTTTCTTGATGTATGAAATTCACACGGAATTATTAAAACCAACTATATTCCTATTTAATGAAAATTTAGCGAGATTATATATCTAAACTAACAGTAGACAAATTCGGAATATATTATACATGATCAGTCGATTATTTTGCAGGAAAAAACAAAAATTTTAACCAGCATATAACGCAAAACCGGATTATAAACTTTTAAAGCAATCGATTTTTTCGGTTTTTAGTGTATTTTTTAGTCAAAGTCTAAGATGAATCGTTAATATTCGTATTTTGTACTGTAAAGATTTTATAATTTCTTGATAGATTATAGAAAAGAAAGATTTATAAAATATTAATTTCTGCATAAAGTATCTTTTGTAGTGTATTTAAAATCACTTAACCCTTTTAACGTCTTTTTTTATGTTTCTACCGAGAAAAGAAAATATATAATAGAATGAATATCGCAATAATCATTCTTGGATTTCAGATGAAGCACGCATTGAATTGTAAATAATACAAAAGATATATCATTTATAGTATCTTTTGCACAATATATGTTATCTCTGTCCGTACGAAAAAAAAATATTGATATTAAGATATCAGAAAAAGACAAAACCATGTTTGGAGTACATAATGAAGCCAAATGAATATTATAATTCGTTTATATGTATATATCATAAATTTTCTCATCTTTAAATCATCAATCGAAGATTCACAAATATGCTTATTTTCTTCTTTGTCAAATGATATTTATGTTTCTCAGAAAGTAACTTGTAATCCAGATGATTAAAATATTTTAATTCGCATTAGAAATCTATAAAATATTTTTTATATGAATCTATTATTTGTATTGAACTTCACATTTATACTATATCAATTATCTTGGTTATGATCAGAAGTTCTTCTAATATTTTTATTCGCATTTATATATGTTTGACAACGTTAAGTATATTTTCTGTTGGTCTATCTTGTGTAAGGCGAATATCTATGATTTGTATTTCACTTAACCACTAGTGTACACAGATACTTAAAAGATCCGTCTATAGATTTATTATCATTATTAAAAATAATTTGTGAAATGAGTACATCGCAAAAGCTAAGTTATGAATAAAATTATTTAGAAAACTATTTAATTTCGGCTTAGCTTTTTTTTAAAATAAAAAATTTCAATTTACAAAGAATAAAAATCATAGCAAAAGCGATATAAAATTAAGATAATATACATCGAGTATAAATATTAGGAAAATATGACCCATTCAATAACCAATTTCGTTTTAAAATCATAAGAAATTACATTATTGTTTTAAACGGTCTAATCATTACTCTTGAGCTGTCGGATCTAATGAGAAAAGAAAAATAGAATTTTTATAGTTGAGATTATAGGCACAAATCTGAACATATATATATTATTTGTGTATTATAAGACAGAGTTGACAACTATTCATAAGGACTATATATAAGAAAATCTTGATGGTGGCATTCAAAGGAATACTGCAGCACATTTGTTTGACAAAATCATAAAAAAGAGATAAAATTATAAGATGTATTGTCTTTCAGCTAAACATTTATTATTTTTTATAAATTTAGTAACATGTCTAATAAGATTTTTCTATGCGAATGCTTTCTGATGTTACCTTGAATAAAAAAAACATATGGTATATAAAACACTAGCGTTCTTTACCTTTTTAATTCCGACCAATAAGCTTTTACTTTATCCTTAAATTATACTCTAATTTATAAAAATGCAAAAAAAAAGTTCATTAATCAGCATTTTGACATTTTAATTTTTTGGTTTTTCAATCTTCAGTGTTCACAGCGATAGCTATTTAAAATATCTTTCAGGTCATACAATTTATTGCGTTTAGATGTGATATTCTACATGTATATCCACTCATCCTGTAAATTAAACAATAAACAGCCCTACATGCACTTAATTGAGAAAACCAGAGAAGATATTTTTTTTTATCTGTGAAAACAGCAAATCCAAACTTTTATCTTTACTTGCGCATTCATAAATGTTTCAAAAACATTTCAAAGACTACATACTTTTAAAAATTAACATTGGGAGAGTCAATCTTTGCGTGGAGTATGTCATCTTAAATGATTATATAAATAAAACAATACATAAAGCTGTTTTTATTGAAGAACCATAATGTAAAGCAAAAAATACTACGAATAAAATTATAATATATCTTATTAATAATTTTTTTTATTGGAAATATAATTTTTTTCTATAAGCTACTTTTTTTTTAATGTCAGCAGTATTCCTACAACCAAGTATTTTTTTCACTTAAAAATAACGTACGCCAAACTATATAGTATTTTGAATAGCTATTTTTCTATCTAACGTTGTACATTTTATTTATTTTAACTGTATCTGATGACAGCCTAAACTAAAATAAACAGCTAATATATTATATACAGCGAAATCTTTTTATATAAATTAACTTGGATTTACCAAATATTGTTTGCCATTTAGTATCACACTAAACACAAAAAATTATATACACATCAAATTTATTAGAAAATTTCGATAATCATCATCTTTATGCAACATGTTTATATGTAAATTTGTTAATAAGTTACATAATCGATTATAAAGCCTTCTATACCATAGAATATAGCGCATTTTTATAATTTAAGATAAAGATTATTATTAAAGTAGTCATAAATAACAAAGCGTTATATTGAAATTTATAGTTACCTTCTATGATCTTGTTATTAGAAATCGAAAAATATAAAATAAAAGAAGTACTGTAATCTTTAATCTAACTATATTGTTTTTCTTCTATAATAAAATATAGACGTTGTTTTTACAATATCAAAATGATGAATTGTGAAAACTGTATTCTTCTCGTTTCAGCGCATCTGCACATGGTCAAGGTCCTTTTTCAAATGACATGCTCTAAATATCCTTTATTTGCTTTTTGACTCAATAATTATATTTAGGTTTTGTTTATGTGTATGAACCGCAACGAATAATAAGGCTTAAGTTAAAGACGGAATCTCTGTTGGAGTTTGTTAACTCTGCCTGAAGACTATAAACATTGTAGCTTGGATTTCGAAATGTGTGTTTATAGGAATCAAAAAAGTTCTTTAAGATGGAAAAATCTCAATTGAATGGAAAGAATGTATAGTAGTTTCAGTGTTAAAAAAGACGATAAAAAGTATCCGAAAGCCATCGTGTTATCATGTTAGTAAGTTGCTTTGCAAAATTGCATATGCAGGTGTTAGCAAACAGTATATTGGCCATAGCATACAGAACAAGGATGATAATACGTGAACAACCAGGGTTTATGAGAAGAGAACAATATATGACACAACCAGTGTTTCTGTTAGGAAGCTGTCAGAAGGTCATATACGTGAATTGAAAACCTTTATGTTATGGTTCAGATTAGAAACCATAATACGGTAGCTCATAAAGAACTAGTCTCAATTCTCTAGAATTGTTATTAGGGATTAGCATGTAGGTATGATTTAAAATATATGTAGATACACATATATATAAGGGTTAAATACGAAAGATAATTGTGGGAAAATTTGAGTATGCGAGAAATTGTACTGCAAGGATACCCATCATCACATTACTATAAAACACTATAATGACCTTTATTATATTAAATATCACCTACGGGTGTACAAGGTTTGTAATCCGTTTAAAACGCCATATGAATGCTGATGATAAAATGATTGTCTTATGCAGTATAGAAAGGATGCAGTTGTGAATGAGCACATAATATGGCTTTTTAAACGCAGTATGCTGTTTAATGTAGCAAAATTTGGACTAATGTGAGCACAAAGGGTTTGAGAGAATCACAAGATAGTTCAAGATCTCTGCATAATGGTTGTAAATAAATAAGTATCAGTTATATATGAATGTGCATTATTGGAAGTAAATTCAATGCAGAGTTGAACACTTGCATAACGTCTAAGTTTAGATTACAAATCGGAAAAGTAGCGTCGAATAGCTTGATAACAACTATGATTAACTTTTAATTGTGGTTGGAAAGTTAATTAAGCCGATAAAGAGTATTAATATATCAATAATGCTATTTGGATGGAGGCTCTATATAATGAAGCAAAAAAAGAGCTATGGACCAGAAGTATGTGATAGAATGTTATCTTAAACACATTTCTAGTAAAAGAGATTTTTCAAGGCATAGAGTGAATGTACTGTTAAATATTTCGTCGATTGTGATTTTTTCGCTTTTGAGAAAATCCAGAGAAGTAATAAAATGGCATTATTCAAGACTTTTGATTGGTGATATAATTCTATCACAAGCCGATTTTAAGACATGGACGAAAGGAACAGGCGCTTGACTTAAAAGCAACCCAATTGATATGTGTAAGCCAGAAAAAGTCATCGTAGCTGGTTAGTATGATAATTAAAGATTTTGTAGATGCGCAAGAATGATCGATAAATAAAACTTTGGTCGAAAGATTTTTTTGAAGAGTTGTAAGCTATAAAGAACTTGCAGTTAACAGCATTACTGGTGTACAAAAGAATAATGGCATATTACGATAATTACGGGAATTTTAATGCTCACTAAACAGCATAAAGTAGCCTTTGGAGTTAGTGGCAGGATCGATGTCTATTATTATGAAACTTGCACAAAAGAAGACTGTTTATACATGATGCATGCGACAAAAATAATAAGATTATACGAGAAAAAGACATTGTAAGATGTGCATACTATCCGAATAGAGAGCTGCCCGTGTGATCAAGGATAGAGATAAAGTGAAGATTTTTTTACTGAAAATACACATGAAAGGGGGTCAAAAGATCCTATGAAGGATCGAAATGTGTACGTATTATATCAATCAAATACTTAGTACGGTTCTAAAGCAACGTGCAGATCGGATAATCCTAGCAGTTCTTAGCTAGACAACCCACATCCTTTCCCCTAGTTATCGAAGCACAGAAATGTAGGATGAGATAAATCCGGCACATAGAAGGCTAAACTAAAAAAGCAAAGCGAGAACTACATTCACGAAAGAGCCAATAGGCAATGAGAGACACTCTGTGTAACTAAAGAGACCATCTAAATTGTGCTGGATAAATGTATTCGGCCAAATCCGTCTCATACGAATAATAGTACATCTAAAGTGGAAAGTTCAAAAAAAGCCAATTGTAAACAATTAGAGGCAAGTTCTAAAAATGGGCTCTTAAACCCCGAGAGATGGAGATAACGAATGTTCTTAAAGACAGTGGAACAAATTGTATTCTTTCGCGATAATAGGAACACGTTAAAGTGATCAAAACGGAAATTAGAGATTGTGAATGCAATTCAAGTCCACAAAACTATAATAATTAAAATTTTACCTTCTGTAAAATCCCAAAAATTTATATATCCAATGGATTCGATGTATATGGACCAGATTGCAAAAAATCGGCACGCTCTAATCATTCACTCCTTAACTCTATAATAAATTCGGGCAAGAGTGAAACGGAAAAACGAAAAAGAAAAGTAACTTGAGTCAAATCGGAAACAAGTAAAAATGTTCAGATGGTGGTAAGCTTAAATAAAGAGGAAAAAATCAATAAAAAATCATACCTGTCGGATATTTGTGCCAATACAAACCTACGGAATTCAATGGTATACAGGTAAAAGTGCAAAAATTCTTCAGAAAAGCAGTGGATATTCGAAAATTTCTAATAACAGAAATACAAAAAAAACCGTAACCGCCCAGGGCCACTATAAAACTTTATTTAATTTGACTTAAAATTTCAAGCTTGCTTATTTCATGAAATTGTAAAAGCTTGTGCATCTAAGAGCCAAAAATGAAAATACAGACTAGCAAAAAGTTTAAGTAAGAAGGCAAGGCAAAATATAAAAATACATTTGTAGCATCGAAAGGTAAGAATGAAGATTATTTTATAATTCCTTTCTGAAAAAAATATTCCGAGATAATCATTCTGATGGTAAAAAACCAGGAAAATTATGCTTACAACCCAAAAACTAGAAGAGGGTAATGAAAAAAATTTCTCAAATGTATTACCTATAAAAAGCCGAAAGTAAACATAAGCAAGAAAATTAAAATAAAAAATTTATTAATATATCTAAATCTGATGGATGAACCGAGGCTCAAAATATAATAATAAATCTAAAAACTCACACTAAGTAATGTGAAAAATTGAAACAAAAATTCACAATTAAATTAATCCAGTAAAAATGAAAGAGCAGGTAGCACTAAACCCGTTCCACAAGCGCTGCTCATAGTAAAATCACCGTAAAAATACCCACATAAGGGAATAGTGAGAAAAAGAACACCAATCATATAAAAACTCTTTAAAACTTCTCCTTGAAACTTAATGAGGAGATATTTAACAAGAGAACTGTATGTACAGAAGAAGAACTCAAGATCTTTGAAAAAGCGGCTCTGATAATGGTAAAGAAAAAAAGTCATTTATAGATGATGACGTCCAAAACTAACAAGATCAAGTGGATGGAAACAAGATTGTATTGTAAATAAACATAACAATTAGTTGAATGGAGGCACAAAATGCTGTATATAAGATTGTCGATCTAAAGACAGACACTCTTAAAACCTGATGATGGAGACCATCAAGATTGGGGGAAGAGTCTAATGCAAATATTAAAAAAAGTTAGAAAGAGTGCGTAAACGCTTTTTTATTTGACATAAAGCCAAACAGAAGTTTTTACCAACTGTAGTAGAGACAAATGTTAAGATCAACTTGTTAAACGAGCTGAAAAATTTTACCGTGGACTTGTTCGAGATAAAGCTTGTTCAAACTTTCAATCAGGAGCAAAATAGTGCCAATTTAACAAACTTTGATATGAAATACGCAGATGGACTAAAATATACAGATGGAATTAGAAAGTTTAATAACAGCGGTCAATTAAATAGGAAGTCAAAAATAGAATAAAGAGACAAAGAACAGAATGAAGTGCATGAATGAATACCACAAAACTGGTCTCATCTTAGCTCTAGAAATGCAATTATATGGTTAAATTATAAAAGAAACTGCATCGGCACTAATCCTAGTGTACTGACAAATTGAAAAAACTTACGGAAAGAAAGAATAAGTATAAATAAAGATGAACACGTCTCTAGAAATTTAAATACTATAAAAAATAAAGTTAAATATAATAGTTTATTTTTTATTTATGGACTAAGTTTATAGTTATAATTTAGTTTTTGTTCTTTTGCACAACTTGCTTGATTCCCTCCGAACATAGCGTATTTATATTTCTAGTTATCTTCTCCTATCCAAAGTCTTCTATAATATCTCACCTCCTTGAGACCTATAAATCCATTGGTTTTTCTCTACCCCAAAAATTTTTATATATGCATCGATCTAGTTCCGACAAGAATCCTTTAAGATATCGTGTCACACACATACAATGTTATAAAATTGAAATAATTTTGTCCTACATTTCTACATTAATGACAGCTCAGATGTTAGCAGGTCATATTTTTACAATTATATATTTTCAACTATTTATGATTGTCGATAACTTTCATCCGACTTTCGATCAAAGTGATGCAGTTCTTATTTTTATCATATGAAAAAATATCAGTCCTTCATTCGATAACTTGATGTCTGTTTTTATTCTTGCATCTACTTTTATTCATCATTCCTATTTCATTATTTTTTGTACAGAATGCCAGCGGATCTTCTTCGTTTTTTTATAAAATATATTTTCTCGTCAAAATAAAATGAATACATCTTAGTATCTCTTGTGTCTGTATATTCATGATCAAGTATTTTTTTTACAACTGCTTGCCAAATGGACACAGTTTTAAAAAGTTCGTTATAGTGCGAACATCTTGATCTTTCTCTCAAAAAATGTTTATATCCCGAATCAAACAGAACCTAGCATCTTCTGATGGTCTGATATTTTCATATTGTATCCAATTTGAGGATCCTAATATTTCGAGCATAAATTTTATGCACATTGAAGAGTTTTTGATATCGTGTTTTTTGTTGTATTTTACACAATAAACACATATTTTGTTTTAATTCCAGTACTGGGAGATCTATGTCATCTTGTCTGTATTTTGTAATGAGAAATTTACTTATTACTTTAAGTTAAGTCGCGTTTCGCTTTTAAATTTTAATATTGCAGCTTTTCTTGGTGATTGTGCTCTTTTTTAGCCAAGGTATTTGACTAGCTGACAGATATTCATTCGGATTTAAACAGTATAGTCGAGTCTACATTCTAGTTTATTTCTTTTGAAAGAAAAATCTTTCTTTATTAGATGGTTGCAAGTGTATTCCATTTTCTTTTAGTATCTGCCTAATTTTATCGTCTAGCTAACTAAAGTCTTCTGATTCTAGCTTTAATAAATCAACTTTAGTCATTTAGTGATATTCCAAATTCATTTAATTCTATAAAGCTATTTTTACGATTACGTATTGTTTCAAATATGGTAATAAATTTTTGTACCATTTTTTTCGCATTTTATCCATCGTTTCTGGTTTAGTTCTCGTATTGGAATCTTCCAACATTTATAAATGTTTCATCCATCTTCCCCTTCTATGACCGTGGCAATATCTTTGCAATTTGTTTTGTTAGCCGCCAATTTGACCTTATTTATTTCCATTCTGATGGATCTGAAGAATTGCGTTGCTTTATTAGACATTAGTTTTAAGTTGCTTTCTTCTTTCGCCAAAATTATAAAATCGTCAATGAAAAGGAAATGATTAGTTTTAAAGCCCTTCTTATCGAGGTTAATGAATACGTATAGGAACTTATCAGCAAAATAGCGGATTAGCGGATCCATTAAAGAATAAACAGTACTGGAGATAAACTATCCCCCCTGTATAATCACTTATCGATTTTGTCTTATAATATTTCTTCATTTTGCAATCTTAGAGATAAATTCCAATTTTTTTTAGTTTAGAAATTAAGACAATCATCCATTCCTGTATGCTAAGTTTTTTTATGCAGCTTAGAAGTCCTCGTGGTATATTGAATCAAATGTTTTTTTTATGCCGAACAATTTATCGTGTAATTCATTATTGTGTTCACTATTTATTGCGACGTTTATCATTGTCTTCTTTTTAGCTTCCTGTACTCGGCTGACCGTTATAAATTGGTTTTACGATAGTAGTTACGGGATTGAAAGTCTTTCTGTGGTATAATTGTGACAGTTTTTGTTTTCAATTTATATAAGTTTGACATGTATGTCTTAGGCGTGAATTCTGATTGATTGCAAACTTCTTTTTTGAGTATGAGATATGTGATCACAGAGTAGAACCAACTTTTTACCTCTTTGTTTTCAATTCATTTTAGTTGATTATTTTATATAACATTATACAATTTTCCAGTTTTTTTTTACTAAAAAAGTTGTATATACAGTCACATCTTGCACCTTTCAAGTTAGGAGCGTAGTTGATGATCTGAAGAATTCAGTTTCTGTGATAAAAACATTTAAGGTGTGTTTTCTAATCGTTTTTGCGCAGATAAGCAATGAAGTTTGTATTTTTTGAGCTTCTTATCAACATATTGAAAAGAAATTCATAATACTATTTTTTTCTGCCTTAATTCTTGGTTTTACCATATCTCTGAATGCTCTATAAAATTGTCTTCATTTGACTTCAAACTGGCAGTTTATTTTTTTAAATCTTTTCTTTTTTTCATATTGATCTATCTGTTTATTTATTATCCTTATCTTATCGTTATTTTTACTGATCACTGTAAGGACGTCATTTTTTTTTGTCAAGTATCTTGTTTTGTTGTCTCATGACTTTTCTTAGAAACCTCGTCTCACTTTCTTTAATTCTTCGTAGTTTTTTTACGTGAGATTTAGGCATTGTCTTATTTGATCGTACCTTTTTATATTTTCCTCTTTGATTAATACTCAGTTTAATCCTTCCTGGCCAGGTTTCGATGTTAATTCTTCGTAACTCTTTTGAACAGCTTCTATGATCCTTGGATTATAGCACATATTTTTTGGTTGTTTGTTTGTGATATGCCATTAACTGCTTGATTTAGACCTTCAATGATTTCTATTTTAACTTTAGTATAGGGTATTTTCTTTGTTCTCGGGAGGTTTATGGAGTCTATATTTTTTAAGTTTGTCAGTACTCTAAGAGATTAAGTTTTGAATATATCGATGTAAGTTCAATACCTTATTGTTTTAACAGTTTTCCTCCCTAGTGCTTTTATTTCTTCTTTTGTTTCTATTTCTATGAACTTATGTAGTTGTCTTCCTTTCCCAATATTATGTTACAGATCGTTTGATGATTTGTTTTTAATTTCAGATATGTTCATATCCGGGTATTTGTCTTTATTGTAACTTTTTAGGAACTATTGTAGCCATATCATGGCATTCTTCCAGATCTTTTTAGGATCGAGGTATAAGCCTCTTGATCTAATACTCTTTCATGGCTGGTGTATTCTTGCTGATAGCTATAATAGTAATAAGAGCCGTTGTATTTATATGCGTTACTGCGTGGGGTTTATGCAAGTTTTATGCTAAAATTATCGTTATGGGATCGGTTGTCGAATGTTTGTCAGTGTAGTTCTCCTCTACTGTTCTTTCTTTATCACATATCATCTACTATAATAATATTTTAAGCATAATAATGAAATTTGCATTGAAATATATGTATGTATAAATTTGTAAAATATATTATATAAAGTGTGCCATAAAAATATGATTGTGCTGGTATAAAATATCTAACAAAATTAGATTGTGAATTACGGCAATATAGATACGTAAGTGCAAAGAAACCTTCAGGTGACTTTGTACAAATTTATGGCATCTAAGATCGCCCACATTTGCGAGTATGCATGCGCATCTTTCTAATTATCAACGAATCATATATGTAAGGGGTAAAAGAAAAAGATGCAGAATAAAATATACAAAAAATACTTTGCTAATGGAATAGTTCAAAATAATCAAAGTTAGAGAAAAAACAAAAAAATTTCATCATGCTTAGATTTTATTATACTGCACTTTACAAGATTGTCAATGAGTATTAGTACGTATGAATTAACTAATAAAATCATAGAATATAATAGTATTACCTAAATATAATAAGTGTTTAAAATGCTTTTATCCATCTTGAATCATCAGCTACACTTGTAAATATAAAAAATGTATATGGTTCTAAGTTCTAAATATTGAAGAAACTTTTTTAGCCATTAATTTTATAAAAAAGCGATATACAGAAAAAGTGTTGCCAGAAGCCACTAAAGTAATGTTACCTAGAGGTATAATTCTGTTATTTGTAATTTTTTTCTATCTTTAAGCAACCTAATTTTATGTCAATTGTAATAAAATGTTTATATGGAATGTTTGATGATATAAAAATATATTTCTTAATAATAATAATAAAATTATTGACATATTTTGAATTGCGCGTAATACAATTTAGAGTCCCAATGTTTAAATTGTTATATAGAAATAAACGATTATATAGGCGGAAAATTAAATATGAAAAAAAGGCCAAGAAATGAATCAATGAAATTACATTAGCTATAAAACCTTAAATAAATCGACAGATAAGATTCCTAGACATTCATTGTATGTTGTTGAATCAGCGGAATCTGATATAATTTTTATACATTAAACTTTAAATAATTTCTAGAAAGTAAAGGTTGCAATTTGTATTTACTAACAAAAACAAGAAAAGCCTGGTATTTGATGATAGTTGTAACTGTGATGGTTGCTATAAACCACCAGTTCTTATAAATGTGCTTGCTTTATCAGGGGTATGTGTGGAATCACCCTTGGCACAAAAAAATAGAAAATCAAGCTTATATTGAAAGATTTAAAAATGTTCAAATTACATACTTTGGATAGCATATATGATGTCTTAAGAGATTAGCGGAAATTTAAGTAGATTTGGCTGTAAAAAATTATACATGATTTTGACAAACAAGTCACTTCTGATAAAATAGTCAGAGAAAATAAAAGATAATTTTTCAAACACTAATCATAAAGTCTATATCTATGTAAATGTTTCTAAACAAGAGTTTGTCCTAAAATATTAGATCACAAGATAATTATGATTTCATTATCTACTTAATAGAATTGAAAATAGTGAACTCAATTAAACTGATGATAACGTACGAGTACCGCACAGCTATATAACAAAAGAAAACATAAATAGAGTTGTATATGCGAATAATATATATACCAGCTATTTTAAAAATATAGCATATAGAAAATTGTATCAGTAAATACTAATGAATACGTAAATAAAATCACTATTCGTAATCTTAAAAAAAGATTGTTTCGAAAAATCATTTTTATAGTGCTGATTCTTATGTTTTTATATAAAAATACATGATAAATAATTCATTTACATCTTTTATGACAAAAGCCATCAGTCTTCCCTAGGATAGGCTCTTAAAGTTACGCTATTTTAATGTAAATAAGAAACAAAGAAAACTAAAATAGTATATTAATGAGTATGATTAATCATGAAATTTTTAGGAAAAGGTATATCAACGAGTTATATTATAGTATTTGGGAAATGTGTTCTGTAATTTTAGGCATAATGATTTGATTTGCGCCCTCTGAAACACTTCTTCCTTTACTTTTAATAAAAAAAGTTCCTTATTATACTAGAATTGCAATGCCATGATCGAGTTCATAGGACATTCACGTATAAATTATGTCTACTATATAGCAGAGCTCTTTTATACTCATGGCCAACATATCATTGCGTTTACAATAAACTAAACTAATGATAAAATATATTTTTCAAACGATAAAACGAGCACAAAGAATATCTTATACTAAGAATCGATTTCTATAACATTCGGTAAAGGTATAAAATGATATTATTTAAATCCTTCATAAAATATAATGACAAGGGATCACGGGGTTACGCCTGGGGAACGTGTAGATTCTGATAAGGGTGTATGGGAATCGGAAAGTTGAAAAAAAGTTAGTTGAGATGATCATAACGTTATGATCTGTTTTTGTTTAGGAGAAGAAAAAAACGCGAGGCTTAAACCTATTGTATTGGGAACTTTATTGAAACACGCACTAGTAGTTTATTAAGGCAAATAATATGGTTTATGTAAACAAACGAGTCGGTAAATTCCATAGAATTGTTAGAAAGTTTAAGACAAAAATTGAATAGACAAAAAAGGGTATCGGTTGCAAAGAAACGAATTTAAATTTTACAGCTTTTATTTAAATACAAGATGAAGTCAGATGATTTGGAACTAGAAATTCAATAGGTAGTATGTTTCAGATGTGGAAGAGTGGAACAAAAATTATTTGATTGCAATAATGAACACTAAAGATGCCACTTTGTAATCAACCATTGTTATAAAAAATAATTATAAAAGTTTACCAAAAGGACAAACCAATCACTACGAATATACAAAGTATGTTCGAAAATATTTAAGAAAAAAAACATAATTTTAAATTATTATAATTTAATATTGTTGCTGTATCTAATAAAACAGTAACGCAAAAGGAACGATTATACCACATGCATTAGAGGGAAAATATTTGAAGTATCTAGAAGAAATAAAACCAAGATAAATAATTTAAAGAGAAGATACAAATTGGCGGTCTTTAGTAAGATTTTTAAAGATCCGAATGATTAAAGGCGAGTAATATGGAAATCACATAGGTTAAACGAATTTGTCAAATTTTGTAACACATTAACGTCTAATATGCAAGATATTCTTAGAGCTACATAGGGTGCAAATTTTTACACTACAATAGACTTTCTTTCCATATTTTATTGTGTAGAAATACATATAAATGTTTAATTTAAAAATAATCGAAAAAAAAAATATCAATATAGGAATGGTATGTTTACATGGTTTGAGAACCCACAATTATTTTTCAAAGATTTATGACAAAATGTTTACGTGATTTAATATATAAAGGCTTTATGGTCCATTTAGCTGATATTGTTATCATCGCTAATACTAGAAGTACACGTGATGATTCAGAGGTTTAGTGTACAAAAGATTAGAAAGAGCACCTTTGAAATACATATAAACAAAATCCAATTCGCAAAGGAAGAAGTAAGATATTAGGAGTAGTTTTAGATGATACGGAGATATTCATAGTGAAAGAGCAAAGAAATGCAATTTTTTACGGTGAAAAACCAAAAAAAAAATGAAATTGTTTTTGGATTTTTAGGTATGATTGTATGGTTGAGAAAATATATAAATCGGATTTTTTTTAAAACAGTAGCTTTTACATCTGTTTAAGATAAAAAAGTGGAAGATTGGAATCGGCTGTATTTATGAAAATGGTGTTTGAAGATTTAAAAAAAGAATGTCAATGTTAGATAAGCTAAATCAGCCGAATTACAATATAATGTTCATATTAAAAACGGATGTTTTACACATGCATATTGGGCAGTACTATATCGCGAGAATATCTTGAAACACGGCAAAATGGGGGAATTAGAATATGTTGGTAAAAAAATTACAGGGATGTAATCGGGATATAAAAACACGAAGTATAGATGCATGTTGTTATTTTTAAATTATAAAATTTGGTTATGAATTTAGAGGGAGACAATTTAGTATTGAAACTAATCATTAAGCATTAATAATATTATAGTATAAAGTTGAAATTAGGAGTGATCAAAATAAAAGATCAATTGAAAAAAATGTAATATAATTGCAGATGGAAATTTGTGTAAGGAAAAAAAAATTGATTAAATATGAACAAAGTTGGAAATATTGAGACAAAAAAATAATAATAATTTTAATCAAATATTATAAGAAAAGTGATCAAGAATATAGAAAGTTTGATGATAGAAAGATGGCAAAAATTTTGAATGTTAAAGAAAGAGATGCGTTGTGTTATGAGATACACGTTGATTTTGGTACCGAACTTCGGAGTACATTTATCATGATTTAAAACAAAAGCTTAATTGGCCAGGATTTAAAAAGAAAATAGATTATGTGTTAAAAAGTGAGATGTATGTTATAAATAATCGTAAACATAAGCCACCCTCTGAATATATAGAATCATATACGTCATAAGAGAAATCTGTGATAGTTTTATGAAAGTTAGAGATAAGAATGTTTATGTTTAGATTGAAAAGGAATATTTTATCAGGTAAGTCTCAACAGCTAGAAAAAAAAGTGGGAGGGTTGAAAAATGTGATCCATCAGGAAATTGGTTCAAAGATTTATTTTTATCATAACAAATTATAGATGATAATGGTAAATATTATATGAACGAGGATATAAAAATTGTTGACAAAAAATATTGAATAGAACATATTATAGTTAGTTCGAAAAATAATAGAATTAACGGAAAAGTGTATAAGCGCTCGTATAAAATTCATTGGGAAACATATTGTAGAAAGTTTTTTTGAAAATAAAAAAAACATACGACAATATTTTCCACATAAGTATAAGAAGAATTCCTTGGGATGACCTTTGGAATTATTATGATCTTCAATAAATTGCAAAAATATGTAGGATAGGAGAAAAAAAATTGAAGAACTTTATTGGTTAGATATAGTACAAGTCTCTCTTTAAGAAAATATAAAAAAATCTATAGAAAATAGGATTCTGAAAATTGTAAAAATTTTTTTTCTATAAAAATGATGCTTTGTTAAAAAGATGATGATACAGGAAGGATTAAAAAAAAATTTAATTGAACCGTAGAAAATTGTTGAAAGATAGCGCTTTGGAAGGAGATGTTGACATAATATATAATCGCAATGATAAAGGAGTACATATAATATGTTTTTCTTTTAGAGAAGATAGAGTTAAAAATTATTATATGTATAGTTTGTGATAAACTTATGGGGAGACGGATAAATACGACATGGCCAGATGACTGTAAAAATTCTAAATTGGTGTAGACATTTAAGTAGTCATCCAAGAATTGGAAAAAAATATTTAAATACTCGAAAATGATAAGATATAAGAATAAGTAGAAACTTCATTATTAAAGCGAGAGAAACAACAAAAGACATGAGATTAAAAAAATATGCCGGACAATAACTTAATATGAACTGTTTATCATGAAATAAAATATTCTTAGCGCAATTTTAACATCGAAAAATTAAATTATGAATTTGGAATATTGTATAATCTAACAAGAGAAGCAAAATATAAAAATTGTAGACAAAGAATAAAAAAATATTAAAGTAGACAAATAAATCCGAAAACAAAAAAATATGTAAATAAATGGAATTAGTGCGATACGATATCAAACAGAATATCTCTCGGAAGGATTCAAATATCATATAAAAAGTATGTCACAACTGCAACAAGGAAAAACATATTGCTCAATGTTGAAATGTGATTTTGTATAATGAATATTAATTATAGCGTTTTAAAATAATAAAAAATTACATAAGAGGTTTAAGAATAGTATAATATCACTAGACTATAATAAAATTTAGTTAATTATCTATAAATAGTCGAAATTTTTAGGAAAATTAATTCTGCAAAATTATTAAATGTAGGATTAAGATAAACGTGACAAAAAAAATCAAGAAAAATGCGTGCACATACCACAAGCACATACAATGAATAAAAAATATATAGATTATTTGAATCCTAATATATAATAAGTGCATCGAAGAGCGATAAAAGAATACAATCGGGTACATTGCAAAGCCTAAAAAGGATCACCGGCCAATAATTTATTTATTGTAGCATGATGTATGGTAATTTAGATCATTAAAAATCCAATTCTCCTATAAATATATCTTATTATAAGCAAAAGATCTGTTTCCCTTCTCTGTATTGTAATATAAGAAGCTTTTATAACAGGGGCGGGTAATCTTTTTGGCCCGTTAGGCCACTTGCGTATTTGAGGATGGTCATGAGGCCACACGAACGGTTTCTAATTATAAAATATATATATTAGTTTTAACAATAAACAATAAAAGACATTTTGTAAGTGCGTTTAATTTAATGAAATTTGTGCTTTTGCTATTCTTAGACTAATAATATATATTCTGGCTCAAATCCACACTCTATTAATCTTAATAAATCTTTTAAATGAATATCTGTTAATTGTGGTATGGTTTTTTTTAGTGTATGTAAGATAAGAATAGATATACTCACAACAATAAGTGTTTAAAACAAGAAAATACACGACGTGCATTTTGTTGTAATCTAGGATACACCATTGCATTTTCCCATATATATAATGAATCTGTTTTATCTTTAAAGAGTGATTCAACAATAATATTCTCTGCTAAGTCTAACATCACCATTTGAAGCACACTAGGTACCTGCATTATGTTAGAAAATTGTAGTTATAACACGAGCTGCCTACTAATTTTTTGTTCTATAAAAAGCTTAGATCTTTTATCATATTCAATAATCCGCAATTCCAATTCTTTGAAATATGTTTCCATCACAGCTATTTCGGTAATATTCTAAAGCATTCAAAGTTATGCCATTTTCAATAATGTATTTCTTCAATCTTTCTCACAGAAATAAGATCTCTATGAAATCACACTGTTTCCCTTTCAAGATTTTATATTAAGCCGCAAAAAGATTTTTTTTTTCTTTCCTTCTAGGCACAAATTGTGCTCATTCTGTTATGTGTAATATCACACAAAAAGCAAAGTTGCTACAAATCGATTCATCTTGCAATTTACAGAGTTCGTTCATTTTACTAAAAAAAGACAAGTTATGTCTTTTAAAGTCAAAGAACTTTGAAATCATGTCCATTTAGTGACCCAACTAACTTATGAATGTAAGGCGAGATATACTGCATGTTTTATTTTATAAAATCAGTAAATTTCATAATTGTTGATGTCTTGTTGCGCTTTTTCTGGTATCTTTAACGCTTTTGACTACGTCTTAAATGGTTTTATATAAATTAGTAATCGGAGGATAAAGATTTGTTGATGCAAATGCTATGGAATTAGAAAAAAAAATTTAGATGCGGATTCAATTTTATATTCAATACAATATATTATTCTCATATGCTTTTAATTGCAAGTGCCCCATCTGTAAATATACTTACTAAATTTAATAAATTAACATTTGAATTTCTATCTTTTTCTATGAAGTCTTGGTAAAATCAATCCTTCGTGTTATACAATCCAATCTTCCAAAGGCCAATAAATCTTCATAAAGGGAAAAGTTTTAGTAATCAAGCAAACGAAAAGTGAATCTATACAGAATCTGTTGTATCGATCGATTTAAAGACAGTAATGGAAAAATTGTTATGCTCATTTTGTAAAATATTAACCTATTTTTTTTAAGATTAACTAACAATTCATGCTGTCGTTTCGTAATGGTACCTCTTGATAGTGAAAGAGATCTATATTTTTTTAATTGTATCCGGATTATTACAGATCACAGTTTCTATTATGCATTCCTTGATTAGCACAATATAGCTATATTATTAACCCCTATCTTCATAATAGACAGGCTAGCCTGTAAATCGCCTATGTATAATTTTTTTCATAATTAACAAGGTTTGTTAATAGCTTAGTTTGCTTTTGTTTGCCTTCATTATATTCAAAAAGCTTCTGTTTACGTGCTTCTCTTACTAACAAAAGTATTTATATTCTCTGTGGGAAGCATAATATATATTTGCATTATGCTTCTTCTACGTAAAGAGAATTACATAACAAATCAAACAGACTATGTTGCCTTTTGCTGAAACAAGGGAAAAATCAAGTTTAAAATCAACCTAAATATTTTCTTCTATTTTAAATTCAGTGTTTAGGGGCATTAAATTTTTTTAAATTTTCTATGAAATAGGTTTAGATTAATAAATTATATATGAATAAGCTCAGGAGGCCGCAAAATTGCACAGTGGTAATTTTAAAAGGCACAAAGGCCTTAGCGAGCCCACAACCATTCTACAGTATTGAAATACAAGAAAGTGATGTATTTAAAACAGCATAGAAAGTCAAAGCAAATTTTACGAATAAAATAGCATGTTCATGAGGTGCATAAGATCGCCAAATATTTTTCAACGTGCAATAACTTCAAATTAGATTATTACTTTTGGAAATAGTCTTGTGTATATATCGGTGACATAAAAATACATGCTAAAGAAAAACATAGGCATGATGAACTATTAAAGTTCATGAAAATATCATAAGAAACGTCAGAAAAGAAATCTAGAGAAGACATGTATGTAAGTTTCAAATATGGCGGGGTTTTATGTGATGAAGCAGAAATTATAACATTGAAGAAAGATAAAGAAGGGATATTATTAGAAAATGATCATATCATAATAAAATTGCGGAATGAAGTAAATATGTTATTGCAATTATAAAAGAATAGAGCAAATGATATAACAAGTT
This sequence comes from Rhyacophila brunnea, assembly GCF_057557595.1. Taxonomy (NCBI): domain Eukaryota; kingdom Metazoa; phylum Arthropoda; class Insecta; order Trichoptera; family Rhyacophilidae; genus Rhyacophila; species Rhyacophila brunnea. The sequence goes on from NW_028232787.1 coordinate 516,286, forward strand.
TATTCAATAGCCAAAAAAACAAAAGATGCAAGAGTTTAGAAAGGAAAGTAAATAAAAAGAAAGTTAATTAATAATATTAAATGATTTTTTCACCAAAATTTATAAAATAGAAAGTCTCATATATATAGAAATACCATGTTTGTGGACCAACACTTGCTGCATATTTTGCGTTGATGTGGTTTTATATTAACAAGATGATAAAGAAAACATCAAGTTTTTATAAGCAAACTATAAATAAACGGCTATGAAAAAGATACGTAATTACAAAAAAAAATATGCAAGCTGTAATGTTTGATAAAAAAAATTTAGATTTATTAAAGCGGTTAGAAATTTCACTATACTGATCACAAGAGTTCAAGAAATAGACTGAAATTTTAAAGTATAGTTGTATATATATTTAGACATATATATACTATCATGTTATGACCCTATATGTAGGACTAGGATTCAATTAATAACAATATAATTCACATGGCGACAGCAAAAAGAGATTTCTGCCACCATTAAGCGGAACATCACAAGAAGATGTAAGTGAAAGAAGTTTCCGATTCGAGATATATTCTGCAACTAAACGATTGCAACACGAAGACAGCATCAAGGCAATTAGTCACGACCTTAAGAGGAAGTGCATTCGAACTAGCGAAGGGAAAAATTACACCAATACCGAGAACAAATGCACAACAGTTACTTTGCTGCCTAGAAGAAATATTCCAAGCAGATTCGAAGTTATGGAGACTGCGCAAAGATTATCAGCAAGAGAAATCCCAATGAGCATTAGAATCTCTTCGAAATGATAAGAGACGCCGCATATCTCTTAAAAAGCTGTATATCTCGATGCAGGCTATTGCGGAAAAAAATATTTTGAGTGCTCTATCGGAAATACGAATATCAACTTGGAGTCTAGCATTAACACTTCATCATATTTGAGGTGATGAAAGCAGCTGAAAAGTGGTGCGGTTGGCATATGGAAAAGAAGGAAGTATGAGCCAGCCATTAAATAGCCCACCGGAAATTATTAACAGAACTACAGCCCAGAAATTCTCTTTTACACATAAAAATTAAAAAAATTGTTTATCAGAAAATTTTGGGATCTCCCCGAAGTAAAAGAACACACTAGTTATGAGTGTATGAATAGGCATTAAAATATAAAAAAATTAGGCAGGAAAAAAGACAAAAAATACAACTCTAACACTCGAAAAGATATCAATAAAAATAAAAAAACTATTATATGATATTTAATACAAAAAAAACCCAAAGCAAATTCATTCTCTCCACGGGATAAGTTTAAAATTTCAAGATCCGATATATATCGAAACAGGTGCTGATATCACGCTAATAGCACAAAGATCTTTCATAAAAAATACAAGAATTGGAAAAATTATGAAAAATCATCTGCAGCAAACAGAACTGATACAAAATATATCGAAAAAACTAAAAATATCATGATAAAAATTAAGGATATACCCTTAAAATTAAATAGCCTTATTAAAAGTCTAGATATTCGTTATATACTCTTTTATGTGCCGGACATACTGGGTTATTCTAGCTTATTGGCAAAGATTATAAAGGGTAACAAAGAACCACTTAAAAAACTAAACCATAAAGTAATCTCGATAGAAATGCAAGATAGTCTAAAATAAATCTCGAAAACACCACAGATGTTTCAAACAAAGCAATCAAAATCAAAATAGATGAAAAATTTGTCTAAAGCCAGACCGAAATGTTACACTAAAAATTTAAAAAAAAAAATTCATCGGAACTCACACCCTCTAAGTTTGCAGGATTAGAAACATAAAATACAGACTATGGCGCAATATTCCTCTATGTCAAACCAATTTTAGCGTTAAGATTAGGCATGAAAAATAAATATCTATAAACTCTTGAAATCGGGGATAATAAGACAATCTAGCAGTGCATTTAGATCTAAATTGTAGCAGGTCTAAGCTTACAGCAAATCAAGAATTTATTGATTATCAAGCATCAATAACATATGGAATATTAGATCATCTATTACGTGAATCGATGAGATTTTCGACACTCTTTCCAAGGCGAAAATCTTCTCTATTATAAATGCGACTGTAGGCTACCATTGGATGGCTATGAATGAAAATGGCATATAAAAACAGCGTTTGTTACGTAACGGATACTATATGTGTATACCAGAATGCCTTTGGGCTCTGTAATTCACCGGCAACTTATTAAGCTGTTATGAATACGGTCTTGTAGCACGAAAATTGGAAGTCAGCATTTTGTAATTTAGAAGATGTGATAAAGTTCACACAGACAACAAGAGAACATAAAATTCAAATTGAGAACGTTTGTAACAAAAAAAAGTCTGCAGTTCTAACACTTAAGCGTGCCAAATGTATATTTTTTTTCGAAAGAATATCAGCTATTGAAAGAATGGAATTTGTCGACTACTCTTAAAGTTCTAAGATCTTTTTTAGGACTAAGTAACCTATAAGTACGATTTATACAACATGACGAAACAATTGCATTACATTTAGCATTTCTTCTAAAAGGTGAAATTCTGAAAGGAGTTAAAAATACAATGGAATTAAGTAGTAAAAAATTCACGTAAAAAAAAACACTAGTTTCTGACATTAATTACGTTCAAAAATAGACCTAAGAGCACCGTTCATTTTAATAACAGAGCATCAAACATCGCTATGGGCGCAGTGTTATCACAAGAAATAAACATAACGAATCAATTGTAGCAAGAATTAATAAGAGTTGAAAATATTATTCCATAAACGATTTAGAACTAACATACGAGTACAAAAGTATTCTGCAATATAAGCATGATCTTTTAGGGGAAAATTTTATGCGGAAAACAGACAACCAAGCTCTTCAATATTTAAATACTGTCTGTAATGGAAATAGTAGAATATTAAGAAGAGCACTTAAGCTCAACAATATACAACTATTTCCATAAAACGTGAAACTAACATTTCGGATGATTTGAGTTGCCCTATAGAAGAAAGGGGTTTTAATATGGCTCGTGAAATATAAGAAAAAGAAAAAAAGAAGTTTAAGAGCAATATGGATTGATTCGGATCGCGGATCAGCTGCAAATATAATCTTCTTAATAAAAAAAGATACAGCTTGCTAAATATTTACAAAGAGGTTGAGGAGTATCATAAGAGTGGTATAAAATCTCTTAGAAATAGAAAGACATTTATAAACTCAAAAAAAGAACAATCGATTGGAAATATCCAAACGAAATTTGGGAAGTTGATCTTATAGGTCGAATACAAGATACAGGCGGATAAAACAAATTTATACTAGTGGCGATATATTACTATGCTAGTTGGATGGAAACACCTGTAAAGAAAAGAAAAAGGCGGAAGAAATTATAGAGATTTTTTTAGAATGCTATATAGAGAAACATGGTACACCAATTATGTTTTTAACAGACAATACTCGTGAATTCAAAAATGAAAATGTAAGCAATTTGCGACCAAAAATAGATAAATTGAATTATGATCGCCATAACATCAAGAAAAAGTTGGGATAGTGGAGCGGCATCAAACCCTAATGAATTATTTTTTAAAAATCCCAGAATTCGGGAAGTACTCTTGAGAAAGCAAATTAGAACAAGCAAAATAAGCGCACAGCATTATCTTAAATAAAGCAAATAATATATAACCATATATTCTAAAATATGTAATGCTTCCACTTTTAAGCCTCGATAAGAAGAATAATGTTAAAGATAGTTTTTGTAAAAAAGATGTGCAGTTTTTAAAGCGGGATGCTTAGTTTTAAAAATACAAATCTTCAATTGTAAAAGGAAAAGTAATAACACGAAACTGCTTAATGTTTAAAATAATGTGGTTATATATAAAAAGATGTTATCAGGTAAGTTTAAATAGAAAAGGCATACGGGATATAAGTTTTAAAACTCTATACATTCAGATGCGTATATAGTAACAAATACAGAGAAATATTGCTGAATAAACAGATCACTTGTCAAACTTGACTCGTCATAAGTTACTTAAAAAGGCGGGAAAGAGATGTCCTATATATATTTAGACATATAAAAAATATTATTTTATGACCCCTCATGCGGATCAGCATTCAATAATTAACAGCGCAATTGACAACATGTGTTTAGGGGGATGTGTTATAGAAAAAAATTTTTCAAATCAATTTTTAGTTGAGATAATATTTTTATAAATAAAAGGTAAGTAAGAATAATAATTATTTTTATTTAAATTTTTCTTCTTTCGTGTCCTCCTTTTCTTACTCAGCTTCTTTTTTTTCAAGCCAGCTTCTTTTGCCGTCTTTACTAATCCTCCATTTTTTGGAGGGGCTGTCATTACTGAGCTTTTATCATTCTGTTTCTTCAGCTCCTTCTCAAATTGCTGATTCGATCTTTTTATACCAACATTTTCTTTGTCAATACTTGTTAGTAATCGCCTTGTGGCGATAAAATCGTTCAGCTTATTGCTTAAGTTACGGAGTTTTATAAAGGTGTCCGTTGTAATAAAGCCTTCCTTGTCCTATGACTATTTCCTGATGTCTATAGGAGACAGAACGTCACTCCCTAGTTTCGGTGAACCTCATCATCCAGATACTAGTCAACGTTACAAGGGCTGTAAAGTAAATTTACAAAAATTAAATTTTATCATGGTTTTCAACTCATTTTTTTCCGACAGATTATTGGTGAAAAGATTATTTTTACTAGTATGGTTCAGGAGCCATACATAATAGTTACTCATAATTTTTTCCTGTCTAGTAATACTAACTTAAGAGTAGATTTGATTTCGATTTAGTATCCATATCGATGGAGAATTTTACGCAAAACTACTCTTGAGTTCGTATTACCAAACTTGTCGAGCTTTTTTAACACGATTGAGTGAACCTAACTGTTAGGTTAGGGAGAGGGCCAATTTTATTCAAATTCTCATTCTGTTAGGAGAACTAAATTTGAAACATGATCTTAAACGTAGAAGTTGTATTTTTAATACAATTACGCAGCTCTAGGATACATTTCTGTACCCTTTCGAGTTGACCGGATCATTGCCTTCATGATTTAAATAATCTCGCGATAAATATATTTATTGTCTTATCATTTGGATTGTATAATTAAGAAAAATATAGGATAGGAACATATTAATTTATTAAAATTAATATGTTATACATTGTTTTCAATCAAGAAAATTATGTATTTTGAAGTTCGTTAATCTACCTGAGCATTAAAATATATCTTATGATATATAGTTGTTGAGTTCTTCTCATTCAACGGCTATCCCATTACTGAGCATTAGGAACTATGATTTTACCCAATTATTGTTCTACGTTTTAACATAATAAAAAACTAATTTTATATTACAAGTCCGTAAAGCAGCCTCGTTAAATATATTATTCCTATCAAAGAGTATAGATTTCTACTAGTTTTCTCGTCTTCTCTTGAAAGAACAAGAGGATGTCGACGAGTCATGTTTTATATCCGAAACCGCAATATCAGTTTCGTTATTTACTAACACCTTTTGTGAGGCGCTATTAACGTTGTCCATTACCTTACTATAATTACAGATAACAGGAGAAAACGGTATTCTATATGCTGTTCCTGCATCTCTAACAAAGGCAGAAATACGTGTGTCGACTATGCTTTTTTTGACTTTAATGTATTTCTTAGATTCAGTGATTGTTTTGGATGATAAGTCCATAAATTTGAATCCATCTTTATACTTATATTTAAAATATTTTTCAATTTTATCTTTAAAATATTCCTTTTCTATAAGATTGTTTATAAAATTACTCATATTTTTCTTAAATAATTTCTTATTTGAAGAATTTCTGAGTATTCTTATGTTCTCACCTGTTATCCAATTATAACGAATATTTTCAGGATATTTGCTGTCAGGAAGGTATATAAGTGCCTGTTCGTTTCTTTTTCGAACAGGTCATAATCTAGAATATATATGAGTTTAATTTTTTTTTGCCTAGATATATTTTCAGGTCTAAGATAGATACCATTGTTTCTTTATGCTCGAATGTGAATTTGCATGAGGGAGATTGTTGCATCAACTTATTATTGAGCTCATTAAGTTCGTTTTCACCTTTTGTAATAAGTAATATATCATCAAGATATCTTAAGTAAATCACTGGTAGTTGATTTAGTTTATTTCAAGTTAAATTCAAATTCAGCTATAAACAGATTTGCAAACGCAGGGGCGACGTTACTCCCCATGCCTGTACCTTTGATCTTTTATAATTCACTCCATTAAAACTCAAAAATTTATTACAGAGTACCTATTTTAATAGTTTCATCGTGAAGTTTACCTTTTTTCAGGTATTACAGTCATAAAGAGCAACCATTCTACGCGTAATAGACCTTCATTCTGGTTAATGTTGGTATGTAACGCTTCTACATCTATAGTACATAGTATTGGTTTGAAACCAATGAGTGGTGTACCCTCCTATTCTGAATTACTCCCAGAGAATTAGATAATATCCAGTATATGTCTTTTACTTTAAGCCATAACACTTTATGTAACTATTTACTTACCATTAATGTAATCCAATCAAAACATGGCACAGTAAGGCGAATTTCATCGGATTATTGTTAATTTTTGGCATTATATAGAATTTCAGGGTTATATCTGTTTCTTAATGTCTATTTCCTTAAAGAAACTTTGTTCGTCTGTTTCTTTTAGGAAAGACAATAGTTCGGAATAGATTTTAGTCATATTCATTCGGATTTTCTACCGGATATGTACTATCATCATTAAGATGATTTATACATTTCTGTTTGTACCAATCTACATCCATAACAGACATTCCTAGATTTTTTTCGGCGTTTTTTACCAATAATTTTGCATTAATAAGCCATTTTTTAACAGCCATGGCATGTTTATGCCAGGTGTTAGTCGTATGTTGAACCGTTTGTTCAATATCCTGAAGACAGGATCGCTTTAAAATGTCTAAGAATGTTGTTTCGACTTTACCAATATGTTTTAATAGAGATCCATGAACTGTGTTAACTTGTTCACGAATTAATTCTAAATTTGGAAGACTTTTTATATTTAAGTTACATCCAAGATTTAGAAACTCTATAACATATTTAGGGGGATTATTAACAGAAGAAATATTATTAAACCAATTTTTAGTATAGTTTAAATTAAAGGTAAGAGGTAAGTAGTAAGAATTATTTTTATTTATATTTTTTTGCCTTATTCCTTTTTTTCTTGCTTAACTTTTTATTTTTCGAGCCAGCTTCTTTCGCCGTCTTTACTAAGCCTCCATTTTTTGCAGGGGCTGTCTTTGTTGAGCCTTTTTCCTTTTTCTTCTGCTTCTAGTTGCTGGTTTGATTTTTTTATACTAACATTTTCACTTTCAATACTCGTTAGTAATCGTCTTGTGACGATAAAGTCATTCAGCTTATTGCTGTAATTACGGAGGTTTATCGAGAAGGTGGTTCTACTAAGAACTGTCCCATCGTCGATAGCATTATCCGGCAGTGATAACGAAATATGACCGGTGCATACCTCACGTAATTTCGTGCATTGTCAGTCCTAAAACCGCCTGATTTACGATAAAACATTTCTTCAATTTTTGCCGATTCATTGGTTAATTGTTTGAAAACGGCAAATTGTTCGTGTTCTGCGAACTCACTATACTGTTTCGAAATTCCTGGTATATAATGAGACTGTATGAGTGGTTTAAACTCATCAGTTGCTGTCATTTCCGATCTTTGAAGAAGGGAAGTATACTTTTTTGCATCCTCGATAAACTTATAATAAGTTTCTTCGAGGAATGCTTTATTATCAGCGTCAGCTGATATCAAAGACATCTGATCGTTGTTCGTAGTAACTACGGCACAAAAGGTGTAATAGTAATACTTTGGTCGGGGATCAGCAGAAGAAAGCATATCATCTTTCTAAATTGCTGTATAAGTGTGTCCTGTCGTGGTAAAAACAGTCCCTAACCCGAATATGCAGTCCTTTTGCTTGTTGTTTTTGTTGACTGTTATTTGGATGTATGGGAGCGCATTAAAATTATTATTATTCATTAAGGTGTATGTATGATAATCTATTTATAGTCTTTGGTGAAGACTTTACCCGAAAAATATTTTTTTCGAAATAGTAGAAACAATATAATTACTTATATTTGATTTTTATTTACTTTAAAATTTTTCTTAAAGGACGAATATTTAATTTGTTTTATTTAGCATTTATGTTGTAGTGCTTATGTTGAGAACATTATAGTGATGTTCAGAGTGCTAAGCTATATTATTTCATAACTAAATATGAAGATAATATAATAAAATAAAATAAAAATTTGAAAAATTCGAATGGTTTGTATAATATCACTATATTAGGACTGGGAAATTTATGCACCTTTTTGGTAAAGTTGTACAGAGAAAATCAATTCACTGGGTGACAACTAACATGTATAGGTTAGGATTTTTATAAAGGTATGCGTTGTGACACAGCCTTCCTTGTCTTTCGACTATTTCCTTTTTATATGAGACTAGGGGCGTCACCTTTTAGTTTCGGTGAACGTAATCCTTCTTTGTCTTTCGACTATTTCCTTTTTATATGAGACTAGGGGCGTCACCTTTTAGTTTCGGTGAACGTAATCAGTCCAGACACTAGTCAGAGTTACAAGGGATAAAAAATACATTTTTAAATGTTATAATATATCATGGTTCTGAACTCATTTTTTCTGACAGATCATTAGTGAAAACATTATGTTTACTAGTATGGTTCAGGTGCCTAACAAAATAGTTAAACAAAGTTTTGTCCAGTTTAGTAATACTAACTTAAGAGTAGACTTTATTTCGATTTAATCAATCATATCGATGACGGATTATACGCAAAACTACTCATGAGTTCGCATTATTAAACATATCGAGCATTTATACACAATTAAATGAACCTAACGGTCAGATTGGGTCTTTGACTGGTTAAGCATGGGGCCTAGTTTCTTTGAATTTTCTCTCTCTTAGGAAAACTAAAAACGGGGACCGATTTCACACTTAGAAGTTATATACTAAAATACAAGCATTAAACTCTAGGATACACTCCTACACCACTTTCGAGTTGACCGGTGCATTTCCTTCTCGATTTAAATAACCTCGAGAGTATATATGTCTAATATACTTGTTGTTTTATCATTTTAATTGTATATGTCAGAAAAATATACTGCTAAAACCGTATTTTTTTGTTTTTAATACGGTATACATTGTTTTCAATCACAAAAACTTTGTAATTTGTAGTTTTTTAATTCTACTTGAGTATTAATATATATTATATATATATTTGTTCAGTTCTTCTCATCTCACAGGTATCCCATTACTGGGCATTAGGAACTATGGTTTTACCCAATTATTGTTCTACGTTTTAACATAATAGAAAAATTACTACATTTTTCAAGTCCATATAAAATCCTCGTCAAATTAATTATTTCCTGTCAAAGAGGATTGATTTCTATTAGTTTCCTCGTCTTTTTTTTGAAGAACGAAGTGTATTATGAAAGTCGTTTTATAGCCTGTACCGCAGTACTAGTTTCAATATTTACTAACACTTTTGCGCGGCGGAATTTACATTGTTCATTACCTTACTGTAATTACAGATAACCGGGGAAAATGGCATTCTATGCGCTGTTCCTGTATCTCTAACAAAGGCAGAAATACGTGTTTCGACCATGCCGTTTTCGACTTTTATATATTACTTAGATTCTGGGATTTTTTGTTTGATAAGTCCATAAATTTGAATCTATCTTCATACTTATATTTAAAAATCTTTTTATTTCTTTAGAATGTTCCCTTTTTATGCGCATTACTTATGAAATTACTCATATTTTTCTTCAACAATGTCTTATTTAAGAATTTCTGAATATTCTTATGTTCTCACTTGCTATCTAACCATAGCACACATTTTCAGGACAAAGCTGTCAATATGTGTATAAAGTGTCTGTTCATTTCGTTTCGAACAAGTCATAATCCAGAATATGTGTGTTTTTTTAGTTATGCCTAGATATATTTTTAAGTCTAAGAAAGATACTATTGTTTCTTTATGCTCCAACTTGAATTTTAATTAGGGTGATAATTGTATCAGCCTATTATTGAACTCATTGAGTTCATCTTCACTTTTTTATAATAACTAATATATCATCCAGATATTCCAGGTAACTCACCGGTAGTTGATTTAACCTTTTAAGTTAAATTCAAATGCAGCTATAAACAGATTTTCTAACGCAGGGGCGAAGTTACTCCCCATGGCTGCACCTTTTTTCTGTTAATATTCACTCGATCGAAACTCAAAAAGTTATTACTTAGTACCCATTTTAATAGTTTCAATCAAAAATATACCTTTTTTCAGGTATTTTCTTCATAAGGAGTAACCATTTTCACCGTAATAGACCTTCATTCAGGTTAATGTTGATATATAACGCTTCTACATCAGCATTACATAGTATTTGCTTAAAACCAATGAGTGGTGTATCCTCCAATTCTGGATTACTCCCAGAGAATCAGATAATATCCAGTATTTGTCTTTTACTTTAGGCCATAACACTTTATGTAAGTATTTACTTACTATTATTGTAATCTAATCAAAACATGGCACAGTGGGCCAATTCCCATCGGATTTTTGTTAATTTTTGGCATTATATAGAATTTTGGGGTTATATACTGTTTCTTAATATTTATTTCCTTAAAGGAACTTTGTAATTCAATCATTTTCCGGATTAAAAAAAGTTCGGTGTAGATTTTAGTCATATTCATAAGGATTTTTACCCGATATGTACTATCATCATTAAGATGGTTTATACATTTCTGTTTTACCAATCTACATCCATAACAGTCATTCCTGGATTTTTATCGGCGTATTTTTAACCATAATTTTGCATTTATGAGCCATTTTATAACTGCCGTGGCATGTTTATGCCAAGAGTTAGTCGCATGTTGAACCGTTGTTCAATATCCTGAAGACAAGATCGCTTTGAAATGTTTAAGAACGTTGTATATACATTACCAATATGTTTAAAGAGATGCATAAACTATGTTGACATGTTCACGAATTTATTCTAAATTCAGCAGGCTTTTTAAATAAAGGGAATTTTTGGACCTAATTGTGTTGGTGTTAAAAATCGATTGACGTGACGTCATATTTTTGGAGGTAAAATGAAATTCCTAGATATTCAAAACTAAAAATATATTTGACGATAGACAATTATAACAATAAAAAGTAGCTACACTTTACATATTAAATTAATTCTACTATTTTCGTATATTTTTAACGGGGTAAATGACTCTAGGAAGCTAGATCTAAAAAAAATAAGGAGCAAGGAGCTTCCTTTAAATGAACATAATGGTACAAAAAAATCGAGCTGACAACTTCGGATATTGCAATAAAGAGCATAATATTAAGTGTCTAGATATCTATATCTAAAAAAGTCCCTACACATCGAAATTCGCTGGATAATTAATTGCAAATTTATTTAGAATAAAAAGCTAAAATATGTAGTACAAAAAGTTTGAGCATCAAATTTCATATATTAAGTTAATTAGCATAATTATTATAATCTTGATATCTATATTTAGGAGAGTGTCTACACCTCGACAATAGCTAGATAATTTTATAAACATTATTTAATTAATATGAAAAAATGAAATTGATATAACAAAAAGTTTGAGTTTCCGATTTCAGATCCTACAATAATATGCATAATAATTTAACTCTTGATATCTATATTCGAAAAAGTGCCATCACCTCGAAAATCACCATATATAATAAAATTATTCTTTAATTAAATAGGAAAGTTAAATATAAATAAAATTAATGGTACAAAACTTCTGAGCTCATAAATATATGATAAATGAAAAAGAGCATAATTTTTTATGTCTAGATGTAAAATTTTAGAAAAGTCCTACACCTTGATAGTAGCTAGATTATTTTCAATTACCTTTTAATTTAAGAGAAAGAGCTAAATATAAGAGAAAAAACCGTTGAGCTACCGACTTCAGATAATACGAGAAAGAGCATAATTATTATGTGCATCTAAGTATCTTATTCTGATAAAGTGCCATCACCTCGAAAATCGCCATATATAATAAAATTATTCTTTAATTAAATAGAAAGAGCTCGAAAAAAGAAATTAATGGTACGCGAAGCTTGAACTGATAACAAAAGATATCTAGAAAAAAACATAATATGATAGAAATTGATATTTTTACTAAAAATTTGTCTCTCCTAAGCATAACTATTAAGGAAAAAATGAATGAAATTAAAGATTAAATGCTACAAAAACAAAAAAAAGTGATTCCAAAGCTAGAAGATATTTAGTAATAAATTGCTTCAAAAATAATAGTAAAATAAAATTTTTAAATCTTATTAATGTAATACATTTATATTTGGTAAAAGAAAACTTATTCAAAAGAAATATTAGTTCGTAATCTACATCTCTAGATCGATAAAAAAATTAAATGATTCTAAACTTAGATAAATATACAAAAATAATGATTTATATTATTATAAATGATTTTTTTACAGATATATTCCTTGTTCATGTCCTAAAAAACATTTTTTTTAAGATTAGATGTTTGAAATATATAAATCAAAATATTTCTATTAAATACAGTAGGGTGGTGTGGTTGAGTGGTTTACAAGTCTGATCCCTAGGTCAGGGGTCGCGGGTTCCATTTCCACCCACCCCACTAATTTCCGAAACGAATTTACTCTAAAGAAAAATACCCAAGGGGGCGGCCAGTGGACCATAAAAGATAAACCATAAAGCACTGACAAGCCATGAGAAAAAGGAGGTTGCTGTGTAAGCCGTTGAACTGTGCCTTCAGTATTGAAAAAGATCCCCCACCGTTCAGCAAGGATATAGGTAAGTGTAGAGTGTGGTTGTAGCTTGTAACTTGTAGCGATGAACAGTAGACAGAATCCCATTCCCTCCACATAATGACTGCCGCCTATGAGAAAGGGTCCATCCACGGTGATTACCGGTGACAAGAAGTGCTGGAGGAGTTTCACAGAGAGACGCAGCAGTTAAGCAATAGTTCCTATGTATATAAAGCGAACTTCCTAAAAAGTAATAGAAGTAAAACATAATAAATAAAGTAAATTCGATTAGAATTTTAAATTCAGTTATACGAATGCATCAACAATTTATTCCTTAAAAAATTAAATATCTATCTTTTATATAGAAAAAATCGTTAATCAACATATCAATTAATTTAATAAAAAATAATAACTTTTAAAAACTATTCACAACTAAAAAATGAGTAAATACTTTATTATTTATTTATGGATTAATTTTCTTTTTATCGATTTTATCTATTTAGACGTGTTCAGCGTGTTGGGAATATTGCACAACTCCTTGATGCATCTTTTGACACCTTCCTCTGATCTATATTCATCAACTGCTCTTCTTCTCTCAAATAAGATGAGTTCAAGGGTCTTGCCGAGTGTGAGAGCTTGCATGTATGCTTTTACTTCGTCCGGTATTTTTAACTCCTTAACATATTTTTTATGATATTTTGTGACTACCCCATCCCAAGTCATCACATATGTTGTAATGCTTGTTTATCATTTGTAAATTAAACCAATTTAGTTTGCCAAGATGTCATACTTCCTATATTTTTCATTCTCAACTTCAGTCAATTTATCAAGGCTCGTTATACCTATTTCGATCAGCGTGATCATATTTTCTTTTTCATCGTATAGAAAAATATCAGGTCTATTTTGTTTGATTAAAATATCTGTTTTAATTCGGGTATCAACTTTTATTTCTGCATTTTCGTTTTCGCTGATCTCTTGTACTGAGTGATTTCTGATCTTTTTGGTTTTCTTGAAGTTTTATCGTCTTGATAGAGGAAATGAAGACATCAAACGATTTCATTATGTCTTCACGTGTAATCATGCCCTAACATTTTCTTGCATCTTGTTGCAAGGTGATCAATTGTTTTCATAGCTTCATTACAGTGTGGGCATTTTATCCTCTCGCCAAAAAACACATTTCTGTCTTGAATAAAACAGAGTTTCCCTTCTTCACTTGGTTTAATGTTCCCATCTTTTATTCATCTTAATGATCTAACAATGTCAACCATATCATTATTCTTAGCTTTAAAGGGTTTTTGGTGCAATGGTTTTTCTTTTATTTTACACAATAAACTTTCTTGCTGCTTTTTCTCCAGTGTTTCGGAGTCGGTGATATTAGCGTGATATTTATTTTTAAGATATACTTCAATTAGTGAGAGATGTGTCTTGTTATCTTTTTCTACTTTTAGAATTGCGGCCCTCCTCGGTGAGCTGTTTTTACTATTTTCAAGCAGATTTTTTAGCTGGTAGATCATCTTCTCAGCTTTAAATTCGATATTACATAGCCCATGTCCTAGTTCATTTCTCTTTATATATAATCTTTATTATAACTAGGCTGGAAGTGAATGGAAAATTCGTTTAAAATATCTCTTATCTTATCATCAAGTTCTATGCCTATGGTTCTAATTTTAATATGCCTATGTGGTAATTTATGAATGACGTCGCATGTTCATTAATTGCTTTAAATAAATTCACGGCATTAAGTTTAGGATTACATAAATTTCTTATTCGATTTAATATTTGTTCTGCAATTATATCTATAGTTTCTTGCTTTAGCTCTGATTTGCTATTCTCAATTACCCCAAGATATTTGTAGGCTGCCGGGCCTTCTATAAATGTTGCTACATCTGCACATATTTCATGGTTAGTGGCTGATTTGTTTTTGTTTATTTCAAGGCCTACTGCATTAAAGAAGGTTAGTGTTTCGTCTGTCATGAGTTTAATAGTTCTTGATGTTTTTGATGTTTTTGATATTAATTTGAGGTCATCTATGAAGAGTAGGTGATTCTTTGTATATGAGTTTTCATCGTTCAGTACACTCACCCCTGGAAAGCGTTCATTTAATTTTCTGCTTAAGGGGTCAATACATAGAACGAATAAAAAAGTGAAAAAATTTCTCCCTGTAGTTGTCTTTTATTATTTATTTATTTCATTCATGATTTCTTCTATATTTAATCTGAACGATATACTCCATTTACTTGTAATCTTTCTTATGAAAGATGTTATCCATGCTGGTAGATTCAATTTTTTAATACATGCATGGAGGTAGGCATGTTCTATTGAGTCAAACGCCTTTTTTTACATCAATCCACGTTTTATATAAATTATTTTCATACTCTTTATTTATCGCAATATTGATAAGAGCTTGTTATTTTGCTCCTTGAACGCGCCTTATTGTCCCTAACTGATTTCTGCAATATATTCTCTTGTCTATACTTCATATTGAATTATTTTTATGACCGCTTTTGTCGTTAATTTATATAAATTAGACATACATGTTATTGGTCTAAATTCATTTCCTATCTTGACATCTTCTTTTGGTATAAGGTATGTAGTGCCTGAATAAAACCATTCTTCCTGGTTTTTATCTTCTTAACATTTTCTGATATATATTTTTATGAAGACTCGTCATTTTTTTAATGAAGAAATTAATTTTCCATCTCGTCCAGCAGCTTTCCAGTTTGGCACTGATTTTATTATATTATCAAACGCAATCTCAGTTATGAAGCAAATCTTTTCCTGTTTTTGGACAGGGTGCATTGGGCGTAGGTAATCGTTATAATTATTTTTGTTGTAATTTTCCGTATCTTTTTCCCACATTTTCATCGAAAATTTTTTGATTTGTTCATCTGAAGCTTCGATTGCATTTTATTTGTTTTGTGTCAATCCTCTATAAAAAAAGTCTTCTATTAAGCTCAAAGCAGTTATTTTCTCTGGTGAAGTCACATCTTTTTTTGTACTGCTCCATTTTTTTCTGCAATATTCTAATATTTTCAGTATAGATATTTAAAACCGTTTTAAGATGATCATCTATGTCTAGGATCATGTTTCTTGACCGCATTATTTTTCTATATTTTTTTACTTCCTCTTCTTTAACTTCACTGCGTTTATTTTTATATAATTCTAGTCCATCTCTTATTCTTTCTAAAAGCTCAATTTTTTCGATTTTTTCTGAAATATATTTGTTGTCTTTTCTCGGTTGTGTTGTGAGGCGTTTGTAAGTCTGTTGTGCGGTTTGTAGCAACACTGCAACATCGAACATATTCTTGGGATTCTGGGTGGATGGTATTGCCCCTATTATCATATTAATAGTTTGGAAAGTACTGTGCCAACTTTTTAGTATAGAATTTTCCTTGCACTGTCAAATTCAACGATATTTGTCTTTTTTAAGCTTTCGTATATTTATTTAATTCCTTTCTACATAAGCCTACTCTTCTATACTCTTCAATTCCAAAATGGGATGGATCACTCAATTTTGCTTTTTTGGGGTTTTTGACGTTTTGGGCATCAAATCGTTTGACAACCGACTTCTTTCCATTTTGGTTTATCTATATTCTCATCGCTCGTCTTTTGAGTTCCTGCTGGGACAAATTACATTGGAATTTTCCGTTGTAATATTTTTGGAGTTTTTCCCATCCGAAGCTTTGCATACGATGGAAGCGTATTAGGATTGCCGCATAGGCATCTTGAATCTATTTATCCAACATAGATTCTGTTGAAGTAAAGATCGATTCTAGCGTCAGATGTCCTTTCGATGTTTTTAAGGGGGTTTGAGCATTTGCCGTTGGCAACATTTTTTTTTTCTCGGTTACAGCCGCAGTTTTGCATGATTTATCTTTGTAGTGCTCTGCTTCTGATTTTTCTGTTTCACCCATTATAAAAAAAAATGAGTTAATACTATTGAATTATATATAATTAAATTTAATACCTAATAAAATAATAATAATAATTAGTTTGAACTAAATATATAAATATTAATAGAAAGGGAAAGGGGAACATGATTAAATCAGAGTTTATTAATAGCATTATATTAAGATTTATAGAAAACATTATGTTAAGTATGAAAATAGATTAAAAATGATTATTAAGTTATATTAAAGCATAGTAATGATGATAATTGGATTAAAAAATATTTATTAAAAGAGGTCTAAAAGTTCAGAAAAAAAATTTGCAAGGCCTTCGGCGCAACTCAAATCATCGGAACTCGGTGTTCCATATCTAAACCTCCAGCACCATCTCTCTTCACCCACCAAAGTCTCCCATCCGTTAAAAAAATTCACCTGGCGAGAGGTCCCAGATCCCCCGCCAATGCCATCCCCAAGCAGCAGAAAAGTTGTTTCGATGTCACTTTCCCTATCGTTTAACTCGAAAGGCTTTCTTCTATTTTTTCTGGACGAAAGTCTTGTTTTCTTACGTCCATATATCATTTCGATGTGGGCTTTAGATATACATTAAATCACGTTATTTGTCTAAAAAACAAACCAAAAACACTAAATAATAATTAGAATGGTTTTAAAACACAATGACCATTATATTAAAACCAGATAAATTTATATTGTTTAATCATGCCATTAAAAATATAAATAGTTACTTTTCATAAAGCTCAATATTAAAAATAAAGTTATATAACATAAAACTTAATTGCGTATTTATATATATAATTTCGGACTATTCACCGTGTTAAACTCATATATGAAATAGTAAGGTCATGCTATTTTTAATGGGGATATTAATAAAAAACAAAATCTTTAACGAAATTTATTTAAATACTCGTATATCACCAAAAGAAACCATAATAGACACGATCATAAAAATAAATACCATTTTTTGCCTTTATATAAAAAACGAACGCTAGTTCAAAATGCGAATTTATAATATTAAATTAATTACAATTTTATCAACAAGTTGTTAAGCAAATTAACGTCATAGCCCACTATAAAGGTTAGGGGTTAATTATTACAAAAAATACTATACAATTATAATCTATATTTATCGATCCTTTCGAATTCACTATTTAAACTTGTTTAAAAGACAAGAAATTTACTGCTTATTTGTTTTAATTTTTAAAGATTTATTATTGCAAATAGCGTTACTAAAATAAAATAAAAACGAGTAAAAAAATAAAATGTCGACTATAAATATAATAATCGCAAATTTTTATCAAATTAATGAGCAGGTTGTATTGCTCGATCTTGTATAAAAAACGAAAATAAATTCTGAACGGTATTTTATGTTATATATATTTATATAAGATATGGCTGTATATTGTGTTAGAGATATTTTTTTTGAAATACATATTTGATCTGAAAGATTTTGCCTAAAAAAGGAAATTGTTGGCTTAGAATGTTTCCAGAAGTAAAATAACTATATATTCACATATTTTTAAAAATCCAAAATGAATTTTACATATATAATTCACAATATCTAAAAATTTTCCGGCATTACTAGGTTACTCGAAAAGATATCAGGGGTTAAAGAAGATAAATTGAAGAGCTCTGATGATCTTGTTATGTATATTGAGCATAAATTTCCTGGATTTCGAGAAGGAATTTACCCTGTGATAGATTTGATGATCCAGAGTTGCTATTTCAAAACAAAAATTAATTTATCTGAGCCATTTTGCATGTATAATATAATACTCTCATGTGATATTTTTTCAAAGAAAATATAAATAATTTTTTTTAGAGACAGTAAACAACTTGAACTGCCTATCGTGCTTTATGAAAATATATCAAATGACAGCTGTGGAATAAATGAGGAAATTGATCACATCTATATGCATAAATATATTTACAAATTGTTTGAAGAAAAAAAAATCGCGTTTCTATTTTGTATAGATGACTCGATGTGTTTTAAACAAGTAAAACCTATAATAAGTTTTAATAAAGATAGTACCATTACTGGATTGCATACAGACAAAGAAGTCGAAGAAAGTAAAAAAGAAACCAAAATGTCGGTATCTTTTATGAAAGAAAAGCAAAAAAGTTGTTTATAAGAAAAAAGTGATTACAATAGTTTAAAACCAAATATTACAACATCTTATGATGATGATGGATTTAGTGGAGCGTTTAGAATTCATGAATATACAAAAGTATTGGTAAACCCAATTTTAGAAGTTCAAATAAATGGGAATAATGCCAAGATGTATAAAAGAAAAATGTGCAGTTCAAATTATATGGCACTGGTAGATAATGGATGCTTAAATATAGAAAATTTATCACATTTCTATGTTGGAGAAATAGATCTATCAGCAATCATATATAAACTCTATATTGTCGTTCCGTCAATTTTATATACTCAAGACCTCGATTCAAAATATACAGAATTTGCATTAAGCTTAAAGAAATTTTACAATGAGTGTAAAATGAACATACATGGATGTTCTAGAAATACAATGTCGAAAATGATAATAAAGAATCTGTGATACACGAAGTTAAATCAAATATAAAAATAAGATGTACATTCAACAGTCAAGAATTTGAAAAATTTCTTTGTTTTTATTATAACAAGTGGGATTTAATGGAGGTAAAGACATCAGATGCATTTTTCTTTTTGGAATCATATGGTTCTAAGGAAAAAACTAGAAATGTTAATTTTCTATATCTAATTTATGCAATTGGAAAGGATATCATTTTTAGCCTGAAGAACGTATTCCATTATGACTTTGCTATTACTATAGAACAAAAGTATTTAAAAAAAACAGCGATTAGTTATCATAAGTCCAGTGTATGAAAACTATAATCAAAAAGATCATACAAGCATCCATAACATATTTTGTTCTGATCTGATAACCAATTTTAATCGGAAATTTATATCACACAGTTGCGTAAGCGTGCAAAATCAATTGATTCACAACACTCAAAACATGAAGATAGTAAAAAAGGAATGTTTACATAGTGGTAGTGGATATATTAGGTTAAATATATATCAATCATTGGGTTCATTTATTTTTCCAAGTGATTATCGGGAAAGTCATATAAAAAAGATGAGCTTCAACAGGATGTTTCAGTATATAATGAATGATAATAAATGATAATAAATGTTCAAATACTAAATTAGTTGAAGATATGAGAAAGAAGATAAAGATAGCAAGTCATCTAAAAATGAACTGAGATTTGAAGCTACGATCGATCAATCTTCATTTTTCAATTGCAAATGTATTTACTCAAATTTATACGAAAATATGATATATAATGTAATAGATAGCCATAAGCTTTTCAATACCGTTGAAGCTAGTTTTGAATACGTAATGGTGCAAATAAATGAGAATTATTTCGATCACAATCAATTTCTATATCTTGTCGTATTGGAGAATTTCTTTGTGGAAAAATACATAAAAGATTCCAAAAATCCTAAATATATCGATCCTTGTTTTAAGCCTATTTTTGAAAAGGAGAATCTCCGTGGCCAACTTTACACGATTGATGAAAGTGTGTGTAACGAGATCAAAGAAATCTGTCAACAGAGAGAAACAATTTGCAACAGATATTTGAATGCAAAGCAATTAATTCAGCATAATTTGCTATTAAATATAAATGTGCGTAATACTGCTTGTGAATTATTAGATCTAATGAATAACGATCTTCCTTATATATATGATGCGATGTATAAAAATCCAGTTAGAACGCAATCAAACTATATTGGTATTGATTTTACAACGATTTGGAATAATTGTGAAGATGAGATTTTACAATATTTTATGATCTGTACTTCTGAAATTTCGATTTCGCATTTTTTACTGTGTATGCTGAGCAAAAAATCCAAAGAAAATATATCATTTTATTTACAAGTATATCTACTTGAAAAGGAGCATAATTTAACAAATAACGAAGTGGCAAAAGGTTTACGTGGTGCTATGATAAGAAAATCACATAAATTTGGATTTAAATTAGCAGATAGAAACATAAAAAGAGGGAAATGGTTAATAAGGCTTGTACATTCAGGAATTAACTTAAACAAAGCCACTATCATGCAGCAATTATACGAATGGGTTATACAAAATAAGATAAAAGTCAGAAGTTTACGCACTGTTTATTCGCGGGAAGCGAAAAGGGATGCTTGGTTAGGCTATAATATATATGTAAGTAATTTAGGTTGTGATCATGCTGAACTTTTAAGAATTAATTACCAGACACTTTTAGATGATCCTAGATTAGATCTTAATGGGATTCTGTCTCCTACACAGCTTCGAAATATTTCAAGAAGCATCTCTCGAGGATCTGATGCAGAAAAGAAACTTGTCGGTGATTTAAGAGCCGAAGCTAATAGCATAGAAATTGAAAAGATTGATATAATTGATGTTTTTAGAAAATTATAACCATACTTAATTAAAAAGGTTGAAATTTCATTTTGTCTGCTCAGAAAAGTTGATATGCTGATCTTTCAAATGTCTAATCAACCTTTCATCGAGCGTGATATGCATTTTTATGCTCAAGAACTATTTCAATTTAATATATTCGTTATATATGATGATATATTAACAGATCGAGAAAACGAATTTGGTGATTCATATTCAGAAAATATATTAAAAAATACTAAAAATGTTATTTTATATCAAGAGTCAAAAGAAAAGGAAAATTTGAATGTTTTTAATGAGCTGAGAAGTGCTATCAACTTTGATGAGATTCTTTCTGCGGAAATTGAAGAAAATGATTGTGTATATAATTCGGAAATCACGTATGATCTTTTGCAAAATTAAGATACAATGATATCTGATTATATTGTACCAGTAAGAGACAATACACCAGTAGATGAATCATTCGAGTTTGATTTTTATGATAATGGGCCTGGTGATGAAACATACATAAGTAAAAACAGCGATGACACTTTGGATTTAACCTTAACACAGAATAACAACTATCTTGCATTATATAATCAGGAAAAAAGCTTTGAAAATGGCATCATATCTATTTCTGAAACTGAAAATAGCAATAACTATGGCTACAGTGTATCACCGGAAAACAAAAACCCTGGAAATATACAAGCATATGAGCCCTATTCTAGTTCATTCTTAGAAAATGCCAATAACACATATGCTCATGTTCAGTCTATTGTGGAAAAACTACAACAAGATAATATAAATGTTCAAGAAAGTGAAAGCATTGACACCAAAAAGCGTATACAATTTACAGAAAAGGTTATAAAAAACATGGATTTAAGCAACGAAAGAGAACAAAAAATTCAACAGATTAATGATTCACCAGCAGAAATGCATAAAAAAGCAAATCATATGAAATGTATGAATATAATTTCGCCCATAGATACATCAGAAACAAGCCACACAGACAAAAAAAGGGAATTAAT
This sequence comes from Rhyacophila brunnea, assembly GCF_057557595.1. Lineage (NCBI taxonomy): Eukaryota > Metazoa > Arthropoda > Insecta > Trichoptera > Rhyacophilidae > Rhyacophila > Rhyacophila brunnea. Next base: position 538,425 of record NW_028232787.1, read on the forward strand.
TAAATGTTTAGAAAATATGAAAGAGGTTTATATTGCAAAGAGTACAGAAACAACAAATTTTCTCGATAAATTTCAAGATAACGAGGAAGCTCAAAAATTCGCAATAAAAAAAAAGGATCTGGATATTATGAAACAGATTTTATGCTGCATTGATATTGCTAATGGATTATTTGAAAACGAGAACGGTGTTACGTCTAATATAGAGAATAAAGAAAACAAGGATATTAAGATATTAAAAGATCGTAATACACAACTAAGCAAAGAGAGTATTGCTGCTGAATTTGAGGACAAAGAAGTTGAAAGAGAACCGGAAATATGTTATAATCGTTCTTCTCACGAAAAATCAGATTTAAAAATAAGAATAAAAATAAATGATGATTATGAAAAAGATGAAACTCTGCAAGATTTGAAACTTTGTTGTCCAGTCAATCTAAATAACAATAAGCAAAATATAAATGATACTGATTCAAATTCCCAGAAAAATATCGCATCTGAATTTTGTTCTACGTCATTAATGACGAAATCAATAGTAATTAATTTACAGCATTGTATAGATTTAATTTGCAGATTCATGCCTCCTGCACCGGTAGATTTTATATAAAGATGTATAATATTTATGATGATTTATTATATATAAGTTGCTATTACTATTTAAGAATGGTAAATATAAGCAATAGAATAAAGAAATCCATGATAATTAAAATAATAGAATATAACTTATTTAAAAATAAATCTAGAATTAACAATATTTCGAATCTTGTTACCTTAGAGATATGGAATATGATAATAGCAGAATTAATATCGAAAGAATAGATAAAATTATGTGGAGATGTTATTACTATCGAAAAATCGAAATATAAGAAAAATTGTAAGATACAAGGGACAAAAAAGCATTTTAAAACACATAACGAGCCATCCTGTTTAAGATAGTAGATTATGCATTTCATTTTCATAACAAATCATAATATATGATGTATATTTTAATCGAATAAAAATAAAATACCTAAATTAATATAATATCCGAATAATAATGATAATCTTTCATCTCAAAAAAATACACATGTGTAAACACTGGATTTTATATGCTAGTTATGCAAAAAACCACTAAATAACTATCATTAGATAATAAAGATTTTTTTTTAACTCGACATTTATATTCAAATATTCTATCATTCTTCATATATACAATTATAAATTCATAATTGCAAATTTATTATAATTTCAATATTCGTTATTACAAAACAGCTCTCATAGCGAGATTATTTTTTGAAAATAAAATATATAATATAACGCCAATTCTTGTATTTTATTTGATTGCCTAACAACATCTCTTTACAATATACTTGGATAAATTTTTTTTTTGCAAGATAATGTTAGATTTAATAATCTAGTTTTTTTTAAGTGGTATAAATTAAGATAATGTATCAGAAATAAAAAAATAATTTATTATTATTTTTTAATGGAATAAATATTCTAGCGGATTGATTTTTTAATTGTCTCTTATATGAATGAAGAATATAAATTTTGATTTTAATGATTTTTCACCATAAATATAATATACATTTCTTGCACTGGAAAGTAATTTGAATGTCTCAAACATATGTTATAAAACAAGTAGTACCCTTCAACACCAAAAGGTTGTACTTGGCATAATTATTATTTAGTTCATATCATAAGATCTAAATATTTTGTAAAACATCAGATGTTATAATCAAATAGCCGGTATTTTTTTAAAAAAATATGAAGTATTGTCATAAAAACGAGAAAGTGGATTTTTCTAATACATTCACCATTCGCAAATTAAATAAAATAAATAATTAAAAAAATAATTATTCATAAATAAATATAGTTGCAGCATAACATTGTTAAAAAGTTCACTCATATATAATATTATAAAACCGTTCGGAAAATGAATAGCTGGGAGTATTATAAATTATTTACATAAATATAATAGTTAGATTAAAAATTAGATGTTAATAAACAAATTAAAATATAATGAATGAATAGTTATTTAATATTATTAATAATAATAATATGGGATAGAAGTATATATATAATATAATTTTAGTTCATATCAGGATGTTATTTATATATTATCATAGAAGTAGAAATGAAAATTCCTAGAGATGAATAGTAAACGAAACTATTAAATTAGGCTAAATATTAAATTTCACTTTGATTAATTTTTGAATAAAAGGACATCAAAGTTCAGACAAAATTTTGGCACAGCCTTCGGCGCAACCAAATTGTAACCAATTCTAAATTCTTCTTCCTTACCACCCGCACCACCTCTCATCTCTCACCAAGACTTCCCATCCATCAAAAAATTTATCCTGGCGAGAGGTCCCAAATCTCCCGCCAATGCCATCCCTCAAGCAGCAGTAATTAGATTTCGGGTTATACTACCCTATCGATAACAATCAGGGGAATGATTGTCCGATTTCTTCTCGGGGTTACTGCATCCGTTGAAGATTCATGTCTGGGCATGATTTAAATAAATATATAGCAAATTCTAAAGCAATAAGCTTGAAAAAGTATCGAAATCGTATATTATTTAGATATAAAAACAAATTGAGCAGAATGTTTTTTATTTACTATAATAGATGCTCAATGTATAATTTTATCAATAATATTATATAATGTAACAAAGGAAATAAACTATAAATATAAGTGTTAATATATTTTTAAAAAGGAATTATGATGATATCCTCTTTATGTATATTTAAAAAAATTAAAAAATAATAATATAACTATATAAACACACATAAGAATAATTGAATGTCAAATTTATAATTATTTGAAAAATCAAAATTTAAAATGTACAAAACCACTGCAATATTTTATATTACAAATCCAAAAAAATTATGCATTCATATTAAAAAAAAATAATATACGATCGTGAAAATAATTGTAGAATTTTAACATTTACATGTCAGTATAACGTTTAAAGTTATTAATGACTTATTATAGTTCAAATATTGACAAATATTCCAATAATCTTTTTTTTAGAAAAAGAACAAATATTATAGTAAATGTCATTCTTCAATAAATCCAGTTTATATATAAACAAACGAAGGTAAATTATCTGTACATCCAAGCTCATAGTGAAATGTGATGAAATTGTGCTACAAAAATCTATATTTCTAGATACTAAGAGTTAGAAATTATCTGATGCTAGACAATAATAACAAGAATAGCTACACCATACATATTCAATTATTTCTACATTTTATTTATGTTTTAAACGTGGTAAATAGCCGTAGGAAGCTATATCTAAAAAATTAGGAGCAAGAGCTTCATTTAAATTGAATAAATGGTATAAAAAGTTTGAGCTGCAAACTTCAGATATAAATGTCAAATCCTCTAATTAAGTTGTATAGATATCTATATCTAGAAAAGTGCCTACACCTCGAAATTAGCCAGATTTATTTAATTTATATTTTCAATAATAAATAAAAATGAAATATTTGATTCCAAATTTTTGTGCTATTAAGTTCAGATATCATGAAGAGTAGAATAATTATATATGTAAATATATCTATATTTAGAAAAGTGCCTCCACCTCAAAAATAGCCAGATTTTTTTAAATTACTTTTTAAAAAAAATGAAAAAATTTAATATAAATAACAAATAGATTGAGCTGCAAACTTCAGAAATCACTGTCAATAGTATTAATTTTATGTCTATTTATTATATCTAGAAAAGCGCCTACACCTCGAAATTCACCAGATATAATTTAATCTTTAATTAATTATAAAAATCCAAATATATATTACAAAAAATTTGAGCTGCCAAATTCTGATATCTAGAAGAACAGTATAATTTTGTGTCGCTATGTATCTATATTCGAAAAGGTGCCATCACCTCGACTATAAAGGGGGGGAAGAAGACCAATTCGGGTTGGGTTAGGGGTCTAGGGTCATTTGTCCCTAAGGGACACTAATAGTCGGGTGCGAAATTTACCCCTTCTAGAATATTACACTCCATTGACATTATCATTTTACCTGGCATTTCTATAATAAGAAATATTTTATCCTAATATCAGGTATATATTACCATCTGACTAAAATATTTTCATTTCCCAGTAATTATATACAAAATATATTTTTTGTAGATTTTTTTATGAATACCAGTATACTTTTTTTATTTTTATTTTTTATTTTTTTATATTTCTTTTTCTTAAATGAAAAATAAAATATAAAATGGTAATTTTATTAATATTGAAAATTCACAAGAGAAGAAAGAAGGGGTGGGAAGTAGACTACTGATGAACAAAAAGATAATATAACAAATCTCCCAGAGAAAGGGGAAAGCAAGCAAACTGAAAATATGAGTACACAACAAGCTAAACAATGCGAAATACTAAGTACGGGTATAAAAGGTCAAGCCAAGACACCTAAATTGAAGAAAGGTAATAAATTAAAAAGAAATGTGACAAAGAAAAAAATAAAAATAAGAATGGTAAAAGAACCAAAAGTTAAACGTAATACCATTTAAGTGAAAAATGTTGTTGGCCCGAACACAAATTTTATAAACACATTTACGGACGATATACCTTCGACTAATAATGATAATATTAAAATCGATGAAAATGAAATAAATTCCGTTGATGAAGAAATAGAAATGTTGGAAACCGGAAGATTTAGACGAACGCATGCAACGAATACGAAGACCATATGTTACAAGTTTTAGTAATCTTAACAAAAATTGCACTTGTGATTGGAAAGCAATTGCGAATGAAGAAATTAGTAAAAGAGGATATAAAAGAACTGATTGAACACATTTACATAAAGAAAGAACAAATTATCGAGTTACCAGAGCCCAACGTTCTACAAGAAGTGCCAGAAAAAAACGAACATGATATATCAGAAATTGATTCCCTGCAAAAAATAAATGCTATATCACAATATATAAAGAGTGAAACTGATAAAGGTATAGAATATGTTAAGAAAACTGGAGACGGTTATGAAACAAGGGCGACACAAGATTTGATCAAATAAGTAAAAAAAACAACTTGGCCTGGGGGAAATTGTCCATGTACTTGGTAAAGAAAGTTATTGTATAAATAATATGAGTGATGAAACCAAATCATTTACGGCGTTACAAAGCACATAAGGTACAGAAGATATAATTGTTAAGGTTGTAAACATTACAAATAACTATAATATAATATATAATGTAAAGGAAATTACAAAAAAAAGAAGGTGGTGTGACAAAATTGGTTGCACAAAAGCGTGAATAAGCTATTATAACAAATGGCAAACAAATCGGATTAATAAGAGACTACCCTCAAACCCAAAACAGATATATTTAGATATAAACAAGGCTGGAAGTCTCTTTTCGGAATTTATAATAGACATTTTCAAGGACGATCCCTATTATCGACTAAGACGAGAGAGTTGGTCGCCTTTCTATTAGGTGGCGTGGAGACTGACTTGGTTGATATCATTCGTCCCTTAATAGAGGGGAAATTCTTTAGCTATGATGGATTTTGGTACATCCTAGGCGAAAATAACCTGTGGAAAAAATCGGCGAAGGGGACGGAAATTATAGCTTACGTGACTAATTTCATTCTTGGTGTGTTCGATAAGTGTTTGGCGCATTATAGGCGTTCTGTTGAATCTGAAAACCGGCAAGTGACGGCCTTCCTGGAAAAGAGGTGTTACAACATACGTAGATACAATACAATCGGGACGATTGTAAGGCTATTGATGAAGGAGATGTGGGATGAAACTAAATTTAAACGACTCGACTCCAAAAAATATATATTCCCATTCCGAGACTGTTGCTTTGATTACAAATCAGGGGTAATGCGTGATTATGCGATGAGTGATTACATATCGAAACCATTTAATATGACATACGACCCTTACCGCAGAAGTGTCGTGTTGGAGGAATTTCTGGATACGATATTCGCGGACAGGGAAACGAAAGATTATGTATTGTGTATACTTTCGAGGAGTATATTTTCGAGCACGCCCGTGGGTGTCTCTTTATTCTGCATCGGAAATACGGCTAATGGGAAGACGACGTTTTTTTCCCTAATAAAAAATTCCCTGGGGTCATACGCGACAACCATCCCCCAGGGTTATTTCACATCCGGTCTGAAGAATGGTGAGAGTGCCTCACCATTTCTTGCAAAACTCGTAGAAACGAGAGTTGCGTTGTTGAGTGAGCATTATAAGAATAAGATGGAGTCGTCTACATTCAAATTGTTGACGGGTGTCGATAATATAATATACCGGAATTTGTACGAGAAAGACCTTAAGGAGGCACAGCTTTCTTTTGTTACCCTGTTTGCGTTAAAGAGCTTCCCCAAATTCGACGTGTTGGATGATGCGATCTATAGGCGAATAGTTGTGATAGACTTCCCTACAACCTTTAAGGTGGGGGCAAGTCTTGAAAACGAAGTTGAGTTAGATGCGGATAAAGCAGAACTTATAAAATATATCAAAGGGATACATGAAGCCTTCGTAGTGAAGTTGATGTCTTATGTTGGACAATACGATAAATATAATAAAATCCCGGAAAAGTCTATAGGGTTGTTGAAAAAACATTTCACTAGGCGCAACAGTTTTTTGGAGTGGTGTGATACTGCTCTGTATCGACATGTAGGGAGTCACGTGACATTTACCTATGTCATAGGTAAGTATTCACAAGATATTAATGAGTTTATTCGCGTAGGGGTCAAGAGTATAGAACATATGTAGAACAGGTAGTCAGTTTTGTCAATAACAAATTCAATAGTGGGGTGTCCGAGGATGACCCTTTATTTATTAGATCGGGACAAATAAGGTTCAAAGGGGAGGCGAAACGAGGCTTTTTGAATTTGGGTATTAAATAAAAACGTTAATCTTATTTTTATATATCATTTAAACTTATATTCACATGTAAATTCTATTGTTTGCAGGTGATAAGTTATTTGTTAAACTGAGTTTTTTGAAAGCAATGTGGTGTGTGGGTTGGCATCCGTAAATAGTTACTTTGATGTCACTTTTGAAGGTAAAAAGTGAGTGGCGGGGGGTGCTCTTAAAAGTAGCATTTTTGGCTATTCTGTGGTTCTTTTAAACCAACAGCTCTGTAATTTATGAGAAACTAGTTACTGTCGTAACTTGTGACTCTAGTGATCGATGACAAATGTATCGTTATTTTTTACCAAATAAATTTCCTTTCTCTAATCTTATGAATGATTCTTTGACTATATCACACTTGTTTTTTAAGTGTATGTAGCTACTCTCTTGTACCTTTTGACTCTAGTAGTCGATCACTCACATGTCATATTATGACTATTATATTTTCGATGACTCTCTTGACTCCAGCGAAATCTGTTTATTGAAAAAATATATTTCGATTTAACATAGACTTATTAAGTTTTGGAATTCAAGTTTATTTAATTGAAAAAAATTATTGTAAAGAATGATAATGTAAAAGCTAACTTTCGTTTTTTCTTATATAAAGTAGACTATTAAAGCTAAAAATATTTATCAAAAAAATCATACAGCCATTCTATGTGCACTGAATATACAATCAAGATTAATAAAATTACCTTTAATTTTTTTTATTTAATTGCTATATATATGATATTTTTTATTAAGCGTCTTATACAGCTGCTACAAATCATAAAAAAAGGCATTAAAAAAATTTATTTATTTTCTGGACAATAATAATTTATAAAAAAACATGATTTATTTAAACGTTCATTTAATTCAAGATAAATATAATTTATAGACAGTAGTAAATTATCCTCTAAATATTTTTATATAAATATATTCAAAAATATCAAAATATAATTATTTTTATTAATTTATAAACAATATGTGCCGTGTGCCGGTAGTTTATAAACAAAGTTATACGTAGAGTATTTATTTAAACGCGTGTCGTGTGGAGGCATAGGTTCCCTTTTTCCAAGTTTATTTATAGTTAAATATTTTCCGGAAAATAATTTTACCGGGTCAAATTTTTAAAGAAAGGAGACCCTATTTTGAGCTCTTCGAGAGCTCGTGGGTACCACACTCACCTCCTTTCCATCTCAGCAAATGCCTTTGGTTACACCAAATATCACAATATCCTTTATCAATCAAATACACCGTATTTTTTCTTCCTATAACCTCATATGGTTCTATATAGTAAGGGTCAAATTTATTCCTAATAAATTTCCTACAAATCACTTTATCAAATATGCAAAATTTATTTTTTGACGTTAACTCAGTTTTCTTGCTGCTAGTTAATGAATAATCTTTTCCAAAACATTTAGTTTTATTTAAGGTATCGAATGGGCTTGTTTGAAAGATATATTCGTAAGGAGAACATTTCAATGATCTTGAATAAGAAATTCATAATGCGTTTTCAATTTTATTTATTAAGATCATAAGATTTTGATTTTTCCACATTTTAATGAATTACTTAAGGTCAAGTGTATTCGTTCTACTATAGAGTTGCCGGTAGGGTTGTAAATCGAGGCATATTGGTGTTTTATATCTAATTCCTTACACATTTCATTAAATTCGCGTGATACGAATTGTAGTCCTTCGTCCGATAATAAGTTAGATGGTTTAGGATAGATCTTCAAGTAACTTTTTTTTTTGCGTGAATAACGGTACATGTTTTTATATCATTTATAAGTTTCAAGCTACACCACCTTGAATGTATATCTATAACTTATAGTACAAATCTACCTCCCCTTCCGCTGAGGATTGATTCAGTTATTGGACCATTAAATGTCGATTGCTATTTTTTCGAAACTTGTGCTAGCAGTTTTTTGTCCCTGTGATTCTTTTTCATTCTTCCTTTTTTGTCTATTGGTTTGACATTCGTAACAATTCTCGATAAATTTTTGAATTTTTTGTCGTAGGTATGGAAGTTTATATAGGACTTAATAGTGTTGTAGCATCTTGAATTTCCGGGGAGCTGAAGTTCTTCGTGTAGTTTTTTGATTAAAAATTTTTCTTGTTCTTGTGGTATTATTAATTTGTCATTTATGTATTCGTATTTCTTAAGCATCTCATAGATGTTTGTATTAAAATCTTTCGGCTTATATTGTGCTGTTCAATATTTTTTTGTATGTTTTCATTTATATTTTCTGATACGTAAAAGTTTCTTGATAGGAAATCGGAAGCTGCATTATCTTTACCTTGTAGATGAAAAATTTGGTGGTTGTATTCATTTAATAAAAGTTTCCATCGTTGAGTTCTACTATTTTAAGCTTGTATATTAAATATTAGATTAGCATTGTGTGTAAATATTTTTATTTCGGTATTATAAATAATGGTTTTATAATGTTCAAGACTTTTTATAATAGCATATAACTCTTTCTCCATTACAGATTATTTTTTGTTGAGCTACATTTAGTTTTTTACTAAACATTCCAATTCTTCTTCCTTGTTTTTGTAGTACGGATCCTATTCCGATGTCACTTGCATCAGTAAATATTTCAAAGGGAAGTTCAACGTTTGGAAAGTGCAATGTTGGATAAGTAAGTATCTCGTCGATTTTGCGTTTTACAATATTCTTTTCTGCATTTCCCCATTTAATTGGCTGTTCTTCGGTTAGCATATTGGTTAATCGCTCGATTTTACTACTGATATTTTTTACATGTGGTCTAAGCAAATGAGAAATCATAGGAGTTTTTGCAGGTTGCGTTTTGAGTCCACGTAAAAATTTAAATACTGAGTAACTTTTGTGGTGCCTGGGCTTACTCCATTCCGGTTGATAATTAATCCACATATTTAATTTCTTTACATCCAAATAGGATTTAGTAAAGTATATGCTTATTTTATTTTCATGCAGTCTTTTTAAAACTTCTTCCAAATGTAAACAATGCTTCTCGATATCACTACTATATACTAAAATATCATCTAAAAATATTATCAAGAAATCCATGTCATAAAATATAGATTGCATTGCTTTCTGAAAATATCGTGGTGCATTTGTAAGTCCAAAAGTCATACGTAAAAATTCATAATGTCTATTTTCAACTACGAAAGCGGTTTTATGCTGATCTTCTTTTCGGATCTTGATTTGGTAGTAGCACATATTTAAGTCGAGTTGGAAAAGTATTGTTGAGCCATTAAGATCATTAATTTGATTCGTAGGTTTGTGAATGGAAAATTTTCGGGTATTGTTATGTCGTTTAGTTTTCGATAATCGATTACTAATCGTATTTTTCCATTCTTCTTAATAACAGCGAAAGCTGGAAACGCATACTTTGATTCACTTTTTCGTATTATTTTGTTTTTTATCAGTCGTTTATTTCTTCTTTTAGTGGAATTTTAAGTTTTATTCCACTTTGGTAAGGTTTGCAACGTATTTCTTATTTAGTTTTAAGATTTATTTCATGTTCTACGTTTGGTATTTTTCCTAGAGTTGGGTTTGTTGCGATATGCTTAGAAAGTATTTCTTGTATATTTTCTTTCGGTTTTAATTGTATTCACTTTGTCATAAAATTCTCGGTCTGGTGATTCTATATATTCTTCAGAATTGTTTATTTAAAATTTATTGTGATTTAGTTTTATTCTTAAACTACGCAGATCAAATATAGCATCTAATTCCTTTGGACAGTCTAAGCCAATATGTAGTTTACCTGGTAAGTTCGGTATTATAAACGCGGTTGTTTTAAATCTTGTTTTGTATATGATGATATATTAAATTGTATGTAGACATATTACTTCACCGAATTTTACATTCCATCTGCCATGATAATTTTTCGCGTTTGATCACACACGTTCTTTCCACTATTATATTTGAGATGTAATTCTTTTGAGCTCCAGTATCAACTAAGATTTTATAATTATTTTGGGCATTATTCGGATCCAGTTCAATAGCTTCAATATCAGCAATTCTTTTCCTTATTGAAAGGTTTTATTTATAGTCTTGTTTTCTTCTTTTCGTTGCCGTAGGCACTGTGCATCAGAGTGACGATTAGATCGAGTCAATTTGCACCATTTTTTGGTCGCTTTTGGTGCTGAATCATTCCTTTTATGTTTAAATTCGTTATTTTTGCTTATATAATCTTGATTGGATTTTAGAGAAAGATTTTTTATTTCTGTTTCTAAACATTCCATCTTACTGAGTATCTCTACACCTGTTTGCAAATCGGATGTGTTGTTTTGTATCACTGTTCTTTTTTTATTTATAGAAAGTCCATTGTAAAAATAATAGTATATTTCTCTTATTGTAAGGGCGTCGTCTTTAGAGACGCAAATGTTTGCTTTCTCGACTAAGTTACATATTTCTTGGCCATATTCGTCAATTGACGTAAATGTGGACGATTTGATTCTCTTCAATGCCGTTTCGAATAGTGTAAAGTCGTTGCCTTGTAGTATTTACGAGTTATTAGGTCGAGTGCATATTCGATTGTTCGAGTATTTTCAAAGATGTAATGCAGTGTCGTGTCGGTTATAAGGCGCAAAATTTGTAAGTTATTTTTCTTCTCCCACTGGTTCGATTCTAGTAGTAAACGGAACTCCTTAATCCATCGCAGAAAATCTTGTTTTTTTTGGATCGACGAGCCATTGTATTTGCACGCTTGGTCCTTGGTCCTCGCCTATTTTCGTTTTGAATGTAAATGTATCGGAAGACTGTGTCGGACTTTTGCGTCGGCCTTGAATTCAAGATGCCGTGTGCCGGCAGTTTATAAAAAAAAGTATATGTAGAGTATTTATTTAAATGCGTGTCGTGTGGGGGCATACGTTCCCCTTTTCTAAGTTTAACTATAGTTATATTTTTCCGGAAAATTATTTCACCGGTTCAAACTGTTTTGAAAAGGAGCCCCTATTTTATGCTCTTCGAGAGCTCGTGTGTCGTACAGTAGGTTCTACCAAGAACTGTCGCATCACCGATTGCATGATCCGACAGTAATATCGAAATATTACTGGAGCATTTCTCACGTAATTTCGTGCATTGTCAGCCCTTAGGCCGCCTGATATATCAAAGAAAATCTCTTTATGTTTAGCCAATTCATTGGTTAATTGTTTAAAAACGGTAAATTGTTCGTGTTCTGCGAACTCACTATACCGTTTCAAAATTCCTGGTATATAATGAGACTGTATGAGTGGTTTAAACTCATCAGTTGCTGTATTTTCCGATCTTCGAAGAAGGGAAGTATACGTTTTTGCATCCTCGATAAACTGTTAATAAGTTTCTTTGAGGAACACTTTATTATCAGCGTTAGCTGATATCAAAGACATCTGATCGTTGTTCGTAGTAACTACGGCACAAAAGATTTAATAGTAATACTTTGGTCGTGATCAGCAGAAGAAAGCATAAGATCTTTACAAATTGCTGTATAAGTGTGTCCTGTTGTAAGAACAAATGTCCTGCAGACGAAAATGAGTCCTTTCTGTTTGTTGTTGTTGACTGCTATTTTTAATGTATGGGAGCGCATTAAAATTATTATTGTTTATTAAGGTGTATGAATTATAATTTATTTATAGTCTTTGATGAAGACTTTACCCGAAAAATATTTTTTTTGAAATAGTAGAAACAATATAATTACTTATATTTGTTTTTTATTTCCTTTAATATTTTCCATAAAGAACAGAATATTTGTATTTGTTATTTTGGTTTTATGTTGTAGTGCTTATGTTGAAAACATCATAGTGATGTTCAGAGTATTATTAAGCTACATTATTTCATAACTAAAATTAGAAAATAATATAAATATAAATAAATAAAAATTCGAAAAATTTAATAGTGTCTATAATAGGATATTATATTACGACTCGGAAATCTATGCTTTTTTTTAAAGTTGTACAGAGAAAATCAATTCACTGTGTGACAACTAGCATGTATAGGTTACGAGTTTTATAAACGGGCCCGTTGTAACACAGCCTTTCATTGTCCTTCGACTATTTCTCATTGTATATAGGAGATCAGGGGCGTCACCTTCTAGTTTCGGTGAACCTAATCAGTTCAGACACTAGTCAGAGTTACAAGGGATAAAAAATACATTTTTAAATGTTATATTATATCATGGTTTTGAATTCATTTTTTCCGACAGATCATTAGTGAAAAGATTATGTTTACTAGTATGGTTCAGGTGCCTAACATAATAGTTACTCAGAGTTTTGTCCAGTTTAGTAATACTAACTTAAGAGTAGACTTTATTTCGATTTAATCATCCATATTGATGACGGATTTTACGCAAAACTATTCTAGAGTTCGCATTATCAAACATTTCGAGCTTTTTTAGCACAAAAAGTAAACCTAACGAGATGGTTTAGGATTACGCTATGTCATTAGGTTAGGAATGGGGCGACCTTCGGAAAAGAAAAAGTAATTTCAGAACCAATCATGGTCTTTTTAGTTGTATATTAAATACATATATAAACTTTAGGATACATTTTTGTACCACATTCGAGGTTGACCAGATTTTTTTTTCTCGATTTAAATGGTCTTTTCAAAATTATTTTTATACATATTGAGTTTTTTCTCAATATATAGCATTCGTATTGGTGAGCATTAGGAACTTTGGTTTTACCCAATTATGTTTCTACGCTTTTATATAATAGTGTAAGATAATTTAGATTTAAGTCATTTTTATAAGCCTCGTAGTTTTTTTATCACCAGTTTCCAAGATTAATGACTATTGCTTTTCTCATCTTCTCTTGAAAAGACAAGAGGATTGTGACAAGTCGCGTTTAATCCACGAAACACCATAACAAGAGTTTTTGTTTACTAACACCTTTTGTGTGCCCCTATTAACGTTTTCCATCACCTTGCTATAATTAAAAATAACGGTAATAAAAGGCATTCTCTATGCTGTTCATGCATCTCTAACAAAGGCAGAAATACTTGTGTCGACTATGCAATTTTCGACGTTTATGTATTTCTTAGACTCTGGAATTTTTTGGATGATAAGTCCATGATTTTTAATCTATCTTAACACTTATATTTAAAAAATTTCCAAATTTCTTATGAATTTTCCTTTTCTAAAAGATTAAATATGAAATTACTCATATTTTTCTTAAACAATTTCTTATTTGAAGAATTTCTGAGTATTCTTATGTTCTCACCTGTTATCCAACTGTAACGAATTTTTTCAAAGCATTCGCTGTCAGGATGAGTGTATAAGTGCCTGTTCGTTTCTTTTTCGAACAAGTCATAACCTAGAATATATGTGTCTTTATATTTTTCACCTAGATATATTTTCAAGTCTAAGTAATATTGCATGTCTTTTTTATGCTCTAATGTATATTTTAATGTGGGAGAAAATGTTTGTAAGATCTTGTCATTTATGGAGTCCATCTTACACTTTTGGTTTTAACTACGACATCGTCAAGATATCTTAAGTATATAACCGGGAAAATCTACGCCTTTCAACTTTATTTTAAATGCCGCCTTAAACAAACTTGAAAACATAGGGGCGATGTTACCACCATAGGCATTTTCTTTTATTTTTTAATAATTGACTTTATTAAATAACAAAAAATTGTTATATAGTAATCAACGTAATAGTATTGGTTAAAGGTTAACTTTATCTTCTAGTATGTTTTATGTTTAAAATTACCATTTTACACGTAATAAAACTTCGTTATAGTTTATGTTGGTAAATAAAGCTTCTCAATACTTAGTGCATAAAATCAGCTAAAAACTAATCAATAGTGTATTTCATTATTTTAAATTACTCCAAGAGATTAGATACAATCCAATTCATGCCTTTATCTATAACAAAATACAGTTTGTGTCGATTTACTTTCAATTATATTAATCCAATCAAAACATAATCAGCGGGTAAATTTAAATTGAATTTCGTTGTATTTTTGAAATGATGTAAAATTTAGGGCGTTTAAGCTGTTTTTGGTATTAAATCCACACATATAGATCATTTTTATATAGAATCAGCCAATGCAGATAATAATTCTGTGTATATCACACTTGTAGATTACCTTCCTAACATGTATTATTGTCTTTAATATGGGCGTCATTTTGTGTTTTTACTCTTTTACATACATGTCGGTATTCATTTTTTGCACGTTGTTTTTAAATTTTTCTGCCAAAATGTCACTTTTTACATCGATGGCAACTTTTAAGCCGAGAGCAAGTAATTTGTCAATTAGTTGTTCGTAGAACTGTTAACAGAATCTTTTGAAAAAATATAAAGTTATGGATTTTATCTTACCAACATTGAAAAAAGTAGTATCATACATATAATTTTTTATATTATTTTAGCTTAAACTCATCAAACTTTTTTATTCGTTTTACAACAGTTTAAATTACATCTTTGCATGTTTTAGATTGATTGCTGCAAATATTTTTTTTAATCAAAAAATATACAGTTGCCATAATGGAAAATAAAAAAAATGTAGAAATGTAAATATCACAAAATATTTTTACTAAGCTATTAAACCGTAGCTTATCATATAGTCTTTCAAGAGAATTGTTTAGTGATTATACGTTCTTATTTACAAATTTCTGATAAATGAATTAATCAAAAGTTAAGGAATTAAAGAGTAAATAATTATACCCTAAGCTAAAAAATACAAAAAATAATCTTTGCTACACCTATCATGTTTAACATTGTAAAGAGAGTGAAAAAGTAATTTTAACCATTGATAAAAAAACAAACGTCTTGGAAGCTGCACTTCTATCACTTCTTATGCCTTTTATAATAACGACCTTGGATTTCTATCGTTGTTAAATATTCAATAGCCTGTGCACCAATTCCTGTAGACAATTTAAAAACATTTATTAAAGTTGAAGAAGGCCGTATATAAAATAATCGCTATTCAAGTTATTTGCTATATGCTTAACTATACACTATACTATATAGTATAAGTATAATGCTTCTAATTTTACTATGAATTAGCTTTCCCGTCATATTAAAACAGCGAAACGCCTGATACCATTCCTACGAGTTTTACAATACAAAAAAATAGATTTAAGGATGTATCTGACCGCCTTTGATGTGATTTGCATTTTTAAATGTGCATGGTTACATCATATTGAACTATTGACCTGGTCTTTCTAGTTTATTGTTAGAAAGGTTTGTTTTGGAAGTTATATGTGAGACGATAAATTTATTTAAAACTTGTATTCTTACAATCACAATAGATAATTTATCGAGTAAACAAGCCGTCGAGATGCTTAATAAAAAAAAATTGTTTATATTATGTTTAATTTTTTGAACCCCACAAAAACCATCCTTCGGTAGGAAATAGCCGTTCTTGTTAGCATCAATCGAACAACCTAGATTGCTCGCTTTAATAACTGAATACAACGTATAAATATACCTATTTAGAAACTACCAGATTTAAACAATCTTCTCGTTGTTTAGTACTTTATTTAAATATTTGACTACTTCAAGTACATAGACAATTTAATCATTCATGTGATCTTTTGAATCCTCTCCCTGGTGTATTTCCAGTCAAAAACTTTGACCTTGTCCCTATTCTTAATTACCTTAACTTTCTTTTCGTAAAGTTTCATGCATTTTTTCTTTTCCTCCCTTCTTGTCTCCTTAAACTTTTCACATAAGAGCAAAAGGTGGAAACAGTCCTCTTTTGTATGTTCCATGCAGCAAACATATATCTCAATCCAATCATAGCCTATTTTTGACACAACTACTAGATGTTTTATAAACATTAACATCTCTGTTCTCATCGCTAACATGCCCATTATGCCTTTGGTCTCCAGAAAAGCTTTGAACTGCTAATTTCTTATAGCTTTACCACTCTTTAAGCCGTGTTTCTGTGCAAATCTATTAATAATTATTTGGTCTTGCGCCTCAGATTTCTCATTCTAGTAAGTAGGGTGGCGATGACTTTTTCTGCTCACACATATCGATTTTGTGGCCTTTTAAGCACAATGGCGTTCCTTAGGTTCAGGTATTCTTGCATGACTTGAATTCCTCTTGTGTTAGTAACAAATCACTTACTAATAACGTCAAACTCTACCACTTCATAGCTGCTCTAGCTCTGCTAACTGATGACGCCATTTTATCTGGTTTTATGTCAGTTATTCATACACTCTCGATCTTGAGAAGTTACTCTTTCTAAAGACATGTTTCGAACTTCTGTCTATATTATTTTGTGCATAATCACTCTCTTCTGCTTCATTCCATAAAGCTCTAACCCAAAAGTATTTTTGGAATTAAAAACTTTTAATAAGCATCACCTTAAATTCCATTAGTATCTTAAAGTTTATTAAGGTATTTCTTCTGCTGTCAAAGTCCCCTTTTCCGTTCCTTAATCTGTACTAAGCCATCAACCAGCATCTAAGTCTGAATTAATATTGACACCTAAGTATGTATATTCGCATACAACCGGTAAAAATTGATTTCCCAATTTGTCACAAGGTTCTGTCGCTGTACTTTGTGCCTTTTTTGCTATCTTTTTTACCCCCGTTAGCCAACATTTCGCAAAATTTAACTCCATTACGTGCTTTTTCTGCCAATACTGAGTTTTATTCTTGTAAATCAGCATCTCTTGCACACTCTTGAGACAGTTACGTTGTCATCTGTATAATGCCTCTTATATCAGATTCTAAACCTTCTACAGCTGTAGTTGGTATCGTATCTAGTAAGAAGTCAATATATATGTTGAAAAGTATCGCGATCATAGGCATCCTTGCCTAACACCTTTCTTGTACGCAAACTTCTCAAACACCTTTCCTTCGTATTTTACTCTTATATATGTATTAGCATACATATTTATATTAAACTGACAAATATCTTTCCGAAGTTTTTGTTCTTCCACATTGTCATCAAAGTTTACTGTGGCACCATATCATAGACCTTTTTGAGAGCGAAAAACATCACATACGTTTCCAGGTTTCTGATTTTTCGCTTATTTGCTTATATACAGGCAGGCTGTCTGTGCTACGCATTTTTTCCTCTCATGAACCCTACTTGCATACGTCTTATGCGCTTTGTCATAGTCATAGCTGCTATTTCCAAAATAATATTGGCTAGTACTGTTGCGTAGCAGCTTACTAACATGATACCACGGTGGTTATTCATATCATCCTGTCAATCTTCTTTTAGATGTGACTACTGTACATTTGTTTGATTCTACAGAAATTTACATCCTTGAGGACCATGTTGATCCCTATAAACACACATTTTGAGAGCCCAGCTTCAATTTTACTGTCCCTTAGAAGGATTTTCCTTGTTTATCTGGGATACTATCAATACCCCACGCCCTGTTATTTCTGGTGGAGAACCTCGCAACAAGAAATTTCTCTGTCAGTTGTATTATCCAATGGTTTTTTTTACTGAACTCTACGGTATTTATAAACTTTGTCTCTAGGACTTACTGACGGCGCTTTGAAATGGTTTACCCGTTCTTTAACCTCTTTTCGCCTATTTTTCGTGCGTTTTGTACGCGTTTTGTATATTCCTTGTGTAATTTTATGTGAATTCTGATCTACGTGGTCTTTTATTCAAGTTTAAATTTCCCTTATATTACCGACGTAAAAGTGTTTGATTACTTTTTGAGACTTATTTAAGGTACTTCTTTCTGCGGAATTCGATAATACAGCGCTTCACTCGTGCTGTAGCTTCTGCTCATTCACTCGTTCTGTATTGTTGTAAGCTCGACATTTAGCATACATTTTTTTGGCTTTAATCACATTCTTCAACTTTGAAGATATATATAAATTCTCTTCAGGTGTTTTTTGCTCTCTTAATATCTTTTCTTTCTTTAGGCGTTCATTTTGTTCTTGATAGAACTTTACAAACTCAAAGGTTTTACTAAGTGTATTTTCGCAAGATTGCGCTAGTATAAAGCTTTGTTTTGTCTAGTCTTTTTCTGTAAAACACAGTAAGCCTTACTTGCCAACAATTCTTTGTTTTCCTGTCATGCTCAGGGTTTCAACCACTGAATAATGATTAGAGATATTGCGGTTCGACAGTATACTCTGTATTTTAATTACGCTTGCCGAGCTCGATAATGCGTAATCGATTTTTCTGGTTGCTCTAGTAATATGAAAAACTCAAGTACTTTTTTAGGAACGGTATTTCTATACATAGATGGACCAATTTTAGCTTTAATAGCTCTACATACACAGTCCGAGGTATAATTCTAATCTGTTTTGATTTCTAATGGATGCTTTCCATTATGCTTTTCCGTCAGCATTAACACATTCTGTTAAAGGTTTTCTTTTTTTCTAGTTCAGTGGAGCGGTAAAGTTTGCGATAAAACTTGCATCCATTTACCATAGTAGTGATAATGATTGTTTCGCTTTGATAGTACTAATGAACTACATAAGCCTAACGAATTCCTCGTTGCAACAATCAATACAAGGCTTCAATTAATAAACTGGTGCTCATAAGACACATAGTTCCTAAAAGCCATCGTCTTTTGGAAGCTTTGTCTGTGTGTTTTTTGTAAGAATACTACACCTGGTTTCTCTCTCGACAGAAGTTTGTCCTCATCTTTTTTTTCAGCGTCAGGACATTATCATTCAAGCTTCATATATATAAAATATAAAATATAAAATCTTTACACGCGTTTTTATTTTGTTTTCCACATTATTGTTCTGCTTTAGGGCTTGCTCCTCAAGTTCCATGCCTTTTGCTTTCATTCTAATACATATCGCTGTGTATGAGCTGGGCAAAAATTTTTTATCAATAGACATCTAACATAGAAAGGTAGGTCTTTCTTTCTTAATATTTTTAATTTGAAAACATTTTATGGCAAATGCTTTATTATCTGATATAAGCATCACAAATAATATCGATTTTGGCAAACTTCATTATGTGATTTCTATTAATAAACGCACGCTTAAGAAACTCTAGAGGATGATTTTCGGGTTCTGACACCAGTTGCGTCATAAGACTTTTCATCTTTAACAAGATAATTCTCGTTTTTGATGCTCAAATACAATCATTAAAAATGTAAAATTATAATTTTTGGTTGTAATACTACTATTTATTATTATCTTCTTGCAAACGTTTTCCCTCTCGTTGAGACTTCTGACCGTCATATTTTGGACACTTTGACACGCTATATTTGACTCATAGTTTGCTCCGTAAATAAAGCATCAGCCTCCACCGACTGAACGTCATTAGACTTTTCCAAATCAATCTAGACTCTTGAGAGAAGTCTTCTCAAGCTTAATATCATTGCCGCCGTGATATGATATCACGACATGCAAGCACCAAATGTCCTTGGAAAAATTATGCGTACAGAGGCAAAGTTCTCCAGCTCTGTGCCTTTGTTATTCATCCTCGAAGCTCCCAGCTCCAACTTCTTTCTTAATAAACGGTAGTTACCAATATATTCGTCTCTTATTAGTCCTATAATATTTCTCTTGGCTAATCTAAATAGAGTAATTATAAACTCTTTGCTTTAGCTTAAGTTTTTTTATTTTGTTGATTTTAATGCGCCAACAAAGAAAAATAAATTACGACAAAGAATTTATTTTGCTTCACACATCAGCCGTTCAATTACTCCTGAGACTCTCTATTATATCACCATTTCGACTTTCTTTCGTTTTACAACATCGCGCGCGATTCCTGATTTTTCGCTTTTTTACGTTATAATGCTCGAATTTCTTTTGGATCTCACATATCTTTCTTGATATCGTTTCTATCTTAGTTCAGTCTTTTCTTCTTTAGTCATTTTTGTAGGGCTTTAAACATAAAAATTACTAAAAGTTAACATAAGTTGTCACAAATTTAGGCAAGTATCATAATTGAGAAGCTACTGTACCTTTTACGGTTAGATATATCAGTTTTAAGCGATATTTCTACGACACTCGCGCATATTTCCTTCGAGTAAGTACCTTTTTTCCATGTTGTGCTAAAAGTTTGAGACCACAAGGCTCCACATCTATTCTCTATGATATGCGGAGATTCTCTAAAAACCAAACAGTTACAGTACAATTTTATCTTTATATCTGTACCGGCTAGAAGTCGTTAGCCATTTAACTAGGTAATTCAATTTTGGCTCAGTACATGTGCACTTTACCCAACCAATACCACGAGGAGGTACTGGATTCCACGTGATTGGATCCCGACATGCTGTATAAATTAAAGTTGTAAAAGTATTATCTACGCATATACTAATGCGTTTGAAAAGTTCAACTATTCACATTTACATATATTACAGAATTCTATACAATTTTGCAATGCACACCATCACTCGCAATCATCAATCGATTTTTCATATTTTTATATATATATATGTTGCCCACACTTGAAAATTGAACCTTTTTTGAGTGAAAATTCGAACACTAAAAATATTATAAAATCATAATCTGTTACGATGCTGAGAGAGTTGGTATAAAATCTCTTTTAATTTCTGTGATTAAGTATTAGTTATATAAACATTCGTTAGAAATATGTGTTCTATGATGAAATATTAAACCTGATCCGAAGATTCTTGCCATTCGGCGGGTTATCGCTAGAAATAAGTTCCGAAAACGTGCTTTGGTAATGAAGGGGTTTTACTATTTGCATATGTTCTCATAGTGATAGTATTAAATACTGTTGTATACGAATACAATTATCGAATTTTTTTCTAAATAAGACAACACTATTAGGCAATTAGGGTGAAATAATGTATTTAATTAAATGTCTTTTAGCTTTTTGAAGCAGCTTAGAGTCTTTGTAATTATTGTACGATCATAAGAATTTCATAAGAATGACGTTTAATTTGATTAAGTGTTCTTTATGTATAAACTCACTATCTATTCTTAATATCCGAGAGATGTAAGATTTCATAATGTGATTTTTTGATTTTTCATCTTTGGGAACCTTTTTTTAATTCTACTTTGATGCAAATAATATTTCGTTTTTTTATGTCTTTATAACTAGAAGAAAAAATTTGCACTCACGAAATATCTCGGAAATAAATCATCAAGGCTTTGCACCTAGTATTTCTATTATTGCTAACGTACAATAAGCATTAAAGTATATATTATAAAATTAGAGCCCTAAGGATAATATATTAATCTTTTGAAATCACATAAAAAGAATGTGCATATGTACATTAGGTTGGCACTTAGATTTGCAGTCTCTTATAATTAAAATAGAAGTTGAATGAGCTCTTCATGACACTTAATTTACACTTATGGAAGTTATTCATTTATCGATACCCATTTATTTTTTTAGCTTAAAATTTTGTAGTATTGATTACATAATTATTATAACAATCAAAAAACCATTCTTATAACTTCCCCTTTTCCATAGTATATCTACTGTTATTTATCCTATGTAACCTCAATTCACTATTTATGACATATTTACTATATCTTTCTAATTCTCTTATCTTTGCATTTTTTATTTCAATATTCCCTATGATTAATTTTGTCTTCATCTTTCACATAAACCTAATCATTCTTTCTAAGAACTTTGCATACATACATACTTGTTTGTTTTATTTATTTCCGTTTTTGTATTCTGCATTTTTAATTTTTGATTTTACTTAATTTTTTTCTTTTATTTGTATATCAGAACAGAACATATTCTAGAACCTTGATTGTATGTTTAATTATAAATTCAGTGGTTAGTTTCATTTAAATCAAACCAAATCTTCTTTTAATCGTGTTCAATTATTCGTTCATAAGAACAAAAAAGTGGAAGTGAAGAGCTTTTCTTTTACATTATACAAAAAAATTGAACCTTTTGTAGTGTAAAATAACTTATGACACAAATTTCGAAATTTATATAAATAAGAGGCAATTAATTTCTAGTTTTATATAATTATATGTGAAAGTTGTGTATTTTATTTTATGTCTGTTATGAACGTGTGTATTTTTTAACCTGACCATCTTTCTAAAATGATATTTGTATGCGCTAAATCTAAAATTTACAAAATTATTAAAAAAAATTGGCTGTTTAGTGGAATTAAGATAAAGAACTCAGTCTATTCTGTACATAAAACTGTGTATATAGACTTTGCAAAAAGAATTGATACAATAGAAAAATCAGAAGCAGAGCACCACAAAGACATGTCATGCGAAACTGCGGCTGTAACCAAACTGCGGCAGCAATAGAACTAGTATAAAACTCCTTGAAAACATCAACAAAACATCTGATGTTAGAATCTATCTTCACGTCACAGTATCTTCTTTAGATTAATGGGTTCGAGAAGCCTATACAGCAATACCATTACGCTTCCAACGTATGCCATATTCAAATGAGTTCCTCCAAAAATATTATAACGAAAAATTCCAATTTAATTTGTCCCAACAGGAACTAAACAGAAGAGCGATTTATGTATTGATTGACCAAAAAGGGAAGGGATTCGATTGTCAAACGATTTAATACAGACAATGTCAAAAGAGCAGAACTAAGTGAACCTTTTTTATTTTGGAATTGAAGATTATAGAAGTGTTGATTATGCAGAAGGGAATTTAATGAAATATACGAAAGCTTAAAAAAGGCTAACATCGCTGGTTTTGAAAGGACAAGAGAAAAATTCCATATACAAAGTTGACACAAATATTCTCTAAACTAAATAAGATAATAGGGTCAATTACATCCTTCAATAATCCCAATTGTATGACCGATATTGCATTCTTGCTACAAACTGCACAACAGACCTACAAACGCCTCACAACAAAATGAAAAAAGAGAACGAATATATAATAGAAAAATAAAAAATCCGGACTTTTCAAAGAATAACAGATGGACTAAAATTATACAAAAATAAACGCAGTGAAGTTTTTGAAAGAGGAAGTAAAAAAATTGAGAAAAATAATACGATCAAGAAACATGATCCTAGACATAGATGATCATCTAAAAATAATTTTAAAAATAAATACAGAAAAAAAAGAACTATATAATCGAAGCGTAAAGAAAACAGTACATAAACTTTTGAATACAAACATGAGAAAAAGGTAATAAAATCACGACAAAAATAATTATAGCGATCACTATGCCCATTTTACTTTCAAAAAAGCAGAAAAAAATATGCTTCATAACAGAGGTTGGATTCAGTAGCATAATAAAACCATCGTTGAAATGGAAAGATGTTGAACAGATGGAATCTTATATTTCTACATTAAAAGGATGATAAGCCTAGATAATTCACATATCAGATTATATCGAATTAATGTTTTGAGAATAAAAATCTGGAAGAATGGTTTTATTCTAGTACATTATATCTCAAAACAAAATAAGATGTGAAAATAAGAAATAAATTCAGTCCAATCACATGTATATTCAATTTATATTCGTTAACGACAAAGTCTGTTTCAAAAATCATCTATATGAGTGAATTATCTGCTTAAAATCAATTAGGAGAAATAAGCGAGTTAAAAGAGCAAAAGAAAAAGCTCTTATGAATATTTCGATAAATAAAGAGCATAGAAACATTCTATAAACGCATGGATTGTTGTAAAAGGCTTTTAACTCTATAGAACGTAACTACCAGCATTCATATATTGAAAACTTATGTCTACACATATATGGATAGCTTCCTGTATAACAAAATACCACAAGAAAACGGATATATATCTTTAAGAGCAAAGGGAGAAGAAATCATACATAAAAGAACACATAAGGTAATACTACAAGGATGAAACATGTCACTTTTCGTTCCTTGTATGTACCCTTTGAGCAGAAAATTAAATGAACACTTTCCGGGGTAGTGTAATGAATGATGAAAACTTCTATATAAAAATCATCTGTTAGCCATAGATGGACTAAAATTAGTTTAAAAAACATAGAAACACTTTAACTCGCGACGGATAAAACGTTTACATTCTTTAATGCAATAGGCCTTGAATTAAACAAAAAAAAGTCAACCAATAACCATGAAAATTGCGCTATTGTAGCAATATTTATTAGAGGCCGAGCAACCTATAAATATATGGATTAATTGAGAATATGAAATCTGAACTTAAGCTGATTACATATGATATAATTGCAGAACGTTTGCCATATCGAAAAGGAAATTCGCTTAAGACAAAACTGATTGCTGGGGAATTTATTTAAAGTCATTAATGCTATGCAACATCACATATAAATTACCATATAGTCGTATATAAATTAGAACCTGAAGAATACATTAAACTTGATGATAATATAAGAGATATTTATAACGAATTTTTATTTCACCTCCAATCTAGTAATAAAAAAAGATTATATATAAAGAGAAATGAACTAGGACGTAGGCTATGAAATATTGAATTTTAAGCCGAGAAAATGATCTACCCGCTAAAAAGTTTGCTTGAAAATAGTAAAAAAGTTCACCAAGGAGGGCTGCAATATGAAAAGTAGAAAAAGATAAGAAGACACATCTCTAACTAATTGTAGGATACTTTAAAAATAAATCAAATATCAATATCACCAATTCCAAGACACTGGATAAAAAGTAGCAAAAAAGTCTATTGTTTAAAGTATAAGAAAAATCTTTTGAAGCCAAGAATAATAATATGTCTTTGGATCATCAAGATGGTAAAAATAAACTAAGTGAAGAGGGAAATTCTGTTTTTTTAAAGGAAGAATGAAATGCCTGTATTGTAACAAAGCCGTGAAAACAATCAACCACCTTGCAACGAAAAGAAAGAAAAAATATAGGGGCATGATTAAACGCGATGGCACAACTAAATCATAAGATATCTTCATTGTCTCTTATCAAGACGATACAAAATTAAGAAAACCAAAAAGTTCGGAATTCAAAAAGTACAAGAGATTTGCGAGAACAAAAATGTAGAAATAAAGGTTGATAGTAAAAAAAAATTATATATATCGATTAAATAAAATATAATATTATTTTTCATATTTTGAAAAAGAAGATATTATTATGTTGATTGAAATAGGTATTATTAGCCTTGACGGCTTAACTGATGTTGAGAATGAAAAATATAACAAGAATGACATCTTGACGAATGATTTTAACTTAATATACAAATTTTAAACAAAAATATACTATCATATGTAATGACTTGGGATGGAGTGGTTACAAAATTCCATAAAAAATATATAAATAGTAAAGAATCTTGGAAGAAGTAGTAGAATGCATGGGAGCTCTCAAACTTCTCAAAACACTTCAATTCATCTCATTTGAGCTAAGTTAAGCAGTCTATGAATATAGATGTGGGAAAAGTGTCAAAAAATGTATCAAGAAGTTTTGCAATATTATATGTGAGCTGAGTACATCAAAATAGATGTAACTGATAAAAAAAACATAAACATAAATAAAAAATAATATAGACTTTACAGGCTCAAAATTATTGCTGATAACTGGGTTTAAATTTATTGAATTCCGGCCCTACATATAGGCATTAAATAAGTAAGTATATATATTGGATAACATATATGCGTCAATTATATGTATAGTGCTTTGTTCTATTCTTCAATCTAATAATTATCTTTTTTAGTTCCATCGTACCATTGATCATTCTTAAAAACAAACATTTTTGATATTACCCCCTTTATTACATTTTTTTTTCCAAACTTGACTCGTCTATTTCAAACATATTATTTTTTCACCTAGTTTTCTGCTTGATGAATAAGATTTTAAATCTATAACAAATATATCTCCTCCCACTTTGTTATCCGTATCATTCTAAACATCAAGAATTTTTATATTTGTATTTATTATATTTTCATGTCATAAATCATTTTTTCATGGCTTATTTTATAACAATAATAGTCGCATGTTAATATATTTTTTTTAATTGGTTTATTTTTTTCTATTTTTTTTTAGACCTAGTTAACTATATAATAAGAATTTATTGTAATTCCCACATATTAACAGTTGGACAAAGGACCCACTTTTTTTAACGGGGTAAATCTCGTATTTTAATACTGATTCTTTATACACCAACAAAAACAACCTTCAGTTGCACC
This sequence comes from Rhyacophila brunnea, assembly GCF_057557595.1. Lineage (NCBI taxonomy): Eukaryota > Metazoa > Arthropoda > Insecta > Trichoptera > Rhyacophilidae > Rhyacophila > Rhyacophila brunnea. Next base: position 565,168 of record NW_028232787.1, read on the forward strand.
CCTTATAAAAAACTACTTCTGGAGTTGTCGCACAGTTTACAATAACGTGCTTTGATGACTATAATCTTAGTTTTTAAAATGTGACTATGGGCATTTTACAAAAACTTCAAGTTTTTATATAAATTTGGAGAGTGAACCGATTTTTGAACACAAATGTTATTGTTAAAGTTTTAAAATAATTATCTCTGCTTCACGCTTAATTGTATAATTTTAGACAATTAAAGAGGTTCGAATAAAATTTTGTCTTTTCATATCGAGAAAGGAAGGCTTTAATAAAAGTCCGCACTTTTTCTTCATCAGCTCTGTGTAAATTACATGCAACCGGGTGTTTTGAGAACTAAAATTATCGATTCTGTATCAGATTCAACTAATATTCATCTGTAGATTACATCCTTTCCGAGCATCTGTTATTAAAATTTTTTTTTGAAGCATTCTTTAAACTTAAGCTAAAACTGCCTAGGCACTCTTACCTTGCTTCGCAAGGTTACAAATCTTTTTTCTGTAATTTTTATCCATCATCGCCAACACAGTTAATGTTGAATTTTTCTTGATCTGTTCCATTTTTGAATAATAACTTTTTGATCATTTCTTTTTTCTTAATTTAAGAGGAGTATGGGTGTTAAGGAGATTACTTATCTCAAGCTTAAGGTATCCACCATAAAAATCTTGCTATCTCTGCCGAAATCAAGCAAGACTTTCCAGTTAATTACATATTTTTATATTACGCACAGTATTCGAAAATTCATGCTCTTTTTTACTGATAATTAACCAGGCTTTTTTTTGCACTATCAAACACGGTCAATCATACACAAAAACACAAAGCCGTATCAAATCACTGAAATACTATGCTCTATAAATATATACCTTTGTATTCTCATGATTATTTTATTCATAATTGTGCTTTTTAGATTGGTAACTACTTTTAAAACGAGAGCTAAGTTTTTGTTTCAGTCTATATTTAATTCAATTTCGGAATCATTCCCATGGTAAACAATATATAATTATGCTGTTAATGTTATCACAGAAACAAAAATATAGAGTCAATCTGTATAAGTAATCGCTTTCGGCACATCTTTACTCACATGAGCCACAGTTGCCTTTATTTTTATAGCTGCAGATGATCTAATTCAGCATGGCTATTTTTATATTCTACTTCAAGTATATTATAATCACGGTATTATAACCATATACGCAACCACGTACTAGATTATTTAACCTTTAAGACTAGGCCCATCTAAAACCAAAAAGTAAGAGTTTAATTATTAGACTCTGGAGAAATCTTATGTATATTTCGTTTACAGATACTAGGAATGCTCCTACACTGTGATATGACTCACACTTAAAAGTTTTTTTTAGAGTAATGACTTTCCATAAGAACTACTGGTCTTTTCCAAAACCCATTGCATATATTGGGCTATCTACAGTATATGAGAGACTAATCATATGCAAATTTAAATACAAAAAAGTTTATGTGTATCTTTTTCTAATACTTACATAATCATAAACCTATAGTTGCAAAATGGATTGCGTTGCATATTCTTCATAAATGCATAGAGCCAACCAGATCTTTATAAATAAGAAAAATTTCGCACCAATAGACATAATCCTTTTGAATTACACCCGTAATAAAATACTAATTTTATATGCTAAATAAAAATAAACAATGATAGTTATTTGGATCAGCAAAATCCTTTTTAAAAGAATATGTACAACCATGATGTCATATCGTAGAATTGACAGGATTCCTGTGACATAAAAATGGTTTTGAATCCTTTTTATAAACTTACATGTTGATTTTTCATATCTAATTTGTTGCGAAACAGCTTTCAAAACATGTAAAATCGCTTTTATTAAGTGGATATATTATTTCTGGCTGTAAATAATGTTTTCAAAATCTCCGACCAAAGTGATGCGTTAAATTCGCTAAAATATTTTGCTTACCTGTATGTATACTATAAAAACTTAATGCGTATAAAGAATTCGGTTTTGATCTTATCTTCTAATAGGCGTTTTCTTATATCTTTATATTTTTTATCGATCAATTTATAAGTCTTAGTGCCTGTTTCATACAATCCTTTTATGCTGGGCCAGCCTTCTTATTTGAAGGTATCTTGTTATCTTCGTCGTTTGTTATCTTACATAATTGTTTCCAAAAAAAAGCTGGCGATTTCATAATGTGTAACAGTTGTTTTTTTTCGTCTTATTTCTTTTAAGTTTTTAAAAACGCAATAAATTACTGTTAATATATAGTTTACAACGAAAACTTATTACTTGTTTGTTACAAAATTCTTCTTTTAGCGTAAGAAGATTTGATGAGGCGAATATAAAGTACCCACAATTGCATCACATTTCTGTAAAACCGAATCTATATAGTTTTTAATCAAGTCTTTGTGCTCTTTTATATTTGATATGCCTATATTCGAAGCATTCTGACGTCCGAAGAAGTTTTTTTTCTTATGCAACCATAGTTTTAAGTGTCCTCTTCAGACGAACATAGAATTACTAGTGATTCCTGCTCTTTAAGTGAAAAATAAAATATTATATCAACGAGATGTTCTGATACAATCAACTCTAATTGCCATAAACTGTCTTTATAAAGTCTTTCAGATTAGACAGGACATACTTTAAATTCTTCTGTCATTTCTTCTGCTAGAATCTTAACCCGTTAATTGAACAAATATTACCTACTACTGTTGATAATTCATTGAACAAGATATTAATGAACTCACGCACACTAAAAAAATATGAAATTAGCAAACCAAAGATGTCTCGCATTAGCTTTTTTCAATTAACAATAAACTTTTTTCGTGTTTAAATTCGTTAGATCAGTATATATTCTTATTTCGATACCACATACACGTACCAAAATTGACATCAAGATGACAATTAAACACGAGTTCTAGATGCAAACACACAAAATATTCTTTATTTTGTGCTTCTATGCTATGATCATATAAAAGAACTTATTGTTGCTTTTCATGTAAATTATAACAGATAAATACGATCATTGTCGAACTGATTACTGTATTCTCTAAAGACACAATATAATAGATTTGCTTGTTTCTAAAAGCTGTTTGAGCGTATCCCATGTATTCTAGAGAGTTTACAGTAAGATAGACCACCGAAATCGCACTCGGTAAAAAATGTTTTTTTAATGTTCTTTGAAGCAATTACCGCTGTATATAGCCGTTTTTTAACTTACTTCACATTTTAGTTTAAAATATCTAACAATGATCTCGAGATTTCCGTTTCCTAGTCATTATAAATGCTTAGACATAAATAGAACCAAATATAAAATTTTCAATTCTTTAAATAGCAAAACAATCTTTTTGTGAGATTTACCCTAATCAGCATAGATGTCTCGTACTTTAAAAGCATATTTTTATCAATAAAAATTGCTTCTTTGCCTCAAAACGATTGATATCATGATCTAATAATTGTTTTGGTGTCAAAACGAAAAATAATTAGTAATTTCTAGTACGAATTAAGTAAAAATATTTATATGAACATAGTGATCATCGAAATAGTTAAAATTAATTATTCACACTTTCTTATGGTGCTCATATATTGCATCTATTTGATTTTTCTCACCTATGATCTGTACACTGCGCGCTATGTTTCTGTAAGCGTTTTTGTATTCATCCTCTTAATAAGACAAGTCACTATAGTTTAATCTCTTTTTTTCGCATGCAGAAAAATAAATATTCTTCGACACTACCTTTTGTCCACGGTAATTTATCTTGTACTTTCAAAAATGCTCTTTGCTCTTAATTTTAAAACTCTTTTTGGTTGGTCATTAAAAATGGTATGTATTTTTCAAATATCCAGTCACACCAACTTTAAAATTGGTTCACATCGGAAGAGTTTTTGTCAAAAAAAATACACTTTCTTAGTTAAAAGCTGGTAAATGCTGTTCATGATACCTATACCGAATTTACTGTAGTATTTTTGGCCATAGCAAACCTTCAGAGCTTATACAGCCCCTACCGAAAGCCTTTTATAACTCTGGAACTCGAGAACCCTTTCCCTTCCTACTACGTAGTGGTATTTGCCGCCGAATTTTCTTTATTAGTCTTTTTGTTCGACTTTAAAGCCTGCTAAATGTTCTATTCTTTTTTTTTTCTCGGTTTTATACTATCCTCACTATTTTAGTCTTATTCTGGCAGATTCAAATAAATGAATTCACATAAAAACGAGTATGAGATAATTACGACGTACAAAATGAATAAAAGAGTTATAGACAATTTGCAGCATGCTCTATGTTATAGTCCAAAATTATTTAGCTATATTTGAAACTTTTTTTTTATAAGTATCTATCAATTACCGAGCTCTATCCGATAGGTTTAGGCCTACCAAAAGTTTGTCTTCGATTCTTGGAAACATGCTTCAAAGCAAATAAACCTGTATTAGAATAGTCGATAATAGTCAGGGTACTAAAGCATATACATTCACACATGCCGTAGCCCTGATTTACTCTGAAAACGAAAGATTTCACATGAAAACATAGTCTGATAACTTATTTTTTCGTTCTTTAGCAAAATTTACCTGAATTATTCTAAAACTGTTTATGCATATAATACACACAAAAACACGGGTATTTAAATCTAGATTAGGGCTTTTTCACTTTGCACATATAATATCATATCAAGTTACTGGAACTTAGTTGATTGGTCCAAAAAATTTCGTGTTATGTTAATATGTATTGAATGCTGTGAGCAGTAATCATATGCGTAAAATCATTTATTTATATTGTTATATATTTTAACAAGACAAATATATTTAGAGCAATTTAAATATTCAATATTTGATAGAATATAACCTAAATTAAACCGAAAAATGCTTCGGCGTTTACTCGATAGTTAAATTGACATCTGATTATTAAACTGAGCTGTGAAGCCAAATTTGAACGAGAAATAATTATTGCATCTTAGAAATTTTCGAAGAAAAATATTTAAAAAATGCCATTTTTAGCCATTATATTTGACCAACTCATGTACATTGTTCTATTCAAATAGAATAACTGAATATAAAGATTTTAATTTAGATAATTAAAAGCTCGAATATAGATAAATTACAAGACTTAATGCTTTAATGGATGAGATAAAAAGAAATACCACGTTTTTTTCAAAAATAATATGAATTCGCTTTATATATGCTTCTAAGAAATTTGTTCTTATGATTTTTGACATGTATTTATCAGTTAAATCTGGCATAATGTTATATCATGTGTGTATTCTTAATTCGTCTTTTAAAAATGGTTATAAGAAAAAAACTACTTTAGCAAAAACGTCTATATGTTCTTGCTACGAACGAAAAGAGTAATAAAACCATTTGAAAAAAAGCAGATACTTCCAAGGTCTCATGCTGAAAACAATATTATAAATTCTTTTTCGCAAAGCAATTTAATTAAAAAAGTGTAATGAAGAAATACTCAACGCTTTAAGCACATGTCACGCCTTGATGGCAGAAAATAATGACTTACTAAAACGAAAATTTTGCAACGCTCTTGTATTTAAATAGTAAAGAAGCGAAGAAATTAAATTCTAGTCTTCAAAATTAGCAGTTAAAGAAATTTTCGAAAATTTTATTATGAGACTTCAAAACTGGAAAATATACAAATTGATGATATTTTGAAACACATCAAAAATTTAGACAAGAGAAAATTATTAAAAATGCTGATAAAAAATAAGGTTTACGTTGAGGTCAGTAATCTAAATATAAGGGGATAAAAACAACAAAGAAAATACTATTTCATAAAATAAACAAGAGTGTCTTAAAAGCAATAAATTATGTTTATAGACATTTACGAGTGCTAACCACCCCCAGAATACGACTGAAATTGCCAATGTCTTACAGATCATCCAGTTGACTTTTATAGAGCCCCCAAAGAAGAGAATCATCATCCAAAAAATAATTAAATTACAGTTAAAGAAGAAAAATGACAAGAACTGTGAGAAATTACAACGAATTTAAAGCTCTATTTTAGCGCAAGATGCAAGTGCTCAGAAGAAAAAATTGAAAAACTGCGTGAGGTATCGGGGGCAGCTTAACACAATTTTCGGCAGAAAATCTGATGTACATGAAGTTATAAATAGAAATGAAGAATGAACAAAAATAAATAGCAAACAGACTAACCAAAACTATAAAAGATGTGATTATGGGTTGAAAAATTAAGAAATAAAAGCAGATGAGAAACAAATTGCAAGATTTTCGAGGAAAATATGTGCGATAATGAAAGCGAGGAGTATAAAAAGTATCTTAATGATTCTATTGGCGAAAAGAATGTATATATGTATTTTGTTCATTCTTAAATATTTGAAATAATTGTTGACTATTTTCTAATTGGTATGCCGTATGTCTGATGTGATCTATAACTTTTTTAAAGAAAATATTATTTTGCATCAATACATCTACGGTAATATCACAGAGATATTTTATAAAGGAAAAATCGAAAATGAATGCTATTATGAAGAAAAAAGGATCCTACTCTAAAGATAATTTATATATGATAGTAAAATTGGGCATATAAACTGCATGAATAATCTGTATTAATTGACAACTAAAAGATGTCGAAAACCTACAAGTTGACTGGCGAAAACTATTTTTAAAAATAAATTGGGTAGCGTACTACGAGTACAAGGTGCGAAAGAGCAAGCGCTGTTAAACACGGCAGTAAAAAAAAACATAACAAAAAATCTGTGCGTCAAATTGATGGATGTAAATAAAGATTATGACTCAATATATCTTAACTATTTAATGGTAGTAGCGGCAAAGCTTAATCACCGAGTTGGTATGCATACTCATAAGAGTGAATATGAGTAAAGGAAAAATATCAATAAATTTTAACAACATAAAAAATAAAAAAATATTATGAGAAGAATTGGCAAAGTATAGCCTACTTTTACTTTTATTTGTTTTTGTTTTTATCCATTAAGTAAGGTACTTAACAAAAAAACCCGACAGTAAATACATCATTAAATAAATCTTTCTTTAGAGCAAAAAAAAATGTTTATTAATTGATGTCCTTAAGCTTGGGACCAAAAATAAAAAAAAAAACAAAAAACATATCAAAAGTAACAGTTGCTTTCTTCAATATCACAGGACTGGAAATATATAAACGAAGTATATAACAAATAATGTTGGCAAACTGAACATGCGAATCTAATAGAAGGTGAAGATGGATATAAATATATCGGGTTTAATGAAGATAGTTTATCTGTAATAAAAGATATAATACTTTCCAAAATTTGTGATGGAAATAATATCATTAAAATTGAATCTAATCAAAACCAAGCTCGACTGCAAAGATGCCTTAAATTCATATAAGAGCACGCAATTTCCCTATTAAACTACGATATAGGTGCTATTAAATTAGAACTAAAAGACTTTGCTAAAATGGATGATCATAAAAGGAAAGTTGTAGTAGAAGAACCGATACACTTAAGCCAGCAAATATAGATCATATATATTTAAAGGAGAACAACATAAGAGAGAGTTTTTGAGCATTGAATTTTTATTTGAAAACAATATTTTTAAGCCAAATAAGACACTTACAATCGATAATATATCACATAGAAGATCAGCCATATACAAAATGGAAGAGGTGAATAAAACGGCCCATCATTAATAAACGAACACCTAATGACTATGCATAACTTATGTAATCTATCCATAATATCTATTGAGTTAGAGCTTAAAAATGTTTATTTGTATAAAATGAAATACAAAAAAAAACTTTTCAGTATCTCTAACGACAAAATTATTGAAATAGGTGGGTCATAAAGACGTCTAAAAATTGTGAAGGTAAGTCATAAGAGGATACAAGAACTTTCCATGCATGATAGAAATCTGTTCTTTGTAGAAAAGTCGAAATGACAACATTCTGGAGAAGCATTTAACACAGTGATCCACCTAAAAAGTCGATGTAAGATAATGCTTGGCGTCAATTTACACGAAGACAAATCGAAGTTGTAAGATACATACACTTTAAGCTCTTAAGAAAAAACAACCATCAAAGAAAATCTGAAAACACTCCGTTCAAGAAGTAATAGAAAGCAAACTAGCAAAAATAAAGTTGAATACATTAATAGAAACGAATTAAAAATTATCCAATGATTATCCTGAAATATATCATGTGTGATAAGAAGAAAAACTTGATCATGTCATATGAATTTTTTTGACGGACATTAATAATCTGATTAATGTTGATAATGAGAAGCTAAGAAAATACGATGTATTGATAAATGAGCTCTCCCTTATTGTAAAATGTAAAAATCAAATATTGTCATACGTCAAACTTTAAATGTTCTAATTACAGAAGACAATAAGTCAAGCATTAAGGAGTTAAAAATACCAACTGAAGCAGAAGCATAATACAAACATTAGAAGTTAGAAAGGCACATCTTGAACTAATAAGTCTTGAGAGAAATATATGCATCGAAAAGAATTGTAAAGATATTGAGTTGCAAGTGTTTTCCAAATTTGTTCTATAGAGCCATCTAAAGTTTTGCTTGAACATTTATATAAAGCAAAAAAAATTAATTTACCTATAAGTAAAAATAATTCGTTATTTCGACTTGTATATTTTGTCAAACAGAATATGTGTGCCAATCCTTAAAGAAAACTTTATCAATATCTTTTATTAAATATATTCATCTTTTAAGAATTTTTAGCTTAGGAATCTTCACAATCCTAGTGTTTAATTTTTAGCCTGCTATTTTTCGATATATTAAGTTCTTTTAAATATTTTTTGATGATTAATGTAACCATAAATTCAATATTATTACATATGAAATAGTTTTCTCTATACATTTTTAGATTAAAGGTAATTTTTTGCATATAAATCAATTATCTAATTTCATACTTCTACTAGATTTTTGCTAGAATGCTAAGTAAATTTGCTTCTTTCAATATATACAATTATTTTTTTCACACAAATAAATACTTCAGAACATCATTTTTTAGCACCAAATTCGGTCGATGCACCTTTCAACTTTCTTAACTGGATGCCATTTGCATAATTTCTTGTAATAAATGTTCATGAATTTTTAACGTTATTAATGATTTTATCTTCTTGATAGCATACAATGTTGATATTTACCTATTTTATTCAGGTCATTTTATTTAATCATGATATAACGCTTTTTTACCATTACTTTCTATATTATCACTTCACTGTTTTACAATATTTATTACATGTGGATTTTTTGATCAATTACCGAATGCTATATTTCTATCTTGTATGGTATAATATCATGCCGTTTCATTCGGTTAATTATTTTCTATCGTAACCATTTGAAATATTCATTAATCTTAAGCATTTGATATAGTTATGTTAAATGGTTTTTTGTACTTATTTTCGTTATAAACTTCGAAACTTCTCTCATTTTATTGTACAATATGAATTCTAATTAAGCTCTGTAATTATTTATTGTCACTTAAAGTAGTTTTTTTATCAATGCGTATTAGGTTTTATTTTCAAGCTTCAACATATCTACTTTTTGAGTTGGCTAGTTGACATATGTATCATACTTATTTTGTAATGGACATAGTAATTTTTTTGACTTAAATTATATATTGGTTGCCATCTACCTAGTTCATTCATTTTAAAGAAGAGTTTTTCTTTTTTTGCTAGCTGTATATGTATTTTCTTTTTCATTCAAAGTTTTTTCTACTATCATAAATTTTTTAGTTATCTTCTAGGTTTAATTTTATTACTTTTATGTAGTAATTTATAGAAGAAGAAAAAAAATTTTTATAGGATTTTATATTTATATGTTATTGCATTAATTAAGTTAGAAATAAATCTTTACATTATTCTTTATCTTATCAATAGATTTAAGGTTTAGGATTAGTTCTTGATTTTGAGTATTTGAAAATCAGAAGCATTGAAATATGTCTTGCACATTAATAAATGTCTTTGGATCATCACATTTTTAATTCTCATACCCATATCTGTAAAAAAAAGCACAATATGGCATTGTATCTGTTTTATATGTTATTATACAATATTATGTCTCTAATAATTGTAAATTGCCTGTCGTATATGAAATCTTGTTTACTGGAACAGTGCTACAGATGGGTATTTTGCATCCTTTTCTCGGCTATGTAAGCTTATACAAAAACAAATAATATTTAAATAAACTATCAGGCACTAAAATCTATCATCAATTTGCTTTTTGCTAATTCTTAACCTTAAAACTGACGTAAACGTCTAATGTTGATTGTTTTTTTCAAATAAAATATTTATTTAACTTGCAAATCAGATTTTCAAAACTTATTATATAGTTTTGGTTTTCTGATTCAATGTTATTTAATATTAAGGAAGCTACAAATAGCATTATTTCATAGTGATTTTTCACAGCTACATTCATGTGGGCTTATTTTTTTAGTCCTTGAAATCTTCGTACACTTTCAGTTGGTTTATTATTAATAGAATTCGCGATTACACTTCATTTTGGAAACCAGAAGTAACTAATTTTGTAAGAATATATGAAATTTGACTGCATTAAAAAGCTTTAAATTCCTGTTTCTTCGAATATCATTTTGGAATAATATAAACAATCCCTTTAATCCTTATGTCTAAATTGAAATAATCTATTCAAATATTATTCAAGTTTAAAAAAAATTCGGCCAAAGTTCTGGAAACCTTTTAATAATAAAATTTGTAGATACCTTAATGCATAGCAACTTTTTAGTAAAAGAGAAATTTTGTTGCGATGCGAAAATTATATTTTTTTCTCTGATTTTAATCAATTAAGATGTAGACGAAATCATTCATAGATGTATTATTAACACAAACTTTAGACAATAGAATGTGTAATTTATTTCTAGTTTTTTTTAGTTCTGATATTGATCTGTAAAATTGCCTTCTTAAAATTTCAAGTTGATTAATTTTTTTGCGGAGTCAGAATAGGAAATAAAAAAAGAAGAAGAATAGCAATGATAAACATCATAAAACCGATATAATGAAGAAAAATTAAACCAACGAATTAAATGAACCCCATCAGGCACCCGAATCAATACTAAAGCCTTTCTAAATCTTGCAGCGGTCTGCAAGGATACACTTACCGAGTACAATCATTGAATTCAAGAGACTTACACCATAATTCTAAAACATTACAAAATAATACCGAGACCAGCCTAAGAATATTTTTATAAAAGCCCCAATAATAACTTTAACTGTGATTTGTGCTTGGCTTAAATATAAACAAAATACTCAAATTTTCTGAAAAATCTTTAGTATAAAGACGTCAAGTCCTAAAGTTCAAAGAAACAATTACAAAAGAGAAGAAGGTAAGCACATACTAGATTGACATAAAGGTATTTTTATCAACTTATCTAGATAATAGAGAAAACTTTCTTTAGAGTACTGTGGACTTGGAAACTTTATACAGCATGAATTTCCAAAGAACAAGAAAGGTACCCTATATTAAGGGAAAAGCTTTATAATTAATAGTTTGTATGGGGCGCTTAATTCATAAGATACAACTCTGCTTGAAAAGAGAATGTGTGGACAGTAAGAATTCAACAAGCCAGAAAAAAAATATATGAGGAACTAAAATTCAAACAGATTAGAAAGGTTTTAACGATGTACAAATAAAGGGAATAAATAGAAATAACACAATTATAAAAATGCATAGCTACATCACACACAAGAACTCTGTATATTTAGAGAATAAAACACAAATAACCAAAAAAAGTAAAAAAAAAACACACAAAATATATGATGTTCTTGAAGTATTTATCCAAAACAACGATATAAAACGAATTGTAAATAAAAAGACAGGCAAAAGGGGAATGGCAGACTCATATGAAAAATAAGATGCTAGTTTGATTCAATATGGCGAATTTGAGATAATTAAAAATATACAGGAAAACCATATATCAAAGACGGAAAAGGCAATGTTGCAGATTTTGGCTAAAGAATTGGATGAAAATCAAAAATAAACTGACTTGGATGCTTATCTTTACAGTAACAGGCTAAAAACACATCTATAATTTCTTCCTTGCAGAAAAAGAATTTTTTATGATCATAAATCACTTTACACTGTATCTGCAGAATGCGATGGTATCTAGAACAACCATGTAAAAAAAATACAATATTATATGAAAAAGTTAGTATGTCTAGAAAAAAATGATGCATATAATTGGTAAAACTCTAGTATCACATAACTCATACCCAAACAAGATTTGATAAATGTACGAGAATATAGGGTTATAACATGTATTTTATAGTTATTTAAAATATCAACTAAACAGTCACAATCTATTTATATTGACGTCTAGTTCCGAAACTTACTATCGTAGAACAACTTAGGTGGTTGTGTGAGTATTGGGAGCAAGATAATGGGCTATTAATAACGTTTTAAGCAACTGTAAATACATAAAAATTTCATGCAATTTAATATGACACAAACATAAGCATCTGAATCAATTGACTTTGTGTACCTTATAAACAGCATAAAAAAGGCAACATACAAGAATAAATGATTAAATTTATTTATAATCCAAAAAAACTGATACACATCTCTACATTTAATAACGAAAGAAAAATTAAAAAAAGAATTGTTCAAAGTAGTATTTTATACTTATAATAGTCTGTTCTCTATATAGACTCTTTAAGCCTCGGCTTAATTATAAAGTTTTTAATAATACTTTGAAACCTTAATAATATGGTGTTTAAAATCAATATTTTCATTTTCACTAAAGATATAAAAATAAGGCAAAACATGCTAAAAATTAAAACTAGGTTCCATGAAACATATTAATTCTTCAAGTGGATCGAGATGGAAAAAATCAAACGTATTTGATTCTGAATGTAAAAATTATAAAGATATGCCCGGTTCAGCATTATAAAATAGATATAAGTAGTAAGAATACTAGAACAACCCAGATCGAGACGGTACCTTTAACACAAAAAAAAATTAGAAATATATGATTACAACTTGTTTAAGGCCTATTCAAATCCAAAAAAGGTAAAAACACAATTAAAGCGATGAATGGGCCTTTAAAATATAATCATGAGCAACTTTAATATAAATCAAGAAGATATAAAAATCCAGACGATGACATAAGCGATATGAATATAAAGTAGAGTAAACTAGCAAATATTAAATTAAACAAACCATACCCAAATAAAATAAACTAGGACGTGACTTAGAAATAGAAGTTTTCCATCTAAAGAATGTTCGCCACGCTTTAAAAATAACAAGTCAGGAAAGAAAACAATCAACTAAAAAAATAGCAAAAATGAATTTTAAAAGCAAAACAAAGCGTACATGGTCTTGATAAATCTAATTATTGATATAAATATTCGATTCACTTGCCTAGATCTTACAGTGCTAAGATCATATGCACTCAACGTATGATAGATCCAAAGACTTAGTCTTATAATACAAGGCATATCAGAGTTACCACTATATACAAATATATAATTTAGAAGGTTTTAGCTTCTGCATTTTTCTGTTAGAAACATTTTCTTTGTAGTTGATCAATTTGTCACGACTCTTGCAAAATCGAACTTAATAAAAATATGTAAAAAAAGACTGGTCATGACCATACAATGCATAGAAATATAGTTCGATCTCCTAATTTCTATTTTGTGATAAAATAATAACAAAAAAAATTAAGGAAATCCTTAGACGCTCTGTACGTGAAATAAAAGTAAACAATGCTTGGTTATTATTATATATATAAGGATAAAAACAAACATAAAGCATCGGTTGAAAGACTAGATATTTTAGCATATGATACAATGATCATCCTTAAACTCTGATCGAAACTGTGATGACTAGTATCGACAATATAAACATAGTTAGGAACTAAAAATTATGATAAGCTTGCATCTGGGCTTGCACTAATATACGAGTGATGACAAAGAAATCATTTCATATCTTATTACTTGGGAAACGGTGGTGAAACAATAATATGGTACCCAAAGGAACGAAGTATCGAACTGTATCGAGTCATTGTACAACCTTAGGATTGATAAAACCTCTTGATCTGATAGGTTTCGCTCGGAAGAGAGGTTATATAAAAACCCACAGATTGGGGATAAATGCTTTTAGAGCTCGATATATTAGGAAAGTTGTGCTCAAGAACAAAAACATAAATCTGGAGCATAGTTAAAGAATTATTGAAAATTTACTTTTTCTTGGTTTTACCGGTGATCTGGTTTATCTAGATTCTTTGGAACATCTACGATTTTTGTTCGTGTAATTCTGCAATATATAGGGGAGCATCTGAATTTTTGCATGATAAATTTTATACAATTTCTTATATTTTCTTGCTTAAATCCTTTACATAGTATTTCTTAATACTATTGACATTTTATTTTCTCTTTCAATTTTATAAATTCACATACTATTTTGAAATACGATTGTTTTAGATCATTTTAAGCCCTTGGGCTAAAGAACACTACATATTATCAATTTCGTTTGTTTCAAGGTTTATCGGATGTAATTTAAACTTTTTCACTTTAACTAAATTATCATTCTTAAAAATATTAATTTGTGCTAATTGTTTTCCATTTACCTTGCATATAGACGACTTATGTAAATTAGAATGTGTCAAACTAGATACTAATTTATAAAATTAACTATCGAAAGCAGTAAAGGATGAACAAAGATATAATTTGCTTCTTGTGTTCATAGAAAAAAATAGAAAGACCGCAATTTTGTTGGGGATTTAATGCTGTTATGGAAGTTCGGTGCATGATTATTAAACGAAAATGCTGCTAAATCAGAGAATGTGCAAAACAGGCAATTTAAAAAATAAAAATTGGGGATAATATATCGATTATATAACTTAAAAATCGAATAGTGAAGTAAAGGATTCAGAAATACAAGAGCTGAAGAGGGATATTGTAAACAAAAATTTTAAAGATTTAGAGTTGCGGGTGAATCAAACTATAATGCTTAAAAAAGTGAAATTAAATTCAAAGAGGGCTACTAATATTATTGGAACAAGTTGGGTCGAATCGGATAATTTTTTTTAGATTATAGAATTTAAATTACATTTTTATTTATTGCCAATTATTATAATAAATAAGATTTATGAAATTATTATAAAGTCTACAAATTACACTTGAAATTTGATAAAAACTATACTAAATTAATATTGGCATGAGAAGTTTGAGTTTGCGGCTATAAAATGTAAAATAAATACATTTTGGCGATATTTTAAAAAAAAGACAAAATATTCTGCGGAAGTCGAGATACGGACAATGAATATATTTCAAAATATGATAGACGAGACGAGGAATGAAAAAAATAAAAGAAAGAATCTGGTAAAAAATTAAATGATAAAATATTACATATGAGTGATTCAATTGTAATCCTTTGATTTTGTTGTGGAAGATTCTCATAAGAAAGAGCGATTAAAGCTATTTATGGGCAAGCGCAACGATCTAAAATATTATTTATTATAGTTTTTAGAGAAGCCGATTGTGAAATAAGATTACAAAGATAAAAAAAAAACAGCATACAGAAATTTCATGTCAGAAAATCTCCTAGGAACATGATAGAGTGTGCTAGAAAATTTCCTTCTATATTTAAAATAGTGATCGCTACGATTTTATGCATTGTAAAATATAAATGCGTTGTATTATATTTAAATTATATAATTTTACACTTAGAATGCTATATGAGCATAAAAGTTTACCGTATAATTTACAGGAAAGTAAAAAAAGATTCAGTTAATAAAATAACAGAGATAAAGCTGTAAGTGTTTTGAAAAATAGAAAATTAATATGAGCAAAGAGGAAAAGAAAATATTTGATAGAATCGATCACCAAAAGCATAAAATTGGAATTTTTCTTTTTGTTAAAATTGTTTATAAAACTCTATTTGTAAATTTTTTTGTAATTAGAAATCGATTTGATGGTAAGTCTGTAGAGAATAACAAAATTAAAATACATACAAAGCGAACGAAAGACAATTTTTGAAAATAAAGCTACAAAACCTGATATTACAGTATCTCAATTGATAGGCTAAAAATAAATGTTTGGATTTAGAACAGATACATTAAACTTACAATTCGTACAGTTCTTACACAATTTTCTTATAAAGAAGTAATAATGAAAGAGATGGTAATTAAAAGCCTTACATACACAAAAATACGAGATAGAATCACAAAAAAATTCATTAAGTTTTTGGACAATTAATGTGTATGAGCATGCATCAGTTACTGTAAATTATACTTAGTATTCTATCAAAATGCATTAATGCGTATAACAAGCAATCCGAATATTAAGAACAAGAGAAATAATTTGCGTTAGAAAATATACAAAAATATGCTAGATTAATTTCAAGGGGCAAACACATTGAGTAGAATTTCTTAAAGTATACACAAAGGATGTGATTGGAATAATTCCAAATTAAATTTAGATAAACAATTTCGAAACGAAAACATCTATGACGTTTAAAAAGTAATATGAGGTATTATCCGATGTAAAAAAAATAATCGAAAATTTATTGAAAGAAAGAAAATAAACAAAAAATCACAATAACAAAGCATGTGAAAGCTAAAGGCGTCAGTATGAAATAAGAAAGACATTTCTATATTTGTTTCTATGTGGTGATACAAACAACATAAAAAGACGCAAGGTCTGTGAAGATCTATATATTGAAATGGAAAAGCTTTACATTGGGTAAATTGGCAATCAAGGTATTAGTTTTACATCGTAAAGATAGAATATATTGATCTGAATCGAGTGCTTTACAGATTCCGCATTTGCAAAGGTTTTTAAAATGTTAAATCAGAAAAAAATATAAAAATTTAACGATTAGTTTGTAATAAGCAGCTTAGTGATACTGGTAATAGATGTATGATACTAGTTCGAAAAAAAATTGTAATTAAAAGGGATAAACTATTATTCCACTAAGTTCATCTTCCACCAAAACAATAAACGAGTGAAAAGACGCATAAGAGCTATAGGTGGTTCTTTACATAAAATAATGCGCTATTATTGAGGGAAATTCTGCTATGTTTAATCGACGGTGATCATGATAATTTAATACATCGATAGGGTGTAAACTTCGGGCCTGGAACAAAGAAAAATACCATAGTTTGAAATACAAAGACAGTCGATACAGAAATAAAAGGATTTATAGCCCAAAAACAAAGAAAAATTATGATAAAGTTTGAGCAATAAACAAAATATCAAATAAACAATAAATATAAAAAAGAACAGAAAAAAATATAAAGGGTGGGCGGTTCTGTAAAAAAAAATGTTCAGAAATTTTTAATAAGTGTAATTAGAATAAATAAAGTAGATATAAATATTTTAGTTGCATCCTAGAAGTTTTTGCAACATGATATATGTCGTGTATGATAATATGCTGACTCGATGGTAATTAAAAATACATGATAGATAAGAATAATTCTATATTTATTGAATAATTATTTAGAAAATCCCATTTTGTTTATTTAAACAGTTTAACCAGCGGGTAGTTCATTACTCAAGTCATGATATTATCATTTCCGTTTGTTCGTTGTTGTTTACTTGAAAGCTATAACAAGAAGTTCCGTAAGCGAGATATTATAATCTAATGTTTTTTCTAGGCTAAGTATTGATTTTCTGTCATTAGTTTTGTGAAATATAATATATTTAAATTATTTTTAGCAGATTTTTATAAAAGTGCGTATGTAAGAGGAAAATAATGTGAAGCAAACTATTAATGGGGGTAGAAAATTCATGTTTATATAATGTTTGAGTAGTTAGAAATAACATTGTATTTTTTTGCGTTCAAATAGTTGTTCTTATAAATCGTTTCATCTAGAACAAGATCACGATTGGTTAGTAGAATAATATATCTAAATGCTATAAAAAAGATTGAAGCGCTCGAGTTTTAATTACAATGATTACTTATTAAGAAAATTTTATTGATGGTGAATTCGAAATACATCAAATTACTGCATATTTATCGATAAATTTATTATATAAATGAAATCTTCATGTTCATCTATACGTATAATAAAGGGGTTTAATAATTAAAGTTATGCATGTTTGTTTATGTCATCATTGGTACTATATGTGATCAAAGATCACAAAAATTTGTCGGTTTTTAGGGTTTAAATTTCGATCGTCGTTATTATGCAGTGTTTATATCATGCGTTTACACATCTTTGCCATTGTATTTTTTTGCATATTAAATAGTTCAATTTAAAATAAACATGTAATTATATTTTATTATCTATTCAAGTATCTGTGCCAATAATTAATTCGAACAACGTTTTTTTGGTATATAGTATCATTTAAATACGTAATAACAATGTTTTGCTATTTTTTAGTATTGAGTTGAGATTTTAATAACATGTTGATTAAAGATTGTCTTTTTTTATTTATCATATGAACAACATTGAAGTTTTTTTGATACATAAAAATTATCATAGTAAGCTGAAAAAAATATGAAAATTTGAACTTTTCATAAAAAATTTTTACCAACTAAGCATAACATTTTTCGGATGTGTTAGTAATTTGATTTTTTACGATCAAAAATATTCTATGCTTTGATCACTTTATAAATTTAGTCTTATAAAAATTTTAAAAGTGTTAAACTCATACTTAGCTACATAAAGAAATTTAAATTATATTGATTTTTATCTTTTTCCGCATTTTTTTAAAAGTGCGTCTCTCGTATTTCACCTATGATTTTAGAATACAAAGGTTTTTTTTGATTAGAATAGGCTTTATAGTTTTAAAAATACAGATTAACCACTTTAAATCTTATATAAAAATTAAATGTGATTATTTTTATATAACGCATTAATTTATCATAATAAGGTGTACTAATATTTAAAATTTTAAGAATGACCTTTCCTATCTATAAATTGTCTATATTTAGCCACAGAAATTATCATCTGTGAGGCGTTAAAAAGTTGGTTAACATAATTATGACCAATGGTGAATAATTGCTCGAAATTTGAATGCATTACAACAAACTGAATACAGCCCCTCATTTTAGATCTAATGATTCAGTTAATAAGATATCGTCTCGGATATTTATAGCTAGTATATTTGATCTATAATCTAATTCTAAAATTGTATGTTTAAATTATATGTGAATTATTCTAAAATGAATATTTTATAACTAATAATTTCAATTGCGGCTGGTTGGTTTCTAGTAATCTCTGATGTGCACTTAAAAATGACCATAGTGCCAGACTAAAAATAAACTGCGGTGATAATTGGCAGTGTCGATACAAATGCCACATATAAGGTTATGTAAACATGTTGAGATATCTCTAAAGAATATATGTCAATTAAAAACAGCGTCTTATATAAAAATTTATCTATCTTTGTATATGTGTATGTTATATAGCAATTGCAACAAAAAGCCTCCTTCTAACGTTGATTGAGAAGGAAAATAATATCCACCTAGAAATCTGCGCTGATAAAAAGCTTAAAACATTTTTTAGATTATGCAGAGCTGATAATTATCCCCATTTACTAAGAAAATCTTTAATAATATTTGCATTTTTTAAGGAAAAGACTATTGTGAAAAAATTACTTTTGAGTCGATCTAGAATAATAAGAAAAATATTGACTGGTTTCCTCAACCCTTCATTATATTATGCGTAATTATACAAATAATAGCTTGTGTCTTGCTCATTTAATTCTGAAGAGTTTAACAAGTTTATATTGATAGAAGCAGCCTAACCATGAAGCAAATTATTTTTATTAATGAGAAAGGGATTATAATTTTAGTATTTAAATTGTTTTTTAGTTAAAATTTGAGTTTCAAGGCCATTTTCATATAGATATGTATAATATTTTATATGTTAAGTTAAAAATCTAAATTTTAAAAACTAATTATAATATTGTAGGTAGCGATAACTTCTAAAGTATTCAATAATTCGAAACATAGGTAAATATTCCGGCGTCGTTTCGATATTTTTTGTGGTATTGTATCAAAAACGTAAATATTGAATTTATAAATTTAAAAAAGGTTTAAAATATTGATAGTTAGATAGGAAAACTTAATTAGGTAATAAAATACAAGGCAAGCAATTTATAATTCTGTCAAACATCTTTACGAACGAATTTATTTTAACCTTTAAAGTGCTAACGATAGCCATCGCGCGTAATTTTCAAAAGTGCCGTGTATGATGAAGTTCGCACACAACAAAACAATTTTAGCATTTCTACGAGTTAATAAGGTTCAAATTATAATATAAAAAGGATTTTTATCAACCCAAAATGTCTAATACAAGAATAGCTCAAGTTGTATATAAGGTGACAATGAAAGTGATTTTGTCGTACGCTCACGCCGAGTAATGCAAATTTTGAGTGACGGTGCTAATAGTGACACAGACAATTATTTTGCTGATGCATAGAATGAATCGGATTTTGAAAATGAGGATTTGACCTTATTCCAATTAACACGCCTAGTACCGGATAAGCAATACAACAAACAAACGCCGCACATATTTTGCGTAATTGCAGTACCAAAACATATCCCATCGGATGACACAAAACCCATTGATTTCTTCAATTTTTTTACAGAAGCCTTTATAAAAACAATGGTCGTGAAAACTAAGAGTTAAGCCGCACAGTTTTTGCAAGATCACCCAAATTTGTAGCCTCGTTCTGTGAAAAATTGAGATAGCCAGTCACCATCGTAGAAATGGGAGGATTTATTGCCTTTATGCTTCTAATGGCATCACAGAGAAGCTAACTATTTCTTCTTTATTGGACGATAAAATTTATGATGTATTCCATGGTTTGGGAGAATGTTTCCACAGAAATGTTTTAGTTGCTCACATAATCTTTTCATTTAGTAGATAAACTGACTTTAGATCTACCTGAACATCCAAAATACGATCCATGTGCCAGCTTTCAAGTGTTAGTAGATCATGCCAATTTGGTTTTCCGACAGCATTATATACCTAACCAATAGTTGTGCATAGGTGAATCTCTTGTTGGAACAACATATCATACTGTTATCAAACAGTATTTGTTCAAATGTAGATTCATAAATAAGGTATCAAATGCTAGATGCTTTGCGACTCTGTGTCGAAATATTGTCTTGAATTCTTTTGCTACGGTAGTGCTAAATCTGAAGTTGACAATTATGAGATAAAATAAAAAGGTCTGGTGTTTGTTGTGGTAGAAAAACTGTCACGATGGGAAATTACCCGAACAAAAGATACCAACTATTCGCTGATAATTTACAGATCTGTGTAGAACTTACTCGATTCTTTTGTCAAAGAGCCACATAAATAGCAGGAACTATACGTAGAAATAGGAACTTGATCCAAAAGAAGCCAAAAATATACCTGTAAAGGAGCCCACGTATTTTACCAACGATTAAGTTTTAATATATTCTGATTATATAAAAAGAAAAAAAATCCGGTACTTTTGTTTTCAACGCATAGCGATACGACAAATGTATCTGTCACAAAAAAAGAGAGGAAATTACAGATTTATAAAAAAAATAAACCATCAATGGTACACATCTACAATCAATTTATGGGCGGAGTAGATTAAAGCGACAAAATGCCATGTACCTATTTATATGAACGAAGAATCCTCAAATTTTGGAAAAAGGTTGTATTTAATATATTTGGAAGAATAGTCCTGAATGCATATGTATTGTATGGTGAGAAAGGTGTTAAAGGACTGACAAGATTGAAATTTACATCGATTATAATATAATATTTGGAAGAGAAATGTTTACCTAACAAAAATAGACCAGAACCTTCCAGACGACTTCTCCATCTCAAAGTTTTGGATTAGAAAAGTTCCCTAGGCAGAATATGCAGCAGCAAGGATTACAGCACTTTGAAGAAGAAGCAACTTGATTTGTGCCCGCTGCAAGAAGGGGCTTCATTAAATTTGTGCGAAAACCACACAAGCAACTTTTTATTTGATTACGTTTTTGTTTCAATTATGGTTCACATTATATATTTTCAAATTTTTAATTGTTTTTTATTTCCCTTGTACAAGTCTTTATAAAGAAAACATCGACAAAATTATTAGAATTGAACAATTTTCAGAAGAGATACTGTTTTTTCTAAAACAAAGATAAATGGCATAAAAAAAAGAAGATTTCTTTGGCATTTTATAGTATATATGAATAAAAAAAATTGTCACTAAACGGTTAAGCCATTAAATAAACCTATTTAAGATCAATAGTTATTTATATTCTGTTTTGATCTAAATGCTATCAAAACTTGATTTTTATTACATTTAGCTTTCAGAATATGAAATATTCAATTTTTTTGCCTCTAATGAAAATTTTTGAATTCTTTATTAGCATGAATTTATAACTTAGGAAGATTATTTAAATTTCAGGATAGCAACCTATCGTGTCTTTATTGTATCTAAGGGCGTTTTATGGTTTCTTTTATATTTTTAACCGCTTTAATATAAACTATTTGCATAGTTTATTATTTTTCATTTGCTTATTGTAAATTCTGTTATATTACCATCGATTCTGTTACATCTTCATCTCTATAGAAGTATGATTACTATGGCCTCAACACAACACCATAACAATAGACTTATGTTAAAAAACGAGTACATCTAGAACAGCAACAAATATATATTTATTTTTCTATATGTTTTATATCCAAGAATTTTTTCATATAAATTAAGTTTCTGACTTTTTTGAATTATCAAATAAAATATTTTTTAATAATATAAGTGTTAGAATAAGCTTTCACCATACAGGGATGTTTTTTTGATATAAATGTAGTCATATGATGTTATCTTTGAATATTAGATTGTTTATCAATTAATTTACCTTTCGAAGATATTTTTCTTATCCAGGTGATACTTGATTATTTCATCTGTATAAGCCACACATAGATAATCCATCGAATTATAATATCTATAAGTGTAGAGGATAGATGTATAATATTTTTTGTTATTCGTGAAGTAATTTGTAAGCATTTTCGGGGTATAGTTATAACAAATTAAAAATTTGTAACAACATTATGATGACCATGAAAATATCTAATATTTAAATTTTTGCCACGATAAATCAAGTTGGCTTATTTAAAAAAAAATATTAGACAAAATATGTGACATCGTAAGAAATTCCGCATGATTTAAAACAATTATTAAGAGTACTTAGTGCATTTAATGCATCAAACATGATCATAAAATATTTTAAACGAATAAAATTGTAATAATTAGAGAAATGATTTTTATCTATAAAAAACCATGCGTTAAACCTAAGAACATATCAAATGGAACATATAAATACATTTATATACTGAAAGGGCAAAGCTTTGGAAGACACGCAAAAGATGCACGTATATATGTAATATTTTTGATTACAGCTACATGAAATTACAATCATCAATGCTTGCTACAAAAACCAAAGACAAAATAAAATATAAGAAATGTGTAGTATCTTGGATAAAGGGTAAACTATTGCATGAAGATATTACAAAGGTCAAACTATTTCAAGAGGCAAAATATAGCCTATGTTTACTATCCAACAATCTGGAGTAAATATACACAAATATGTGCTTAAATGATTAATAGTCTTTTTATTAATATTTAATATTTATAATAATTATTTCCAGTGTTACTTGGTATCATATAAGCATTTTCTGTAAATTATTTTGAAATTTAGAGAGTTATTTTTTCTAATTTCAGCAAAAATAAGCACCATCTATTATTTGTTTTTACCATAAATAAATCGAATTTAAGATGTAATATTCGTACAGGAATACTATCAAATAAGATCCCACTTAAATAAATATATATCTCCTGTTTAAAACAATTTTTGTGCAAAAAACTAAGTGAAACAAGCAAGAAGATTTGGGATCTGATTTAAAGCCATTTTATCATATTCAATAAATGCTATTCATAAATAAATTACCCATAGCTAACAATAAGATCACACTAACTAGCTCAGCACACGCACCGAATCATCCTCAAACAGCCCATGACATCCCGATCTAAATATATTTTTCACTTTTGTTATTTCATAATATACTTTTGGTGTCTGTTCGATTCATAAGATTGATATTATAAAAATCTGCCAAAATATCCACCTTGTTTTTTATCTAAAATATTTTTATTAAATATTATGTGACATATTCTTCTAGTTCAGAACAGCTAGTTAACTAAAGTACAGCATAACTTCATATGTTGGATCATTCATTTGAACTTACGGAATATACTAGACTGAATATAATAATTTTCGTCAAAATAGTGCATTAATTTTTAAATTAGATATCTTGAAAATTTTAATTGCAATTAATACGTAAATTTGAAACAAGAAACATCGATTCTTAACAAAATATATTTACAAAAAAAATTTTATGCAGAAAGAAATCTAATATATTAGCTGCTGATAAAATTTAAACAAAAGTTTACACGCATAGGATTGTCTGAAGAAAAGATTGTATAAAAAAAAGTTTATATCATTTAAGCATTAGACATTCAACAGGGGAAAATATTATATTTTTTATATAAAAAAAGATTATTCGAGTGTATTTAAAAACAACAGATCTTATTCAAACCAAAATAAGATTGTTGAAATGAACGAACACGGATTAAAGAGTCGAGTTTTTTGAATTAAACCAACCACTATAAAGACATCGTTATTTCCGGGAAAAACAATATAATTTCGAACATAATTGTATTTGAAACAGGAACACGATAAACTTTATTCCTCAAATGCTGTAAAAAAAATGATGCAGATATATTATATGTTAAAACGAAAATAGATAATACTAAGACTGAAAAATAAAAGTACAAAAAATTTAGCAACACAGGTCAACAAAATTTGAGAGTTTTACAAAAGCCTTTATACTGTTAAATTATACGCACCAAAAAATTACCCTCCGTATTTAAGAAAGAATGTTATAAATATATCATAAAACAGGGAAAGATTCCTTAGATAAAATGGTTAAACTTTTAAAATAGCATTAGTAAAGTGCAGCTGATGAGAAAATGTATGAAAGATTTCCGGTCAATATTTTAGTAAAAAAAACTGACGCTCTTATATTGCACAAGTGAACAATATACAAGTAAAGTCCATAAATATAATTCCTAAAAACACACAAAGTTCTTGATTTATGAAATTCTATCTGTTGGATCAGATATGATTAGCATAAAATAGATAAAAAAAAAATTACTGAAATAGATGAAAAATATATTTATAAATGTATTTTTCAAATATAATCATGATAGATAACAATTTTTATTATATAAATCAAACTTTATTGAGAAAAAAACAATAGTCTATACAAAATAAAGGTTTTTAAAGAAAGATTGTATATAAAGAAAAACAACATACCCTTAAGATATTTACCATCGAGGCGTTATTATTATACTAAACGAAATAAATTTGGAATATGATCCATACG
This sequence comes from Rhyacophila brunnea, assembly GCF_057557595.1. Taxonomy (NCBI): domain Eukaryota; kingdom Metazoa; phylum Arthropoda; class Insecta; order Trichoptera; family Rhyacophilidae; genus Rhyacophila; species Rhyacophila brunnea. The sequence continues at coordinate 590,503 of NW_028232787.1, forward strand.
TGCGGATTACAACTCTGCAAAATGAAAATTATAGAAATTATTATAACGTGTATAAATAGGCTACTAAGAGATGTTTAATGGTAGCAAATATGTTAATATTCACCTAAAAGGTTTTTGAAAAGGGTTATTTTTTTTCTGCAAAGAGGGTTTTTGTGTATCTTCTCAAGACGGGCTAAACAACGCTATAAAAATAGATAATCAATATTTCAATCTAGGACTGGTTGAAAAGTGCATCAAAAATAGATGCGCGCTGAATTTAAGACCATTCAAAAAATAAATGCTGTACCAGCAAAGACATAAACAGCATCTGTGAGAACTGTGGTGAACCACTAATAACTTTTAAAGTACATTATAATGCCCGGGAATATGCGAAGTAATATTTTCAAAACAAAATAAATCTGAAGTGTATTAAAACTTTAAAAGGAAACATTCCATTTTGATATCTCTGTATTAGGTGAAAAATCAAGACTAAGGATTTTTATATAAATTAAGCACAATAGAGAGATAGGAAAGACGAAAAAAGCCTTTTTACGATGTATAAAATATAAGTTATCTAATAGAACAATTATAGATAGCGAAAAAAAAATTATATCCAGTAAATGCTAATACATAAAAAAATCATTAAATTATAAAAAATCAGTCAGAAAACTTAAATTGTGCTGTTGAATATAAAAAAGTATAAATGTATATGTACTAGATACTACCCTGAACATATTATTCAATGCAAAGAATAATTATAAAGTTTAGAAATATTACGACATTATAAAGATATCAAATGTATAAATGCAGAAAACCTGTGCATAAAAACATCTGGATCGCATATTACGCTCTATAAATGTAAATTTATAAGCTTGTGTTGTCGAAAAAATATATATTAATTTATAGATAGACGTATTTTATGTAAACATATATGTAAGAATTACCAAAATCATTATTTGTATATATGCTCTATTACTAGCTTTTAAAGAGAATAACACAACGAGGCATATAACATTTACAATAAATGACATAATCTTTATTACTAATACTAAATTATTTTCCAAGTAGATTGATATAAGCATGTAGGCTTTTATGAGTTTTGTGATTGTTTTCTAATCATTTAACAAATCGACCTATTTAACATGGCTTTGTTTTTGCCATATACTTTTTATTTGACAAATAATGAGATTGTGAAACAAAATTTAAAGTAAAACATAACATTTAGACGTAGTAAAGCAGAGAGTGCGATATGATTTAAAATTCTGATATGTTGCAAATGTTTTACTAGTTATAAATCTGGCGACTTTATTTTAACAGACACCACAAAACATTTTAAAGGAAATAAAATAATATAACTTGAAAGCGGGAAAAAAATTACATTTACATGCCATTATTTTAAATAATAAAATATGATCAGATCTTGCCTGAAAATTGTATTACATACAATCTGGTGTTATTTAAAATACATGACAACAGGTTATATTGCCAATGATCGCATAGCTTACATTCATCGAACAGTATTCAGTGAACATAATGCTGAAAAATAAAATGAAATGCATAATCAATTAAAAAAAAACAATTTGCATTTAACATCTTTAAATATTTCAATATATGCAAGCATTTTAATTTTACTGAAGAATTCGTTGTGAATGTTTTTCTTGAACATGAATATGTTAAGTGTTTAATGTTCAGCCCAGTAATTACATTTATGTATTTTTTTGCATGCAATTGTTGAATTCTGTTTTTTATCATTAAAAAGTCAAATTTTTGCTTATAATAAACGGTGAAGTTACTATAATTGGAGAAGATCTGATATTTTCAGAAACATTGAATTTACGAAAAAAACAGCACAAAACAATAAATAATCTGATGATTTATTATATACATGCAAGAATTTTTATCTCAAAGCTTTGAGGATGTCAAGAACCTATTGTTACATTATATTTTAAATCTGAAGATGAAAAAATAATTTAGGGAAAGCATAAATAAAAACAAAGAAATATAGTTTATCTATACAAAAAATACATTTATTATGAATTTTTCATTCATAATCGATCAATAATAAAAAATTATAGAGACAAGTGGTTTTGTGTTGATAATAATGCATGTGTTAAAAAATCAACCACATGTGATATAAATCTAGTCGATAATAGACTTTTAAGTAGGAAAATAATAATTATGTTACTGATATTCACTAATTTATCTGTTATATATTAGAGAAATATGATTTATATACTGAATGTATTGATTTTTGTTGCTCGGATTACAATAATAACTTTCAAATCTAGGGAAGTTATTTTAAAGAACTTTTTATAGATTATTAAAAATGGAGATAGAATATATTTATTTGGTGTTATATTGAACCAGAGAATCTATAGTAGAAATTCTTAAAGTTCACAAATATCTATCTCTTGATAAACCAGGAACATCAAGAGCACATAAAATTAATAACTTTAAACCTCGGTTGATGCAAAACTTAAAACAATTTTAAGATTCAAAGCAAGTATGACATTATTTTGTGAGATAAAAATAAAGGATATGGCTGCACCTTGTATAAACATTTAATAAAAAAAAAATTAATTTTTGCAAATCATTATGAAGAAGGATTTAATTAATTGAAATCTAGGCGATGAATGATACATAATTTTGGATATGTACAAAAAAATTAACTCAAGAAAGGACGCTTCTAGCATTGCCATTAATGTTTTCCTGAAAGAATGTGATAAAATTATAGCGTATACTTACAAGAATTTTAGAACTCGAAGAAGAACTGCAGTATTTCTAATAAGAAAGTTTTGACTGTGTAAGGGTTTGCAAGAAGTTTTATAAATGATCTATTTTCGTAAAATTGATGTATTTAAAAATATATAAAGTATACACGTGTTTAATTCTCCTTAATTATGTGCTGATTTATGCGTTTGTATAGGTTTAATTTCAAAGTCACATTTAGAAAAGATTTGCAAATACCACAAGAGATGCTCATGGTGAAAAATAAAAAAAATCCAGATAAATTTACCTAGAAAGGGCTATACAATGGCTAAAAAGTCAAATAAAATTACAAAGATATATGGCGACTCTAAAAAAAGGATTTTAGTAACACCTTACTGACAAAAAAATTTTAATTAATTGAAATAAAAAAAAGTTGACCATTCATGTTACATCGTCATATTTAAGACAACACGTGTTCAATAGCCTGTTTCGAATATTACAAAGCAATCTATGATTGCTTTTATTGATTAATTTAAAATAAAGCTAGTTGTAAAATAAAAAGAAGAAATTGTAAATCCATAGTTGAATTTTGTAAAAAAAAATGTGGTTCCAGTAAACAATATTAAAAATTAGAGGAAATCCGATAATGTTTATCAGTAGAATAGTTCAGCGGTAAGATTTGTAGTTGAACTTCACTAAATACTTACATACAGGTGATTTTCATGAGAGTAAGGTTAAAGGGGGTGTTTTTAAGAAATTTTCTTTAATGGTTTAACTTTTTTTTAAAGAGAATTATATAAAAGATCTCATATATCCTCGGGATGACTCCTAAAAAACTTTGAATGCAATAAATTAACGAAAGGTCATATTTATAAACAATTGCATGTTATTATATTTTAAAAAGAAAGTAAGAAAATAGAGTTGATCGGTTTACAAAGAAAACCTAAAGAATGAAAAGACTTATAAAATGTATTTATGAAGCAGAATTAAAAGACAGCAACATTTGAAACATAATTCATATAGTTTTATCTATGCGAAGTGATTTTGGATCGGGGTTTTTACTGCATATAATAGGCATAAAATAGTAATAAAATGATCGTTAATGTAGGACATTTCAGATTGGAAGTTGTAGTCATCAAATAAAAATCATATTCTGCATCAAATTTAGAGGGCATTCTAGCAATACTTGAATAGGCTGCATAAAAGAATTCCAAAAAAAATAAATGAATCACCTCAAGTCAAAATCTTGTAAATCTAAAAAAATAACAGTGGGTCATAAATTCAACCGAGGCATAACAATTTTTTTGCTCAAAGACAATCTTAAATTATAAATAAGTAAATATTCAGTGTGCAATTTGCCCTATAATATTATGAAATGTGCAAAAAAACAGCAACAATTTGTGCAAAAAAATAATAAAGTAATAGTTTTTATTATTTTATTGTTAAGTTTTTAAATATAACATGTGTTTTCTATGTTTGATACATATACTGGAGATCTTGACCACCCCACATTACGCTCTTATATAAAAACCGCATGAATAGAACTAAGAGTAATAATTTTTCTTATATATAGTAGCTAAAAAATAAATTCGAAATTTCTTTTTTCTTAATCTATTGATGATTCTAAATTAATTATACTTCTTTTCCGATTAATAAAGTTATCTTAATTTATAATTTCAAAGGTTTCTGATAAATTACATATTCATGTATATAAATAAGACACCCATAAGGTAATTAAAAGTTTTTTTTTTATAAATAAAAATGATATGAATTACTTTTTAATTTAAATTTGTATTTTTTATAGATATTTTAAAATAAAATGAATGCGAAGGGCAAAAAATATTGAATTATGGATGTTGATATCTGTAAAATTTTATCGATATACACACATATATTAGTAGTTTTAGTAATTCATTCACAGAACATTCTAAAACATTGATCTGGATATATTTTCAATTATTTATTCATGAAACCAAATAAAATAGTAATTTTTACCATGTAGATATAGTAAAACAATGCGTTTTTTTGATTTATAGAACATACAGATTAGACCACAAAGAGGTATATAATCGATTAAATACAAGAACTCTAAGTTATATATAAAAATATTTGTTTTAAATAATTTACAAAATTGTTCTTATAAATATCTTGAAGTTTCAGAATATGTCATTATAAGAATTTTCTGATTGTATTCTCACTAAATCGGCTGGTTCAATCTTGCTAAATCAAATGGATTTGTTTCAATTTTGCATATATGCAGACATTTTATCACTTAATAACTTTCCCGATGTTCGTTAATTCTCAAACTCTTACAGAAACATTTTAATATCTTACTATTATTATTTAATATTGTCTTTTTCTTATTCTTATTCTATCAACTTAATCTAAAATTTTCAACATAAATTCGTTTTTATTTTTAATAACCCCATTCATTTACCTAACTCTAAAAGTTTTAAATATCCGTATTTTTCAAAAGTTTAATTCAAACTTCTTTTTATCTAATAATTGAATGTGTTATATTATTTCTTAACATGGTTTTTAGTTTTAATAATGATATTTTCACTTTTATTTAATTATGTCTGCGATTATTATACCTTTCCGTACCTTCATTGACTTGTCACGCTGCAATATGATGTTTAATTAAAAGTTATATAGTTTCCGTTTATCGCTCTTATGCTTTCTTTTCGATTCAATTTAAAATGGGATTTTTTATTTTACTTTATACCACTATTTAAACATTTTTTTACCCTTCTAAAGCCCATTCTCAAGCATCTATGTTCAATAATAACCGAAATATAACACGGTATCGAACAGTAAGCACATTTTGTTTATTATCTTATGATCTAATTTTTCCACATAATTTATAATTACTTCTTCCGCAATATAACCACACACGAATATTATTGTCCTGCTAATTTTTTTATTCCTTCTTTTAGATGATTAGGGTGTCTCTCGCTATAAAGCTTCGATTTTTAGTGAAGAAATATTTTTATTCAATCATATTCTTTTATTTCTTATCAAAACTTATTTACTTATTAAAGCAAGAATGTTTTATTTCACATTCTGCAATGTAATCATTTACTAAAACTCTTTAATTTATAATAGAGATCCTAGCATACTAGTATTCTAACTTATAATATTTACTTTCAAAAATTCTGCCGAGAATTTATATTCAAAATAAGATTAAAATTATCGTGTAGTGTCTAGAAGCGATAAATATACATGGTTTTTTTGAATCTTTATTTTTTACGGTCAGCTGAATTTACTCAAAATTGACATAATCACTTTAATTTGCAAAATTATTGTGATTTTTTGGAATTTTTTAATCTAAATAATATCATCTATATTTTGATTGCTTTTTGATACTGTCATATATATTTTCTATCTGAATACAAAGTTAGTTGTATTATTTGCTTCAAAGCTAAAAATTATTTCACATTTAACTTTTTTTTACCTTAATTTTTTTGTTTATCGTATATCAACTTGTGATCTATTCTATCTTTTCGAAATTTTTAAATAGTAAATATAATATTTCTTTCTTTAATTTCATATCTAAAGCTATCTTCATTATATCTTAAAAAAATTTTATTTTTATATTCCAAAATATGTTTTTGGGTAATATCTTTGTAATGATGCTTACAATTCAACTCTTTCTGATAAATCTATCTTAAAAAACATAATAATATTTTTTTGGCATAATTTTATTTCGAATAGACTTTGGGAAATTTAATCTAATTTATATATAAAAAATTGCAAAGTTTTTAGCTCTATTTATTTATCTGTGAGATCGACTCTGTTCTTTACATATCAATTAGCATATTTCATACATATTTGAATTGTTTCAATGTGACCGCACAGTATAATCTCTAATTATATACTAAGATAGGTTTAAAATACATTTTCCTTGATCAACTGCTGTCTCAACATCACAAACACATAAATTATATCTAAAAAATATATTAATATACATATTTACCGGGTTAAAAGAAGCATTTTTCTGCATTATTTTTTGTCTGGTTTACACTTCGTGCTCTTTAATGCTTATAATGTGACATATAAGATTAATTGCTTGTAAGCATAGGACTCTCCAGCTTTCTGGAACATTCTTAACCTTAAAAATATCATTTTATTCAAATTTAATTTTAAAACAGCCACAACATCAGAACTTACTATGTTATACATTTTATTAAGAATTTATAAATGTTGATAAGGCATTGCACTGGATTTATTCTTGAATGCTATCCGATAAATATGCGTATTTTTCTATAAATTTTGTGTTATCGATGTTATTATTTATGTATAAATTTTCTTCGTAAAATTTTTTGTTATAATATTTGTATATCACAATCGTATCTCTCATCTAAAAATCCGAATCTCCTTATAAATTTTATAATGCAAAGTATGTGATTTTATAATTCCAAATTACTCTTTCAATAATCTATATTTGTTTTTCACGATACACTGGTCGTCACAAACAGCCTTATCACATTAAGAATGTTTTCGTATAACAATAACAAAGGATATATGTATAGTTTTTTGTAAAATGACTGAAATATTGTCAAGATATTCAGACCGCAAGTTATATTTATAAATTTTTGCCAGAAATAAGTCTAAGGCCCGATAAATAAAGGTACAAACTATTTTCTAATTCAATCTCCTTCAACTATGTGCAAAAACACAAAAACAATAGAAATACCATTAATCTGGATTATATAATCAATGAAATTTGCAGTAATATTTACATCTAAGAAATAAATTATACTTCATGCCTCAATCGAAGCAGCGTTTCCAATGTTTTTTATGCGACTTCCCTGCTTTTCAAAGTCACACCATATATAGTCTAAATTATTAATAAAATTATACAGTAGGTAATTTAAATTATATCTTGGTAATTTATTGTAACTATTTTTACACATAAAACTCTATATATTCACTCGAATATACATAAGAATCTATAATTTAATATGGCGTTTAAATAAATCCACATGTCTTTTTTCAATGGTTTTTGATGTTACATCTTGTTGATGAAGAATCATCTAAGAACTATTAAGGTAGGGTCCTATCTGTTTCTCGTAGTATATCAGTTGTCCCGCACTGTATATATGAACTAGCATTATAACTTCATTATTCCCAATTAAATTATTGTTAAGAAACTTATTTTTCTCATATTAAAAACCAGGAGGAAAATACTAGAGCTTCGGTAACAGATAAATGTGAAGTTTTATTCTGCTACACGTAGATAAGTCTACAGGATATAAATTCAAGTCTCATACACAGCATTTTCTATTGAACGTAGTTTACTCTGTGGAATAAGCTTATTTTTTAAATTTGATAATTTATCCGATGAAAAAATATTAAGTGTCATGTGTATTGACGGCGGTCTTTCATCAAAATTATATCTGATAGCTTAAAACCATTTTTATAGATCTATTTTCTACACTCAAGACAAAGTATAAATATAACACTTATTTTTCACTTAAATTATAGGTCCTAATTACTTAAGATACTAATCGAGAAAATGTTTTTATACTGGTGTTTTCTACTTTGATATGATTTAAGGTAAAGTTCTTGGTATCAAAAACAGCCAAATTAGGGTTTTTTAGAATAAAAGCCCATGTGCTGTTTTTATTAGCCACTTTTAAAATTTGCGGTTATCTTGACGCACAACTTCGCCTATATTACTTAAATTTGCTATATTTGTACACATATCTATAATACTGCGTAAATTCTTACGTTTATTAGATCCACACTCATCTCGAAAACCATTTACTCTGTTTGCGAATCATGTTGGCTCAGCACATTTCTTTTTTTTAATTTGAGTGAAATAACGATCCATATTATGCATAATATCAAAAAATGTAGATATTAATATAAAAATGACCTGAGTGTGTTATATAAACAAATCATTATTAAAATACAATTCTTTATTTGTGTTTTGTATTGTATTTTGCAAATCTATTTGTGCAAATAAAAAATAATAGCTGATATATTAATTTAGTAATGAAAGAATAAACATCTAATGCTCAGAGTTATTCATATAAATAGTTGAATCGCTTTATATGCAATTTCTGTCTATTTTGATTTCTTATTGACAATGATTATAGCTTTTTCTAGTCGAAAAAAAATTCTTTTAATCTATTGTCATTGGTTATATTTTGTTTATATTGTTGTATAGCTTCATTAAAACTCCAGTTTACAATTAGTGAATAAAATCAGAAACCGACTGTAAATATCTATTACTCTTATATTATTTCTTGGTATTTTAAGTCACCCACGCAACAATTATAATGTTCGAATAGTTGCTTCACTACGATGCTAGCGAGATCAATTATGGGTTTGATTCTCTTATAATCTTAGGAATTTAAGCTACTAGAAAAGAAAATATTGTCATCCTTTAAAATCCCCACTCGCAAGATTTAAAAAGAAAGTAGAAATACTTTATGTGTATCAAAATCAAACATTTATAATATAAATTTGAAGGCTATTTTTAAAAATAAAATGTAAATACTTTATGTGTATCAAAATCAATCATTTATAAAATAAATTTTTAGGCCATTTTTAAAAAGAAAATGTATAAATACTTTATGTGTATCAAAATTAAAAATTTATAAAATAAATTTTTAGGCCATTTTTTAGTATTTATAATTATTTTTTTGTAAATGCAATTATAAAAAACTTAGTTGCATATTTTCTAATTATATTTCAAAAACAATCAAACCAAGCATAATTATCACTTATAGTAGTGATTGAATGAATATTCGTCGCTTTAATAATTACAAACGAAACAAATAACTTTTTAAAAAAGAATTT